>NC_041388.1:146797786-146928291 GCF_002162155.2 Triticum dicoccoides
ATATAGGTTGATTTTGTTCTTGAATCACTTTCATTGCCTGAATACTGAAGCATAAAATCAGTGCCATGAAATATTATTTTGAGAACATTTAATGTACCAATTCTTTGAATCTGTCTGCAGCTATCCAATATGGTTTGGTTATTTCTTACTCCCTCCGTCCGAAAAAACTTGTCCCAAGCTTGTCCCTCAAATAGATGTATCTACCACTAACTTGGTGCTAGATACATCTATTTGAGGGACAAGCTTTTTTGGACGGAGGGAGTATTTACTACTGTATCGTCTACTCTTTCGACTTTTTACTGTGTATGCATATATATAGGCTTAGAAGTTAGAACCTACCCCCTCCGTCCCATAATATAAGAATGTTTTCCAAGCTAAAACAGCTTGAGAAACGTTCTTATATAATGGGATGGAGGGAGTATTTGGTTGGTATGCTAACCATGCCACACCACAAGTTAGGTAGGTTTGACTAAGTTAGTCGCCTGTTTGGTTAGTAAGGTACACTTGGGGCAAGATTCCTTTGTGAATCCTTGTACTTTACCTTGTTTTCTTGCATGTCTTCTTTTGTTTCTCTTGAATAAACGTTAGTTACTCAAATGATATAACCTGGTCCTATGTCTTCTGGTTGCAGAGCAACAAGAACTGTTAAGGGTTCTTCATGAGAAGTTTAAGGAGGAGGTTAATCAGCAGTTGCTTGGTTGCAAGAACTCTCTTGAGGAATTTGAAGCCTATCATGCAGAGCTGAAGGGAGTAGCTGACAAGCAAAGTAAGTTTAACTTCAAACCTTGCACTTGCAAAATGCAAATGAAATATTTACTCGCTGGACTATTTATTACAAACTGATACTGCATGAACTCCCAAAAATGTGGAACATGTTAACCTTTGTCAAAGCGGAGCCGTATGAAGTATCACCATTGTTGGAGCACTTGATTACAGATTGCGAACTTTATGTCATATAACTGATCCAGGCACATAAGATTACAATATTGTAAGGTTTGAAGTTTGTTGGTGAATAATGTGGTTAAATCAATTTTTTTAATTGAAAAGAAATGATTGCCTAATTGGCACACGGTTAGAAGAAAGTCACCAGTGAAGTAATTATAGTTTTAGCTCACTGTAATCATTGTTAAGAGGCGAATGGAATGAATCATCATACAGCCACTTGAATTAATCTGTTTAAATGCTCTACTTTCCTAACCGTTTGCCACCTGAATTACCACTACTTAACCATGGTGTTCTTTTATGATTGCATCAACAGAAGCATCACACAAGAAGCTCCTCCAACATGCTGAGAGAACAGTTGCTTCTCAGCTCAACGATGCTGAAATCAAAATCTCGGAGGTTCAGAAGGTAAGGCAAACATCATTCCTAAACCCCAGGGATGCCGTATTGATCAAATGCTAACCTTTTCCAAGAAAATGTTTCGCAGAGAGCCCGGAAGAAGATGAATGGCCTAAAACACGTGCTCAAGGAGCTCATCACCGAAACTGCAGATTGATCAAGTTAACCTCGCTACACAAGTAGATAGATAGCTAAGGCGAAACCAGTAGGGCACCACGTCACAAACAGGTCCACGGCTCCATTTTACAAAGGGTATAGAAGGACGGTGCCAGAACGCATTTAGAGTTCTTTTGCTTACAGTTGCAGTTTGAACTATGCCTTAGTACGAGCCTATATCCGTAATTCTCCGTAGCATCGTTTGACCTTCTCTACTATTTTGAGTCGGTGACTCACTAACTTACCACCCATTCAGGTGCGCACTAGTGTCTTAAACCATGACGCATTTCTTCAATGAATCGTGTCCTGACTCGAGTAATGTAATGATCCAGTACAAAATCAATCGCAGATGCTTAAGTTGAATTTGCTGCCATGTGAATGCGATAATTAAATCGAGTGTACTCATCTGGTGGCATCTTTGATTCTTTTTTGCTTATGCCCTTTTTCTTTGAGCTTTTGTGCATGAGATTTGGATCAGAAGAAATTAGAGGCAATGTATGTCTTTGCTGTACTCAAATGGCAGACATCTTTGATCATTTTTGCCATTATTCCAGTTTTATGTACGTCTGAACACAAGTTTGGCACAGTACATGCAAAATGGGAACCTATGATGCACTTTTTTTTTTTTGCAGATAACAGCTTTGGCGCCAAACAAATTCACATTAAAAAAATTGTTAGTTACTCCTGTTCACGAATATAAGATGTTTTTGATATTCCAATATGGACCACATGTGGACTGAAATTTGTTTACAAGTTTTTTTGTTAGAACATCTTATTTGTTTACATTTTTTTGAAATTTACTGTTCATCCGGTAGCAGATGAGCTCAGGATCAGCCAGGAATTACAGGGCATACCATGTCTTTCTGATGGAAGACAAAAAAGAATGACATTGACAATCCTGTACACCACCGGTACTTCTAGCACTAGAGTTTACAAACTTTGGTTGTCAAGAACTGATCAACAAAAGTCAGGTTGACCTGTGGATGTCAAGCACCTGTGCCACATCCTGCTGTTTGGATCGACAAGCCTTGGCGTCTTGATAACTTCAGGTATTGGCAGGTACACGTTATGTGTGTTGCATATTCCGGTTGTGATGCCGCTGAACCCTGCAAAGGCGCCATGAACCTGCAAGGTTCAATCAGGGACCAATGCTCATCTCAGAAAACAGAAAACACAAAAACTTGTTGCGAGACACAGGCAGATCGAGAGAAACGGCGTCTTACAGCATTCTGACCGAGCACCGTGCACAGGATGGCATCCGATGCATTGGCACGCACGGCGCGGAGCATGTATGTAGGGTCGATGTACTTCACATCAGAGTGGACGTTTATCTCTCTGAAATGAGACTTGATCTGTGAAATGGCATTGGTTAAGTTAAATGTTGTGTCATTTACAGCACCTACATCATGGTGAAGAACACCTAATGATATGGACCAACCTTCTGTTGAAGGTGCACACCGATATCACTGAGAACCATGTTCCCTGAAGCATCAGTTGCGTTTGACTTCTGCAAATATTCCTGGAAACATAGTGCAATATCTCACATAACAATTCTTGTAACAGAACAGAAAATACTGCAACGTTTCTCAATTGATGCACACACGAGCCCATCCCTAATTCAAGAGATCCTTGGTAAATCACTCCTCATGCTGGCAGTTAAGTTTCCCAAGACAATTGATCTTGTATGTGAAGGTAATCTTACCTGCCCAGCACCTTCGGCAACACACATGAGAGCAAACCCCTTGGTCTCTATCAAGTGCTCAAGGTGCCGAAGAACTCCGTTTGGTCCATCAAGGGTGAATGGTACCTTCATTTGGATTACCACGTATTAAATCAATCAGAGGAGAGGGATATAGTGAGTTGGAAGGGCAGACACAGCACAAGTTAAAGAGTTTGATACCTCAGGTATCAGGCAAATGTCGACTTGCCCGCTTGACAGGGAAGCATGCATTGTGATAAATCCGCTACTTCTTCCCATCAGCTTCACCAATCCGATGCCATGAAATGCGGAATGTGCCTAACCATAGAGCGTCAACCACAAATATAGTTTTAATTTGAGGGGCAACCAATACGACAATGTATTCTATTGTCCGCTTGCAGATATGTACACATGAGATGAGAGTCTGAGAGGTTGCTAAAATGAATCACCTCAATATATGCAGAGTTGATAGCTCTTTGTGCTGCCTCCACTGCAGTATCAAATCCAAATGTCTTGTCCATCAGTAGTATGTCATTGTCAATTGTTTTTGGGACACCAATAATCGACACTTTTAGTTTTCTCTTCCGGCACTAATTTTCACCAAAAGAAACAGTCAGACATAAGTACGCAACCTTCCACCCATACATACTGATCCCTAATCCCACAATCCATGCTACTACGTCATAGTTGAGCGAGACCAAAAAATGTTTCTGGTACAATCTAGTCTAGGAGCTGAAGGAAAGACATGTCTTGCTCTGACGCAAGGAAGATATAAATTAACATACCTCGCCATGTATAGCATCAGCTCCAGCATGAGTTCCATTTCCACCTAGTACAAAGAGCATGTCAAGCCTCCTGGCCTGAATGTGGATTGCAGAAATCAAGTCAGTTAGTCTTCAACATACCACCTTGTAGTAAACATATTTTTGCAGCATACCAGAATTGCATGTACATGCCTGGATGCTGTCGACAATGTCTGAGATACTTGCCCCGCCACGAGACACTCCTAAGAAACTGCCACCAGCAAGATTGATATTTTGGACGACATGTCTATTAAGCTGGGTGAAGTAAAAGAGCCACAAACTTACATCAGGATGGTTATCAGTGTTTCCAGATTACTTTATAATGTACAAAGAATTCTTACCGGCACTTCCGCTAAATGATCTTCAAAAAATCCGCGGAAACCATGCTGTATCCCAACAATGTTTTTCACTCCGTATTTTTCAAGTGTAAGCACAATCTACAAGACTCAAGAGTGAAAGCACGGCACTGTTCAAAATTGTGAATTGTGTTTTCTTCAAGAGAATTTTCAGAAGATATAATAATAAGGTACTATTAATCTTTTATTTATCGGTGCAGACAGTCAGAGATCAACTCATCAAGTTCTATTCTACCTGCCGGATGACATCGTTGAGACCAGGGCAAAGTCCGCCACAAGTTACAATTCCAGCCTTTACGCACTGAGGCTCAAAATATATTTGTTTACGTGGGCCTGCCCGGTGCACCCTGGAAAAGACATGAGTTTGTGTGAGCTCAGAAAATAATTGGCACAAGTAAACAATAGAAAATTGCAGAGTGTTTGTCACCATTGTTCAACCCAGCTGCAATCAGGATCAATGCATTCAGCTCCAGCAGACGTTGGCGAGGCAAACTTGATAACCTGAAGAATCAACAACTTTGTAATGAGAGATATTATTGCATTTACCTTGATGCTGCACACATGGACATTACAATTGAGGTCTATCATACACATTTACTAATAGCCAAAGTGCAGAAAAAAAAGGAGCATGCTACATTTATGTTAAAAGATCAAACTATATTCAGACAGCCAAAGAAACTATTCAAGTAATTGATGGGGAGTTTGATCCATGTCTGGTATTTTGATCACTCAATGATGAAGCATACCTTCAAAAGTGCTCTGTCGTTGTCATTAACATAGCCGTTCCATGACTCTTCCAAAGAACCATCAACATTCTCCAGAGGGGTCCTGTTGTGGACAAAGCAAACATCAGAAAAATCCTAAAGAGATATAGTTTGATAACCAACAGCATAGATCAAGACAAATGCATTAGACAGAAATGGATACCTGCTCTTGAGAGAAAATGTCGTCGGCCTCGATTCCACATCAATTATATCTGTCAAATGCGGCAAACTGAACCGCCTATCGAAATCCTCTTGGAATTGATTCTTCCAATTCAGATTCGAAAAGTCCAGTTTCGGGCGATCCATGGACATGGCTCTGGCAACCAAGTGACCTGCTGCTCTTGATTTATTTCCATATCCAATAGTACATCGCAAGCCATAGCACCGGGGCATCACAGAACTGAGTTGCCTCTGACTTGAAGTGATTGTGCCAGCATAGTCCACCGGCGATGCTAGAGCCATGGCTTCTTTATAGTGGTGAGTATGCAAATCCCTGTGAGACAGGTCCTATCTTGCCATCAGTAACAGATGATGATAACAGATTGTAAATCAGGCGTTCACAGATTTTCCAACAGCAACTCAACTGTAGAACAGGAAAAGGCAAGAATCCCCCCTCACTACAGGGGACAAAGTAACCAGCTGAATTTTTTTGCTCCTTGTATTTTGAACAAGTTGTCATATGCACAGCCTCACAAAAAAAGGTGTTATTTAAGTGGAAAGCAACAGAACATGTGAAACCATGGTGGAGCAACAGGACAAATCATGTGAGTAGGGAGTAGGGGGCTTTCTTTTGGCAGGAAAAAAGAGAGATTTTTTTTTCTCCGATCATCGACAGTCGACATCACCCGCCAACCATCGCGATTTTATACCTAAAGTAAAATACAAACGTACCTAACCCCGACAGAAGCAAGGGAAATCACCATGATCGAATTGCAGGAAACGCACCTCTCTCTCTTGGACTTGCTGTGCAGGCGCCGGTGGAGAGGAAGGCACACGCCGGCGGAAGTGGCCGAGGAGAGTTGGGAAAGTGGCGGCCGAGGCACGCACGTGTTATAGAATCGGAGTAAGGGAGAGGAAGCAGAGGCGGCGCCGTCTTTGATGCGGGCGTCGCCGTCTCGGATTCTTTGGAGAACGGGGAGAAAGAGAGGAGAGCGGAGACCGCGACGAGAACAAGGAGGATTTTTCTTTTTTGAGCTGACAACAAGGAGGATTGCCCAAGAGGAAACAATTCGGGGGAGGATCGCTGACAGTTAATCCATGGAGGAGGCCCGTGATGGCTACCGTGGAGAAAATTACTGAACTGACTAGGTACACCACAATTCGAGAAACAATTTACTCCCTCCGTTTTAAAATAGATGATCCAACTTTATATTTTAAAACAAAAAGAGTATATCTATACCTCTATATCTATATCTATATCTATACCTGCTGACCAACTTTCTCATTGTAAGATCCAAGAGTCCCTCTCGGAGACATCTGCCATGAGAGCATTGTAAGACTACCCTCGCTAGCTAGAGGCGTTGGCGCTCGCCGCACCGCCGTGTGCCACCCCGGGCACGGCGTCCACCCACCGGCCTTCCGCACCACACCGCCGTGTGTCGCCTGGGCACGGCGTCCACCATCTGCCTGCAGCTGCTAGGAGGCGTGAGCTCACCGACAGCTGTTTCCTGGGTTGGCGGTTTCCTTCCGCCGTGCACCACTCGGGCTCGGCGTCCATCCCCCCTCCTTGAGCTCCACCGCGCTGCTTGAGGTTTAGTTCGAGATCAACGGCTCTTCGTCCTTCGCTCTCCGCTGGTTCTCAGGTCAGTTCTTCGTAGTGTTTGTTCTGAACTGCAGCCCTACCTTTTGATGCATGCTCGCCGCTCCGGCGCTTGTAGTTCCCCTTGAGGTCTAGTTTTAGGGTTTCTGGTCTTCTGGCTTGTTCCATGGATGGTTCATGGTTTGAGGATGCTATGCTGTCCAAGTATGGTTGCGGCACCCTTTCGGCCGTGGCTGGCCGTAGCCGGACGGCTGGTCTTCTCGCCGTCGTCCTCAACGATGGTGTTGCTTTCTCTCCAGCAGCGTTCGCTTCCCTCCTGGTGACCTGGTTCGGGGGCTATGCCAGTGGCTACCGAGTCCAACCGTGTCAGAGGGGCTCCTTTCGTTTCCAGGTGGCTCATGAGTGCATTGCTAAGGAGATCGTGCTCCGTGATCCATGTCGGTCAGGTTTTATCGTTGTTGCCATGTCTCTTTCTGATCTGGACTCTTTTGTACGTCGTGAGCCGGCTCATGCATGGGTGCATGCACGTAGACGTACGTGGGAGGCTAATTCCCTTTTGCCGTCTCTCCTCGGACCCCGCCCTTCGTGCGCTGCGCCCCCGGCGCTAGATAGTAATCCTTTGACTGCCACGGCCCCGCGTGCCCCGGATTCCGGGGATTTCACGACACGCTTGCAGGCAGGGCGCTTTGCCGCATGCGGGATAGAGCCATCCTGCAATCAATTAGCTTCGTGCTTATCTCTCCCAACCCTTGCATTACGCTGATGCCGCCTTCTGCTGACCAATCGTTAGCCGGTCCGCGCGCGGATTCCTCTGGCGCTGTTGGCGACGCTCCAGCTGCCTGCTGATCCTACCTCTACCCCCTACAGAGATGCGTTGCTCTCCCCTCCAGCTGCTTCCGCTGCCGCTAATCTCTCGGGAGCCACACCGTATCCATGGTTGTGGTTTGGAAAGCCTAAAAACCTACATAATCGCTGCTACCGCTGTCTTTCCTATAGCCACTGGTGACGGGATTGTAGGGATCCGGTGGTCTGCTGGCTTTGCCGTTTAGTTGACCACACTCGCGCCCGTTGCAGCTATAAGTCCCTTTGCCCTTCGCTTCGGCTTGCTCGTACACCTATAAGTACGGTTTCCCCGGAGTCGTTCTCCCTCACACAGACCTCTTCACTTCCTCTCTCCACACATCCATCCCCTCCAAGCTCAGCCCCCCAGCCTCTCCTTGCCATGGAGCCGGTGGTGCACGGCCGCCCATCATCGCTGGACGTCCACTACCCTCTCGTGCCAGACCAGAACTCCCTCGTGTGCCTCATCACCATCTCTCCACCAAAGGCCTCCTTCCTTCCCTGGCGACGCAGGGTCTTTCGTCACCAGCTCGGCATCACTACGATTCGGTTCGCCGGCTCTGCTGTGGGCACATCGTTCGTCGTGTTCTAGCGCGAGTCCGAGCAGGTCGCTGCTCTGCGTGCTAGTCCGATGGAGGTGGGCGATCGCACCGTCTGGATCCTTCCGCACAACACGGGCGACAACGCTTTCCGCTTCGCCTATCATCACATCGTCAGCCTCTCGCTTAAGAAGATGCCCCTGGAGCTGTGGAACCGGAGGGGGGTGGCGGCGAGCGTCGCCGGCTTCGCCGGCCTCTTTCGCCTAGAGCATGCTTGCCTCCACGGCAGCGAGTTCTCAAGCATCTTCGTCCTCGTCAAGGTGGAGGCTCTGCACCACATCCCCCACCATATCACCTTCCACCACGTCGACGGCAATGGCATCTATGCAGACGTCATCATCAATGAAATCTGGGACGTCGCTCGCTCCCTCGGTGCCCCCACGGTCACGCCGCGCCCGCCCGGTCGACTCGATGGGGACGACGCCGACCCCCGCTCCCCTGCCCCGCTTTCCCCTTGGCGGGGGCGTGCCCATCCTGGGTCCTCCTCGGCCCACGGGCATGTGGGCGGTGGGGAGGGCATGGCGAACCGCGCTTTCCACGCCTTCCTGCACCCGGAGACGGCTTCTCCAGCCGACTCTTTGGCCATGCTCAAGCTGGCGGCCAAGCCCAAGCTCATCAGAGGATCCGCCTTTTCCCCGCCCACTGAGGCTCAAATCTTGCACGAGGATGATCTCCAGCTATGCCTCCACTCATCGCTGTGGGCGGCGGAAGTGCGCACGCCGCGGGTCTCGGTCACCTTCGACGCGGAGGGCCTGTGCTTCACCTTCAAGCTTGAGCTCAACAACAACAGAGTTGCTACGGGTACGATCCCAGTCCGCCTGTTGTCGATGGATGATGGCTTCTTCCCTTGCTTTGACTACACCAAGGGAGAACTTGCGCGGGAAAGCTCTCGTTCTCTCTTCTTCAGCTTTCTGCCCAAAATGTTGTCTGGTGGGTCGTGTCCCCGCATGCTTCCTTTGCTTCCTTCCGTCGAATGTTGACACCCACCTAAGGCGAATGTGCCTATTGGCTGCTTCCTGCAGTTGGGCCAGCGCTTGTTTTTTCTGGTGGTGCCCCCCTGTGGAAGCCCAGTTCCCAGACCAGCAACACTACCGGGCCCACCAGATCCTCGTGGCCCGGCCTATCTGTTCCAGACCCTTCCATCGCATCCCACGACCCGAGCCTGGGGTCCTGTTGTGCGGTCAACCATCACCAGTCGTCTCCATCGATCTGCAGCACGGGGCATGTGCTGCGCCCCCTTCTCAGGCCGCCACCATGTTCTGCAACTGCCGTGAGCCGCCCTGCGAGCCTGGTGCTGGCGAGCGCCTGCCCAAGGTCGTGCTCCAGCTCTTCCCCGCTCCTCCTATGGGTGCGGGCTCGATGGCCGCGGCCGCCCCCATGGATTTTGACCTCAATACGGCAGTCGAGATCCAGCCTCTAGAGTCGGTCGACCAGGGAGCCATGGGGAGGTCAGGGAGCCTGGCCTCGACCAGCAAGCGGAGGAGGAGGCGCCGCCGCTGGTGCTCACTGCTTCGCCCTGGCGCAGCCCGCGCATCAGCCACGCCTACGACGGCATGCGCATGGGTTCTGTCGAGCGCGCGACTAAGAGGAAGGCGGTGGCTGCTGGATCTGACTCCAGTTCAGGGCCGTCGCGACACTCCGATTCCGTCTCTCGCCGTCGCAAGAATACCAAGACCACGACTGTGACCAGCCTGCTCGAGCTGCCACTGCTAAATACACTGTCACCTCTGACTCGGGGCAAACTGAAGAAGATTGCCCAGTGTTGCGACCTCAACGCTAGTGCCATCCTGGAACAAGCCAAGATCCAAGCCGTTCCTGTCTCGTCGGATGACGCTTCCACCTCCGTTGGTGCTGTCTCTGGCTCCACTGCATGTGTCTTCAACTCCTTCAATGGTTAGGCCTGGTGCCTGTCGTCTGGGCCTTTGGGCAGTGCTGTCCGCAGCTGTATCTCTCAAGTGTCTGTCTTGCGTAGTGTTCTGTAGTCCTCATATGTATCTGTTTTATCTTGGGCCACCAGTTAGCCTGGCTATGCCTTTCTTCAAGGTCCGTAGTTTGTTATGGTCAGTCGGTCATGAGTCTGTATGCTGCTACTCCAAGTTATCTATCTTAGTGCTTTGCACTGTTTGCTTCATCATGATCATGTTGCATATGCACTTTAGCTTTCTTGCTCTGGGTTGTGTGTTCTTTACTGCACTATGAAGATTCTAAACTGGAATGTTCGTGGACTCGGCGAGGATGATAAGTGCTCGTTGGTCCGTGATACTATAATCTCTTGCTGCCCTAGTGTTGTTTGCTTGCAGGAAACAAAGTTGCCATCCATTTCTCCCTTCAAGCTGCGAGCGTTCTTGCCAATAAACCTCAGGGAGCATGCTGTTACCCTGTCTGATGGCGTGGCCGGGGATATTTTGGTTGCCTGGGATCCTACTGTGCTTCTAGGCCAAGTGGTAGCATTGCACAAGTTCCATGTCACTCTGAGGATGACCTCTACATCAACAAACAACACGTTTCTTCTCACAGCTGTTTATCCACCGTATCTGAATCATGAGAGATCGAGCTTCTTCGAGGCTGTCAGCAGTGTTGCTAGTCCACCCGACATGCCCTGGGTGGTGCTGGGCAATTTCAATATGTATAGATATGCACATGAGAAGTCCCGGGGTCAGATCAACTGGAGTATGATGGAAAATTTTAACTCATGGATTCGAGACCATGGTATGGATGATGTTCAGATTGACAACCGACTTTTTACTTGGTCTAACAAGAGAGACCAGCCTACTCTTGTCCGTCTAGATCGGGTACTTGTCAATGCAGCTTGGAACCTCAGCTTTCTGCAATGAATTGCCTCTTGCATACCCACAACGACGTCTGATCATGCACCTGTGCTTCTGTCCTTCTCCACGAGCACGCCCAAAAGCAAGTTGTTTCGCATGGAAAATCACTGGCTGGAGTTGGAAGAACCTCGAAACATTATCTCTGAAGCTTGGTCTCGTGGTACCCGTGAGATCCGTTCTGCTGCTTCTCTGATCAGCTTCAAAATGAGGCGCGTGCGTGCTGCTCTGCGTCAGTGGTGCCGTTCGAAGCCTAGCCTGCGGGTCCTCATGGATAACAATAAGCATGTCGTTGCTTATTTAAATGTTGTTGAAGAGTTGAGGTTGCTCTTTGCTGTTGAAATAGCACTCAGGGTTTTTGCTGCTGCCAAGGCTGAGCAACTGATCCTCTGGCAAACTGCTACTTGGCGACTTAGAGCCAAGATACGATGGTGTGTGTCTGGGGACGAGAACACCCAGTTTTTCACGCAGCGGCCAATTGCCAAGCTCGCCGTAACAAGGTCAAAGTGCTTGTTCAGGACAGGGTGGAGCATTTTGATATCGGTCAGAAGCTGCGGTTGGCTACTGATTACTTTAAGGCAATCTTGGGACAACCTGCATCCTCGATTGACACTGTCGATGTTGGTTCTCTTTATACTCTGCTGGACCCGTCGGAGCTCACAGCTGAGTTCTCCTGGGCTGAGATTGTGCAGGCTATCAATTGTTCGCCAAATAACAGAAGTCCGGGCCCTGATGGTTTTACCAATGAGTTTTACAAGGCTTTCAAGTTACTGATAAAGGATGATATCCTAAGGTTTTTTGGTGATTTCCATAAAAATGAAGTGGATCTCTCTGGTATCAACTCTGCTTTCATTACCCTGCTACCTAAAAAAGAAACACCTCTAGAAATGCATGATTCTAGACCGATTTCTCTTGTGCATAGTGTGCCTAAGCTGGCCTCTACGGTTCTGGCTAGTCGGCTCAAAATATGGATTCCCCACTTGATCCACATGCTTCAGTCCGGCTTCCTGAAGGGCCGATCGATCATTGAGAACTTTGCTTTGGCTGCCGAAATGATCCAGTATGCTCATAAAAGAAAACTGCCAGTCATTGCTTTGAAGTTGGACTTTCATAAGGCCTTCGACAACGTCTGTTAGTGTTGCCTTCGCAAGATTTTTGAAGCAAGAGTCTTTCCGCAAGTGTGGACAAACTGGATATATACTCTCCTATCTACTGGCAGCTCTAGAGTCCTTCTAAATGGTGAATTGAGTGCCCCATCCTGGCAAAGAAAGGTTTTCGGCAGGGAGATTCTCTATCCCCGTACCTTTTCATCCTTGTAGTTGATGTGCTTCAGAGGATGTGCTGTCAGATGTTTCAAGTTGGCTCCTTGCTGCATCCCCTTGGTTCGAACAGCTTCTTCCCGGTCCTACAATATGCAGACGACATGCTGATTCTTTTTCATGGCAGTACGCAGCAGGCAGAAGTCATCAAGTCTGCCCTCACGGCTTTCTCTGGATTTTCTGGGCTCACTATAAATTTCCACAAGAGCACTCTTGTGCCTGTCTCAGTGGATACAACTACAGCCTCTGCTATCGCTCAGATCCTTGGCTACCCAGTTTCGTCCTTTCCATGTACGTACTTGGGCCTGCATCCCTCCTTGCACAAAATAACTCATGGTATGTTGCTGCCAGTCATTCACAAGGTTGGTCGTCGCGTCTCTAGATGGTTAGCTACTTTCTTATCCTTAGGGGGGCGGCTGACCCTCATTAACTCGGTGCTTGCGGGTATTCCGAGCTATTTCATGTCCTGTTTTGCCTGGCCTATGGAATCTCTTGGAAAGTTGGAATGTCTGCTGCGTGCTTTTTTCTCGCAAGGCAAGAACAAGGTCAAAGGGGCCAATGTTTAGCAGCCTGGGATACGGTCTCTCTACCTACTATTAATGGTGGCTTGGGTGTACGACAACTGCAAGCTCACAACCAAGCTATGATGTGCAAGTTTGTTTCCAAGATCTTACAAAGCTCTGACATTCCTTGCTATAAATGGTTCGCCACACATTATTGCCAGGCTACTCTTCCTCATGGTGCCCGCAGCAGAGATACAGCTATCTGGAAAGGGTTCAAGGATCTTATTCCTTTGGTCATTAACTCCTCTAGATGTGATGTGGGTCCTGGAACTCTGGTCACCTTCTGGAAGGATCAATGGCTTGGCGTGGGTTGCCTCTGTCTGCTGTACCCCACGCTGTTTTCCTTCGCGTCTCACCCAGCTTGCTCTGTGCTCTCACAATATGCCAACGGATCATGGGTCATACAACTACATCCTAATCTCTCTCAAATGGCAGCAGCTGAGGTGTTGGCCTTGCATGAACTGTTATCAGATGTTGCTCCTAATCCACTGAATGATGACAAGCGCATCCCTTTCTTCGGCTCTAGTCAGCTTAGTACAAGACATTTCTACAGTCTGCTCACCTTCGAGCCCTGGGTTTGGGATTCGTTGATCCCTCTAAAGCATAGGATCTTCATCTGGCTTGCTTTCAAAGGCCGTCTCAACACCAGGGATAATATGGTTAAGAAGTGCTGGTCTGCGGTTGCCCCTTTGCACATTGTGATGCCTGCCCTGCGGTGGAGTCCATTGATCATCTGTTGCTACGATGTGCCCCGGCTTCTGTTCTTTGGGGTAAGCTGGCGCTGGATACTTTGGCTTGCTCAGTTCCCGACATTCTAGTTTTTGTGCAACAAGCACACCACCAGCTCAGTTTCAAACGCAAATGGAATGTTGATTTCGCAGCATGTGCTCTCACTCTATGGCATGCTAGGAATGACCGGGTTTTCAACTCCAAGGTTTGGACTGAGACTTACATTTGATTCTATGCAGCAAATATGCTACATCTCTGGAGCAATAGAGCCCATAGTCAGATAGCAAAGGATGATATACAGTTCTGGTGCCAGAAAATAACCACTTAGTCTGCGTTTGGAGTGATGTAATCTATCCCCCCTTATCTCCTTCCTTTTTTTTCTGTTAAGTCTCTGCTTGTGCCTTGCACCTTGGTGCAACGGCCAAGTCTTACTTTGTACCTGTTACTTCATCAGGCTTTGCCTGTTTTGAAATATAAGGTCGGCAGCCAGCCACCTTTTTTGTTTCAAAAAAAAAAATCTATACCTACCTAATAATAAAGGACAGAGGTTTTCATAGTTCTTCAAACGTCATCCCTTTTTATCGGTTGATTTTATATTAATTATAGAGACTAGGAAAATTGCCCATGCGTTACAACGACAGAAAACAATGGGATGCAGAACCAGCTTCGCGGTAGTGTCGAGTGCTTGTATGGGAGGCCACCATGGATGGGAGCCATTGGCAAGGAGGAGGGACTTAAGCAGCAAAGCAGATTACTTATTTTGGCAAGGAGAGAGGATGAAGTACTCCCTCCGGCCCAAAATAAATGTCTTGACCTTAGTAAGACTTTGTACTAAAGTTAATACAAAATTGAGACACTTATTTTGGAACAGAGGAAGTACATTATATGGCTCATCCTAACATAAAAGTTACATCCTATATATGAATTATATTTTTTGGGGCATTGTAAATTGGTACCTCAGAAGAACAAAAATATCAAAGTTAAGCCAATGACGAGGAAGCAACAACAAATAAAGACAATTATAATATTGATTGTTCAACATTGATTGTCGACCACTAATTCAGAAAATGCATACAGGTGCGTAAGTGATAATTAGAGCATGGTTAATAGTATAGCCAGTTGCTGGCTATATGATATTGCCACATCATCTATAGCTAAGCCTATAGTCGGCAAGGACAATAGTTGCATGTAAATGTGTACTATTTTTTTGATACATGGCCCATCTCTCTCTCTCTCTCTCTCACACACACATGGCAAATACAAAGTTGAGACATTTATTTTGGAACAGAGGGAGTACCATGCATGTGCTACAGTCGATTGTTAATTAGTAGCCCGCTTCCCTTCTCTCTCCTCCACCTCACCCGAAAAATAATATTTAAAGGCTTATAGCCCGCCTACGTCATCCTTTGGTACTTGCTCTTAGAATGTTGAATGCTCAATGATTAACTCAAGAAGTGCATAACTTGAGAGCAGCTACCTAGTTAGTATATGTTAGAGCATTGCGGCTACACTATTGCACAGATCTGCAAGAATACTAAGATCACCCACAAACTATTTATGACATTGAGCATCTTTGAGAGAGAAAAACAGATTTATAATGAACTGAAGACGGTAAGTCTTGAATGAGATATGTAGCACACCATATGCAAAATCGCAAGCTTGTCAAGGGATCTAACTTTAAAAAATTGAGAACTGGAATCAAAAGCATCTCATTTAACAGTTACAGGCCATCTAACTCTCGCAATGAAAAGCCGGAAATACATGCATATATGATATATTTTTGTATTTTTCTCTGTGTCCATTTAGTGTATCTCCAAAACAAAAAAAGGGCTAATTATGACTCTATATTTTGGTGTCACACATGGGATAAACATTTGATAAAAAGTTCCGACAATAAAGTAATTAATCTAGAGCAAGGACATTATACGGATATTCTCTACCAAAAGTTCGAGCCTAGTTAAATTTCTTCTATGCTTGAACAAACATCACCAAAGATCCTATAACATATACATTCTTTAAAATTCAGTAATCCAACTCACACAACTGAGAAGAGAGGAGAACATGCATATAACTGTTAGTCACAGATCATCAAACTAACATGTTCAATGTTTCAGTTAGTTATCTTTTGAACACTCGTATCCTTGTAATTTGGAACTAATCCAGCAGAAAATGTGAAGCAAAATTAGATGCTCTCCCACGAATCATATCTGTTAAATATAAAATTTAAATAATTATAATAAGAAAGCACTAAGCTCGCATGAAATATATTAGTGCAAGTATGCTACCTCGTTGGTCCGCTGCCCTTTGCTTTATCTTAGGCCTCTCCTTCGTACTCCTTTGGATATTCTGTTGTCTGCTTCAGGGAAAAAACGGAAAAGTTCTACAGATCAAGTCCTCATATATGTGAATTTTTTGGTTTTTATAATACAAAGTATATGAATTCTCTTAAAGTTTAACAATGCTTTGTGTTGTGATTAATTAAGAAGAATGATCGCGGACGCACGACCAACACTTGTGCATCGCCTCACAGGCAACGGTTGGCATGTCCTTAAGTCACTGGTCAAGCAGCTTGCCAATGCCGTAGAAGATGAATCCGACGTCTTGGAGCTTCTCCAGGTCAACGATGTTGCGGCCGTCGAAGACATAAGCCGGCTTCTGCATGACATCATGCACACACACCTGTAACCGAGGCTCCTGAACTCCTCCCACTCGGTCAGGATGCAGACGGAGTGCGTGACGCGGGCGGCCTCCTACGCATCCGACGTGACGGCAACGGGCTGTCCGGCGTGCTCGCCCACCGGCTGCAGGTGGCGTGGGTGGTTCCAGTCAAACTTGTCCATGGCGAGGTCGCGCCGCACCTGCTCCTTGGTCACCTGCGAGTCGTAGATGCTGACTACGGCCTCGTTTTCGAGCAGACCCCGGCACACGTCGATGGCCGGCGGGAAGCACGAGCCCCGTAAGCCGACGCTAGCAGAGAGCAAGCGCGGGCCGATGTGCGAGTCCTTGCCAATGGAGTAGGCCACCTCGATGACGTTGCAGAGATGGCGTCCACGGAGGAGATGCGCTGCACGAGGAAGAGAGGAAGCGCGGGCCGATGTGCGAGTCCTTGCCAATGGAGTAGGCCACCTCGATGACGTTGCAGAGATGGCGTCCACGGAGGAGATGCGCTGCACGAGGAAGGCGTTGGCGGCGAGCTTGGACAACTCGGCCGACCAGAGGTTGATTGTGATGACGCAGTCCACGAGACCCAATGCGCGTACACGTCCTTAAGGTTAAGGACCTTCACGGTGGTCTGCCCCTCGGGTATCTCGCAGCTGCCGATGAGGACGCGGTGGGGCACGAATAGGTCCTGCACGGCGGTGCCCTCGGCGAGGAACGCCAAATTGGACAGGATTTGGTAATAGAAGCACCGGCCGTTGTGGGCGAAGATCTTCCCGATGGCCTCGGCGAGTATTGACGGACACGGTGGACTTCTCGATCATGGTCCTATCGGAGCGGGAGACGTCAGCGATCATGTGCAGAGCGCTCTCTGAGATCACCGGCCTTGTCGGCGCCGAGGCCGAGGGTCTCGGTGTCAGTGTTGACGAAGAAGAAGACGATATCCACCTCGCCAACGTCGGTGTTGAAGAATAGGTTGTGGCCGCGGCACAGCTTAATGACGTCTTCTAGGCCGGGCTCGTAGATGGAGCCGGTCGCTGTTGTTCCAGCCGCCGATCCACACCTCGGAGATGTCCGCCACCACCTCCACGTCCATGGGATTCAATCAATATTTATGGGAGAAATTAGAGGAGGGGAGTGATGGAGAGTTGGAGTCCAACTGAGAGACGCGTGAGACGTACGGGAAAGACCAATATGGGTGGAAAAAACTGATATAATAGTACTACCACCTCGGATGAATAGTATCACCTCATATATAGAAAATAATATAAGTAAAAAAAAAACTGAAAGCGTAAATTCATGTGAAGAAGCGTATTGTGACGATGAACCCGATAAAGTTAATCCGTATTTTATTATTAGGAATTAGGGATAGATTGACGGCCGAGATTGAAATCCTTTTGGTTCATCCATTGTTTCCTTAAAAATAGACTCAGAAAAAAAATCATCTATACTATTTATAAAAGAGCAAACATTATCTTCTCTAAGTGCACCCCACAAACGTACACGGATACATTCCACCGCATGATTAGTCCCACTAAACTCAATTTAACGGCTAGCCTTAACCGAATCTGTTCTCTGTGTGCACTTAGCAATTTACATTGACTGACTGTACTCCATCGCGGAGGAAAATATGAAAATCCATGCCTGGTCAATTAGGAAACTATAATCACGGACACATCCTATTAAGAAACTAATCACAGGCACATCTAATTATTAGGAAACTAATCACAAACCCATCCTATTATTAGGAAAAAAAATCACGCGTGCATCCTATTATTAGGAAAATAATTACGAGCCATCCTATTAGGAAATTAATCACGGACGCATCTAATTATTGGGAAACTAATCATGGCTGCATCCTATTAGATAACTAATCACAAACGCATCTAATTATTAGGAAACTAATCGTGAGCGCATCCTATCGTCTCCTATCAGGGAATCGTGACCGCGAGTCGCGAGCCGTCACCAGCCCACCACCCACGCGAGCCACAATGGGAGACACGCGAGGAGGAGCTGCGGCTTCCTCCGAACACACTTCTACTGACTGCAACGACTTCGTCCACATCCTGGGCATGCTCTCCGGGAACCACCGGCATCCGCGTCGACTTCGGCTCCATCCACAACACTCACGCTGACAACCACCCACCGCCGAGGTCCTTCAAGTGGGAGCAACGCTGAGTATCTTGGACCAGTATTAGCGGGCCAAAAAAATCTGCCCCCACAACCATGCATGTAGATTCGCCTGGTCGCCAACCATTATCGTCCCCAGGGCGGTGCAGGTCTCGGCCACTGTGAAGCAGGTGAAGCTAATCACGGCCCCATCTCACTCGCCCGAAGCCACCGCCGACTCCCTCAGCTCTGACGCGTGTTGCTCCGTTGGACACGCTTGTCCGGTACTCGCGCGTGGACGACGTCGTCCAAAGCTAATCCCGGTGCGTGGAGGCCGTCGCCTCAAAGCTGGACGACTGACTCACCTGCGTCGACAATGCCGCCCAGCTGGTGAGAGGACACGGTCGCCGCGGCCGCTTGCACGCCTAAACGACGGAGACTCTCGCCTTCATGCGAACGCACCACACACACGCATTAATCAAGTAAGTATCGAGTGTTGTTTTTTTACTGTCATCGCTACCTCGTCGGTGGTGACACATCTAGAAGTACAGGAACTAGAGATGAGGCAATGAGAAACAGAGGAGCGTTGAAGCACACACAGAGACGTTCGCCTTCTTTCTTTCTTTATTTTTTCACTGATTTTCACGTACCTGCAACAGACATCCCTGTATTTTTAAGTACTGACTACCGGTTATTACATGGCCAACTCACGACTACATAGTGAACTCACAGACAAATTCGCTGAACCAAGACCTTACTTGCAGTCATAAAATTACGTTTCACTGAAAAAACCCAGAAGTTTGCATAAGTTTTAATAAAAAAATAAAGTCCGCATAAGTTTTGCTAAAAAAAACCTGAAGTTTGCATAAGTGTATTTGTTTGTCCAGCAGATACATGGCAATTGTAATTTTACATGAGCATTTTCATACCATCCTTATCTACAGTTGAGCTAACATGTTTTCCTGATAGAAAACTTGGACTACATACAAGAGAAGCAAAAACTGCATGTTGATTATGATGATGATGAATGTAGGATATTTTGTGGTCATGGTAAATTTCATATCATTTAGTACATAAACAATATTCACAATTTTATTTTATTACCATCGATTGTGTTGAGTTTCTTTCATATATATGTATTGACCCTCTTCTTTAAATTAGATGTGACAGATGCGGAATGAACTCATACCACATAATCGCATACGAGCAATTCAAGAAGAATTGGCGGGATTCTTTCTTGACCATGTCATACATAAAGACGGAGAATGCCATGTGGAAGTTGAAATTAATTTTACATGTTAGGGATTATAAGAGATGTTATATTGTATATATGTAGTAGTGTCGGATAGATATATACAAAAACTTGTTGTTCGATCAATCTCGGAGAAAGAGAGGTCACTTCTCTCTGTATATGTTCATGACGATCTTGTGTAATTCTTGACTGGAATTTGTTGGCACTGAAACGGTTCCTTAGCTTGTCCTAAGTGACATTTTCATGTGTGACTATACTTGCATAAATGTGTGCATATGAAGAATCATGATGAATCTTCTAAATAATTTTGAATTTTATACATTGAGAAAAGTGAGTGATCTTTTAATACAGGAGACATGTTGATTAAGAAGAAACGATATTTCAAATTATTTGTACGAGTTGGAAATAAGAGATCATGTACTTTATAGGAAAATTTCAAATTTATGAATAAATTGTCTTGTATTAAGTTTAGTATAATATGTTAATCCGAATAAATGCATATTGTGTATGCACACTTATTAGTTCAAATAGACGTGTGTTGCACGTGCACACTTACTAGTCTAATATAAAAAACAAATTGCACGTAGCGGGAGTCATGCGAACGCATCGAACGAGCCAACTCACCCAGCCAATGCTTTTGAGAAAAATTAGAAAGTCCAGCCTCAAGTATGAAAAGCGCCACACGCCCTAGTTTGGTATGCTATAATTTAATTTTTTTAGGCAAAGATGAAATTTAACTGGGCTGACCTCCAGACGCCCCAGTTTGATCTGGCCCATGTATGCTCATCTGTTTCTTTTCTTTTCTGTTTTTTTCCTTTTCCTTTTCGTATTTCCTTATTTCTTTTCTATTTTTCTTTATTTTTTGTGTATTATAAAAAATTCGTTGCGTGTATATAGATGAAAATATTCATTGTATTTAAGGAATTTCTCACCCTATACTAAGAAAATGTTCATCATATTTCATCAAATGTTCATTTTGTATTTTAAAATTATTCTCCATATTTCGCTAAAATGTTCAATATGTAAGGATATTGTTCAGTGTATATCACAAAAATGTTCAATGTGTATTAAATATTTTCCAAAATGATGTGTATTTTAGAATTGTTCTCTAAGAAAAGTTAGCGTACCAATCCCTGTACCAATCCCTCTGCTCGCTACTCAATTGGGTCTTAACCTGTTTCTTCTATGGCACAAAAAATTATGTACGCAGGTGCTCATGTTCCATATGTCGTTAACCATCCCATGTGAGCCGTCATGTGCCCGCAAAAATTAATCGAGTCATCAAAACGCACTGGTAATGGATGCATGCAAAACATATTAGTAACAGATGCTATCGAAACTTACGTCCTCCATGTCTTGGCTTGGACCGGAATGATCAACTGATTAGGCTATCTATTATGTTAAATATATACTAGTAACCTAGACCAAATCGTCCCTTAACTGCTCCCTTTGCCCATGTGCTTCAGGCGTTTCAGGCCGATGATGCCATCGCCTCCTTCATGTATGCCTTGTGCCTCAATCGCATATCAAAGCCGCGGGTGCGACATCCAGATTGTCATCGAGCTGTTTGAGGTGGCCATTGAGGTGTTCGACATGAGACTGCACATGAGGCATGGACGTGATGCGGTATTGTACATGCATGTGGCGGGACAACACGGCGGCAGCATGTCGGCCTCGACCTCAGACATTATAGATGTGCATGGCAAGGCCCATAATCACAATAGTGCTGGTGGTCTTGACCACTGATCCTTTGCCCCACCATCTATAATTTAAACATGAATGCTTCCACAACTAGCTATAACTTCTAATCATCAGGTATGTCTTCTCCAATTAGTTTCCTCCTTCTCCACCTTGAGCTCCTTTTCTAATTTTAGCTGAAACTTCTTAATCGAAGACAGTAGATCCTAATGAGATCTCATATAAAAAACATCTATGATATTAATATTTTTCATTTGAGACATTAGGGACAAGCGGAAGTATAAAAAATCACCTCCAATTGTTTGCACACAAGTGACGGTTTGTGACGCCCTCGATTTAATCGTACACTAATCATACACGCAAATATGTATGATCAAGATCAAGAACTCACGGGAAGATATCACAACACAACTCTAGATACAAATAAAATAATATAAGCTTTGTATTACAAGTCAGGGGCCTTGAAGACTCTAATACAAATGCTCGAAGACACAAGAGTCATCGGAATCAATAATATCTGAGTACAGACATAAGTTAAACAAGTTTGCCTTAAAAAGGCTAGCACAAACTGGGAAACAGATCAAAAGAGGCGCAGGTGTAACGCCCCGAGACCGATGTGCCAGGTGTCGTTCAGTTATTCGTTGTTGTTGTCTTGTCATTGGCTTGCGTGTTGCATTTCATCATGTCATCATGTGCATTGCATCATCATGTTTTCAAAACTTGCATCCGTCCCGGTCTCCTCGTTCCTTCCGTTGTCCGTTCTGAGACCAGACACACTTGCACGCGCCCGCGGCATGTCCGAAATAGTATTTTATAAGTGGCCGGAAAATGTTCTCGGAATGGGATGAGAGCTGACGTGCGGTCTTATTATAGTGTAGGTAGACCGCCTGCCAAGTTTCATCGCGTTCGGAGTTCGTTTGATAGCCCAACCGTTAAACTATAGCGGCATTATAGCCGGTCTAACGTCGGACGTTTTCGGTCTCCGGAAACAGTCGCCGGGCCTCCCTCTCTTCTCTTCTCTCAGCCCGAGACCGTCTGCACAGCTCACTACCTACCGCCAGGTCCAACCTAACCTCTCTCGTCAGCCCGCCGCCCTCCTCGCGCGCGCGTCCGAAAGTTGTCCCGGACCCGACTCGGACAGCCGTTACCGCTATGTCCGGATCATCTCCAAACGTCTACAAAACGTCACCGTTTTCTTATTTGGACTCCCTAGATATTTTATTCGCGACCGTCCGATTACGATCGGAGGGACCAAATACCCCTAAACCTAGTCCCCCACTATATAAACCGACCTAACCCTAAAATCTAGGGACTTTGTCCTGCCGAGCCGCCGCCACCTACCATATTTTCCTCGGGATCCAGATCCAATCCTCTTCCTCCCCGATCCAAAGCCCCTCCTCGCTTTCACCACCACACCAACCAGAGCCCCTGCTCCCTGTCTCCTTCTCCCCGCTCCCGATGGCCAACCAATGCCCGAGCCAACTGCCCATCGCTGCCGCTAGCGACCTCAACCACCACCACCGAATCAGGCCGTGCCCTGCGCCCTTCCTCCCCTGCTCTTTTCCCTTCCTTCTTTCTCTCTCTCTTATGTGCAGCTCTCCCCTTGTTCTCTTCTTCTTCACAGGGAACCGAGCTGCCATGGCCGCCGTTCGTCCTCATCGCCACCCTTCGGATCCGCGCAGGAACAGCCTCCTCGGCGACCCCCTTTCTCGCCGGAGCACCGAATCAGGAGCAGCCGTGGACGCCGTGTCGCAAGCAGCAGCAGCAGTCGAGCGCCTCGTTCCCTCTTCTGCACATGGATCCGCATCACGCCGGCTGCTCCACCTCGGGTCCCCGCCGTCCTGCTTCTTCCCGGCGAGGGCCACACCGCGAACGAACAAGCAGGATGCCGTTCCGCCCTCTGCTTCACCTGGCATCGAACAAGGAGACGAGGGCCTCGCCGTACCCGTTGACCGCTCGACCTCCTCTGCTTCGGCATCGATCCAGAGACGAACGCCGACCGCGCCCAGGCCCAGCTCGCGCGCGCCTCCGCGTCCAGCCCAGCTCCCTCCGTTGACCGCGCCCGCGTGGGCCGGCCCAATCGTTCTCCCCGCGGTCCAGCCTCGCTCGGCCTCCTCCCCAGCTTCCTTAGCCAGATCCGCCGGCCTCTCTCTGCAGATGGGCCAAGGCCCAGGGTGAGCCGACCCCCAGCGCCCCCTCCTCTATTTTTTTTCTCTGTTGGGCTTGCCCAGTTTCAGCCCGATCATGTTTTTTTCTCGTCCTGCGATTTTGTCTAATATTCCAGAGATTGCAGTTTTGCAGAATAACCCCCTAGCTTCATGCATTTAATAACTAATCAACGGTGCATCCTTTGTAAAAACTTTGTATATGAAACTTGCTCAGAATTTTGTGTAGATTAATAATATCCAACTTTCATCTATGTTTGAAATGTTAAAAATGTTGTTTGCATTAATTTACTCCTATGCCATGCTAAAATGCTTTATTTCATAACTAAATAACCGTAGCTCCGAATTAAATAAACTTTATATGTAAATGGGGTAGAAAAATGTCTAGTTTAACATGGTGCACTCATCTTGCATGTTAAACAACTCTAAAATTGTGTTTAGGGCAGAACAGTACCAAATCTAAAATATGCTTTGGGGATTTTCTGGAATTGTTGTTCGTTACTTCCGGCCTCATTTAAACTTGCCTAGATAGGTAGTTTCGTTGTGCTTCACCCTCTTGCCATGTTAACCAACATTTAATATTGTTGAGTACATAAACGAGATCAAACTCAATAACGTGTCGTGGTGTTTTATCAATATGCAACTCGTTGCGTATTGAGCTCCACTTAATTTGTAGTGTTGTTTGTTGCACTTTGCCATGCCATGTTTCATTAAACCGGACATGCATCATACTCGATTGTGCATCATGCCATGTTGATGTGCTGGTTGTTTACTATGTTGTGTGCTTCTTTTCCGGTGATTGCTTCTTCGGGTTGGTTCCGATAACGTCGCGTTTGTGAGGATCCGTTCAACTACGTCCGTTTGTCTTCTTCATGGACTCGTTCTTCTTCCTTGCGGGATTTCAGGCAAGATGATCATACCCTCGAAATCACTACTATCTTTGCTATGCTAGTTTGCTCGCTCTTTTGCCATGCCAATGCTACGATGCCTACCATTTGCTTGTCAGCCTCCCAAATTGCCATGTCAACCTCTAACCCACCATGTCCTAGCAAACCGTTGATTGGCTATGTTACCGCTTTGCTTAGCCCCTCTTATAGCGTTGTTAGTTGCAGGTGAAGATTGAAGTTTGTTCCTTGTTGGAACATGGAGATGTTGTTCCTTGTTGGAACATGTTTACTTGTTGGGATATCACAATATATCTTACTTAATTAATGCATCTATATACTTGGTAAAGGGTGGAAGGCTCGGCCTTATGCCTGGTGTTTTGTTCCACTCTTGCCGCCCTAGTTTCCGTCATATCGGTGTTATGTTCCCGGATTTTGCGTCCCTTACGCGGTTGGGCTATAATGGGAACCCCTTGACAGTTCGCCTTAAGTAAAGCTCTTCCAGCAATGCCCAACCTTGGTTTTACCATTTGCCACCTAGCCTTTTCTTTCCCTTGGGTTCTGCAGACTCAAGGGTCATCTTATTTAACCCCCCCCGGGCCAGTGCTCCTCTGAGTGTTGGTCCGAACTGGGCAGCCTGTGGGGCCACCTCGGGGAAACTTGAGGGTTGGTTTTACTCGTAGCTTGACCTATCTGAGTGTGCCCTGAGAAAGAGATATGTGCAGCTCCTATCGGGATTTGTCGGCACATTCGGGCGGTGTTGCTGGTTTAGTTTTACCCTGTCGAAATGTCTTGTTGTACCGGGATACCGAGTCTGATCGGAGTGTCTCGGGTGGAGGTCTATTCCTTCGTTGACCGTGAGAGCTTGTCATGGGCTAAGTTGGGACACCCCTGCAGGGTATTATCTTTCGAAAGCCGTGCCCGCGGTTATGGGCAGATGGGAATTTGTTAACGTCCGGTTGTAGAAAACCCGAAGTTGACCTTAATTAAAATACATCAACCGCGTGTGTAACCGTGATGGTCTCTTTCCGGCGGAGTCCGGGAAGTGAACACGGTGTTGGAGTTATGCTTGACGTAGGTTGCTATAGGATCACTTCTTGATCATACTTTTATCGACCGTGCTTTGCCTTCTCTTCTCGCTCTCATTTGCGTATGTTATCCACCATATATGCTAGTCGCTTGCTGCAGCTCCACCTCATTACTCCATCCTTCCTATAAGCTTAAATAGTCTTGATCTCGCGGGTGCGAGATTGCTGAGTCCCCGTGGCTCACAGATACTTCCAAAACCAGTTTGCAGGTGCCTATGTTACCGAGCAGGTGACGCAACCAAGCTCAGGAGGAGCTCGATGAAGATCTTGTCCTTTGTGTTGTTTCCGTTCTAGTTGATCAGTAGTGGAGCCCAGTTGGGGTCGATCGGGGACCTTTGTCGCATTTGGGGTTCTTCTTTTATTTTGGTTCCGTAGTCGGACCTTGATTGTATCTGGATGATGTAATGCTTTATTCATGTAATTGTGTGAAGTGGCGATTGTAAGCCAACTATGTATCTCTTTCCCTTATGTATTACATGGGTTGTGTGAAGATTACCTCACTTGCGACATTGCTTTCAATGCGGTTATGCCTCTAAGTCGTGCTTCGGCACGTGGGAGATATAGCCGCATCGAGGGCGTTACAAGTTGGTAATCAGAGCCTTCCCCGACCTTAGGAGCCCCATTGCTTGATCGTTTTTAGCGGCCGAGTTGTGTCTAGAAAAATGTTTTGAGTCATTTAGGAATTATATATCGGAGAGTTTAGGAATTCTTTTTACTCCCCAGTCTCTTCGTCGCTCTGGTGAGGCATCCTGACGTAGAGTTTTGACTCTTCTCTTCTCAAATTTCACTAAAAAATTTTAGGATCACGCGGGTATCTTGGAATCGTTCCGATGGTTTTATGATGAGAACATTGTCTTGGTGCCTCCTGTCAGGGGTTTTGTGGAAGTGTCCCGGGGAGTTGAGCTCTGAGGTGTTGTCGTCATAATTTTATCGTTGCAGTTCTGGAATACCTGAGTTTAGTACGCCGACATCGAAAATCTCTTTTATGCAGTTCGTTGGTGAGATAACCCCGATAACCCAGTACTGAGGTGAGTACGGGAGTATTGCCATGACTTGTATAACGGATGCTTTTCGAAGGTTGAGGTAGATGATTTCCGAAGGTTTCTTGGTTATGTGTTGAAGGATGGATACAGCTGGATGTAGGATTTGTTAGTTTTGGGTGAGATATTATGCTTCCCCTGTATCCCCAACACCTGATTGCATAACCTGAAAATTTCGGGAGTTTCATAGGTGGGAATTCAAGTAGCTCTTAGGATATCTTTCCGACAGATGTATGATATGAAATTGGGGTTCGACGTCTAGTGGTCCGCCTATTCACGGTTGGTTTTACAGTGGTCTCGTTGTGTCTTAAATAGTCCTTGGCTATGCCGACTCGGGGACGCTTCGTATGTCATGTGCACTGCCTTGTACATGATGGTGCTGTACGATCGAGCCCGTGTAGGCCCCACCACAAAAACTTCGGACGAAATCTCTATCATATGTTTGTTCCGGCTTATTTTGCAAGCCAATCCTTTGTTTTGTTTTGAGTTGTGGTATTCGAGTTGCTTCGAAGTCAAATGTTGATTCCATACCTTTTCCAAATGGTGTTCTCATATTCCTATGTGAATACTAATCCTTCTTGATCATCGAGTCTGTCTTGTCAATCCTTTTTTTTAACCGGTGTGTCTCTCCTCAAGTGGATCCGTTCACGTCAACATTTGCAAGATCATTTATCACTTCTTCTCAACGGTGTTGTTTCATCCGTCTCCAAGTTGCCTTTGTTTTTCCCACCCTCCCTCCCTTTTGTTTTTCTTCAAGGACTAAGATTTCTTCTTCAAGTATCCATTTTATTGATGGGAAGTTTCTCCATTCTTTTCCGTCAATGTTCTTATCCGGTGATTCTCATGAAGATTCTAATGGAGCTTCAAGTTCGTCATTCCTCGTTCTTTTCTTCTCCGGTGGATTTAATTCAAGCTTTGGTATTAAGCATACTCCTTTTCTTTTTTTTTTCCAATGCTTTTCTTATGCCGGTGCACCTCTTAATCATCCATCTCTCGCTATTAAATTATTCCGGAGTGCTCAAGATATCTCGAAGATTCGTGTTTCCACTCTGCATTCGTTCAAGCTCTTTCGAGTTTGGTATCTCATTCAAGTCATTTAATTCAACCGGTGCAACATCTCTTTTAAATCTTTTCAACGGTGTTCTTTTGAGTGGGCCCTAACCCACAGGTCTTTTCCCAGGATCTTACCTGACTCTTCTATTTTCCCAGAGCTATCCTAAATTCTTCTCCAAGTTTGACGTAAGAATGAGTTATCATTAGTCAAATGCTTTTCTCCAAGATCTTTCAAATTCTTTTCATAGTTGGCTCAACCTCTTCGCTTTTGATTCTTCCGGTGTGCCTCAATAATTCTTGGTGGTGTTTCTCGTTGTCATTCTCATCATTTGAAGACCGAAGAAGATTTTTTTCTCTCAATCTTGCTCTATTCTCTTCAAGATTCATGGTGCTAGCTTGTTGCCATCCTCTCATAATTGTTTTCGATTGTGAGAATCTTTTTACCCATCAGGAGATATTCAAGAGTCTTCTCAGTTTGTCATCCGGAGTCCATCAATTCAGGTTTATTCATTCTCAGCCGTCAGTTATCATTCTCCTATCTTGCCGGTGCATCTATCGAATATCCTCTAATCAGTTCTTGATCTCTTTGTTCTCATGTATCTAGTTTGTCTCAAGCACCTTCATTCATTTGCTAATTCTTACCGGTGATGCACCCCTACTTCGATCATTTTCAATTCTTACGGTGGTTCTTTCAAGATATCTCTTCCTTGTTCATCATATCAATTCATTTGTTGTTCCAATCCTACCGGTGGTTCGTTGAAGACCTTCTCAAGTTTTGATATATCTCTTAATCCTTTCTACGAGAATAAGTAGTATGCCAAATCCGTTGATTGTCATCAATTTCATTGGTGAAGGATAAGCATAACATAATTCTTATTCTTGTTCATCCAAGTGATTAATTCTTTATTCCGGAGGCCCTTAAAATTCTCGGTTTCATTTGTTTCATCTTCTCTTTTTCCCGGAGTTCCAAGCTCTAATTATCACGGAGATCCAACTAAATCATTGCAAGGATTCACCTTGTGTTTTCAATTTCTCTTTCTTTTCATTCCTTTTGTTTACCGGAGTTCTTCATGGAGGTTCTACATGATGGTTCATCAAGGATTTAATTCCCTTCTCAAAGTTTTCATCGAGATTCTTTCCTAAGGAGCTCAAGCTTTCTTCATATGGTAATCCGGAGTGCAATTCCTTCTACCATATTTTGGAGGTGGTATTATGTCATTCTTGATAATTTGAGTTCATGTTCCATGATTCACATGTTGTTAAGTATGAGATATTTTAAATCCATCAACCTCGTTGTTGGAGTTATCTTGTGTCATATTTCACCTAAAAGCCTTCCATTGGGAATGTTGCTATTTGTGGTGCTTGCCAATGATCCAAGTTATCTCTTTATCATCTGGGTGGAAGAAGTGTTCATCTCTTCGTCGATCTAAAGCTAGCAATCGTTTCCGTTAGTGGTCGGTTGTCACCTCATAATTTTGAGATGTTTTCCATAAGCCCACTACAAGCTTATTCGTTTCGTTGTTGGTTTTTCCCAACAACCCCGTTGTAACCTTCTTGGAAGGGTGCTTTCCAAGCTCAATTGTGGCAGAAGTTGCCATTTCCCCCTCCATTTTGTTATTCCAATGACCTATCTTCTATTCTTTCTTCCGGAGTCATAGTGATGTTGCTATCTTCAACCTTTCCTTTTGTTTTTGTCAGGACCTTGTTCCTTTCTTGCTTATTCATTTAACCGGATTGTCGTGCCTTCTTTTCAAGTTATATCACCTTATCAAGTTCTTATTCAATTCCTCCCTTTTCTACCGGAGTGCTGCCCGAATTTGGTCTTCCTTGATCCCCTTCCTTAATCGGAGTGTTTTCTATGTATATCTTCCCTTCAACCTCAAGGTTTTCGCAATGTTCTTTGTCCCTCTTTTCTAACGGAGTGTTTTTCAACTTCGTTCACCTTCGTTGTGTTCTTTTCTCAAATTTGTTCAACCTCGCAAGGTTCTTTGGTTTCACTCCTTTGTCGTAAGAAGCAACTTAGTTTTACCGTTTCTCTTCCTTTTCCGTTTTCCCTCCGGTGCCATTCTAGATCTCGGGACGAGATCCTCTCGTAGTGGTGGAGTGTTGTAACGCCCCGAGACCGATGTGCCAGGTGTCGTTCAGTTATTCGTTGTTGTTGTCTTGTCATTGGCTTGCGTGTTGCATTTCATCATGTCATCATGTGCATTGCATCATCATGTTTTCAAAACTTGCATCCGTCCCGGTCTCCTCGTTCCTTCCGTTGTCCGTTCTGAGCCCAGACACACTTGCACGCGCCCGCGGCATGTCCGAAATAGTATTTTATAAGTGGCCGGAAAATGTTCTCGGAATGGGATGAGAGTTGACGTGCGGTCTTATTATAGTGTAGGTAGACCGCCTACCAAGTTTCATCGCGTTCGGAGTTCGTTTGATAGCCCAACCGTTAAACTATAGCGACATTATAGCCGGTCTAACGTCGGACGTTTTCGGTCTCCGGAAACAGTCGCCGGGCCTCCCTCTCTTCTCTTCTCTCAGCCCGAGACCGTCTGCACAGCTCACTACCTACCGCCAGGTCCAACCTAACCTCTCTCGTCAGCCTGCCGCCCTCCTCGCGCGCGCGTCCGAAAGTTGTCCCGGACCCGACTCGGACAGCCGTTACCGCTATGTCCGGATCATCTCCAAACGTCTACAAAACGTCACTGTTTTCTTATTTGGACTCCCTAGATATTTTATTCGCGACCGTCCGATTATGATCGGAGGGACCAAATACCCCTAAACCTAGTCCCCCACTATATAAACCGACCTAACCCTAAAATCTAGGGACTTTGTCCTGCCGAGCCGCCGCCACCTACCATATTTTCCTCGGGATCCAGATCCAATCCTCTTCCTCCCCGATCCAAAGCCCCTCCTCGCTTTCACCACCACACCAACCAGAGCCCCTGCTCCCTGTCTCCTTCTCCCCGCTCCCGATGGCCAACCAATGCCCGAGCCAACTGCCCATCGCCGCCGCTAGCGACCTCAACCACCACCACCGAATCAGGCCGTGCCCTGCGCCCTTCCTCCCCTGCTCTTTTCCCTTCCTTCTTTCTCTCTCTCTTATGTGCAGCTCTCCCCTTGTTCTCTTCTTCTTCACAGGGAACCGAGCTGCCATGGCCGCCGTTCGTCCTCATCGCCACCCTTCGGATCCGCGCAGGAACAGCCTCCTCGGCGACCCCCTTTCTCGCCGGAGCACCGAATCAGGAGCAGCCATGGACGCCGTGTCGCAAGCAGCAGCAGCAGTCGAGCGCCTCGTTCCCTCTTCTGCACATGGATCCGCATCACGCCGGCTGCTCCACCTCGGGTCCCCGCCGTCCTGCTTCTTCCCGGCGAGGGCCACACCGCGAACGAACAAGCAGGATGCCGTTCCGCCCTCTGCTTCACCTGGCATCGAACGAGGAGACGAGGGCCTCGCCGTACCCGTTGACCGCTCGACCTCCTCTGCTTCGGCATCGATCCAGAGACGAACGCCGACCGCGCCCAGGCCCAGCTCGCGCGCGCCTCCGCGTCCAGCCCAGCTCCCTCCGTTGACCGCGCCCGCGTGGGCCGGCCCAATCGTTCTCCCCGCGGTCCAGCCTCGCTCGGCCTCCTCCCCAGCTTCCTTAGCCAGATCCGCCGGCCTCTCTCTGCAGATGGGCCAAGGCCCAGGGTGAGCCGACCCCCAGCGCCCCCTCCTCTATTTTTTTTCTCTGTTGGGCTTGCCCAGTTTCAGCCCGATCATGTTTTTTTCTCGTCCTGCGATTTTGTCTAATATTCGAGAGATTGCAGTTTTGCAGAATAACCCCCTAGCTTCATGCATTTAATAACTAATCAACGGTGCATCCTTTGTAAAAACTTTGTATATGAAACTTGCTCAGAATTTTGTGTAGATTAATAATATCCAACTTTCATCTATGTTTGAAATGTTAAAAATGTTGTTTGCATTAATTTACTCCTATGCCATGCTAAAATGCTTTATTTCATAACTAAATAACCGCAGCTCCGAATTAAATAAACTTTATATGTAAATGGGGTAGAAAAATGTCTAGTTTAACATGGTGCACTCATCTTGCATGTTAAACAACTATAAAATTGTGTTTAGGGCAGAACAGTACCAAATCTAAAATATGCTTTGGGGATTTTCTGGAATTGTTGTTCGTTACTTCCGGCCTCATTTAAACTTGCCTAGATAGGTAGTTTCGTTGTGCTTCACCCTCTTGCCATGTTAACCAACATTTAATATTGTTGAGTACATAAACGAGATCAAACTAAATAACGTGTCGTGGTGTTTCATCAATATGCAACTCGTTGCGTATTGAGCTCCACTTAATTTGTAGTGTTGTTTGTTGCACTTTGCCATGCCATGTTTCATTAAACCGGACATGCATCATACTCGATTGTGCATCATGCCATGTTGATGTGCTGGTTGTTTACTATGTTGTGTGCTTCTTTTCCGGTGATTGCTTCTTCGGGTTGGTTCCGATAACGTCGCGTTTGTGAGGATCCGTTCAACTACGTCCGTTTGTCTTCTTCATGGACTCGTTCTTCTTCCTTGCGGGATTTCAGGCAAGATGATCATACCCTCGAAATCACTACTATCTTTGCTATGCTAGTTTGCTCGCTCTTTTGCCATGCCAATGCTACGATGCCTACCATTTGCTTGTCAGCCTCCCAAATTGCCATGTCAACGTCTAACCCACCATGTCCTAGCAAACCGTTGATTGGCTATGTTACCGCTTTGCTTAGCCCCTCTTATAGCGTTGTTAGTTGCAGGTGAAGATTGAAGTTTGTTCCTTGTTGGAACATGGAGATGTTGTTCCTTGTTGGAACATGTTTACTTGTTGGGATATCACAATATATCTTACTTAATTAATGCATCTATATACTTGGTAAAGGGTGGAAGGCTCGGCCTTATGCCTGGTGTTTTGTTCCACTCTTGCCGCCCTAGTTTCCGTCATATCGGTGTTATGTTCCCGGATTTTGCGTCCCTTACGCGGTTGGGCTATAATGGGAACCCCTTGACAGTTCGCCTTAAGTAAAGCTCTTCCAGCAATGCCCAACCTTGGTTTTACCATTTGCCACCTAGCCTTTTCTTTCCCTTGGGTTCTGCAGACTCAAGGGTCATCATTATTTTACCCCCCCGGGCCAGTGCTCCTCTGAGTGTTGGTCCAACCTGTCAGCTGCCGGTGGCCACCAGGGGCAACTCTGGGTTGGCCTACCCGTACCTTGGACAATCTGAGTGTGCCCTGAGAAAGAGATATGTGCAGCTCCTATCGGGATTTGTCGGCACATTCGGGCGGTGTTGCTGGTTTAGTTTTACCCTGTCGAAATGTCTTGTTGTACCGGGATACCGAGTCTGATCGAAGTGTCCCGGGTGGAGGTCTATTCCTTCGTTGACCGCGAGAGCTTGTCATGGGCTAAGTTGGGACACCCCTGCAGGGATTTGAACTTTCGAAAGCCGTGCCCGCGGTTATGGGCAGATGGGAATTTGTTAACGTCCGGTTGTAGAAAACCCGAAGTTGACCTTAATTAAAATACATCAACCGTGTGTGTAACCGTGATGGTCTCTTTCCGGCGGAGTCCGGGAAGTGAACACGGTGTTGGAGTTATGCTTGACGTAGGTTGTTATAGGATCACTTCTTGATCATAGTTTCTCGACCGTGCTTTGCCTTCTCTTCTCGCTCTCATTTGCGTATGTTAGCCACCATATATGCTAGTCGCTTGCTGCAGCTCCACCTCATTACTCCATCCTTCCTATAAGCTTAAATAGTCTTGATCTCGCGGGTGCGAGATTGCTGAGTCCCCGTGGCTCACAGATACTTCCAAAACCAGTTTGCAGGTGCCTATGTTACCGAGCAGGTGACGCAACCAAGCTCAGGAGGAGCTCGATGAAGATCTTGTCCTTTGTGTTGTTTCCGTTCTAGTTGATCAGTAGTGGAGCCCAGTTGGGGTCGATCGGGGACCTTTGTCGCATTTGGGGTTCTTCTTTTATTTTGGTTCCGTAGTCGGACCTTGATTGTATCTGGATGATGTAATGCTTTATTCATGTAATTGTGTGAAGTGGCGATTGTAAGCCAACTATGTATCTCTTTCCCTTATGTATTACATGGGTTGTGTGAAGATTACCTCACTTGCGACATTGCTTTCAATGCGGTTATGCCTCTAAGTCGTGCTTCGGCACGTGGGAGATATAGCCGCATCGAGGGCGTTACAGCAGGCCTCCTGCCTGGGATCCTCCTAAACTACTCCTGGTCGTCGTTGGCCTGCACGTAGTAGTAGGCACCCTCGGTGTAGTAGGAGTTTTCATCGATGGTGACGTCTGGCTCCTGGGCCCCAGCATCTGGTTGCGACATCCGAGAAGAATGGACAGAGGGAAAGGGGGAGCAAAGCAACCGTGGGTACTCATCCAAAGTACTCGCAAGTAAGGATCTGCACTATATATGCATTGGTATCAATGAAAATGGTAGTATCTGTGGACTGAATTACAGAATGGTAGAATAAGAGGGGGATAGCTAGTCCTATCGAAAGACTATGCTTCTGGCAACATCCATCTTGAAGCATGAAGAAGAGAGTAGCAAGTATAGTAGCAAGTGACATCGCATAGCATAATACTACCCGGCGATCCTCCCCTTGTTGCCCTGTGGGAAAGCGATCACCGGGTTGTCTCTAGAACTTGTAAGAGGTGTGTTTTATTAAGTATCCAGTTCTAGTTGTCATAAGGTCAGAATACAACTCCGGGTCGTCCTTTTACCGAGGGACACGGCTATTCGAATAGATAAACTTTCCTGCAGGGGTGCACCACATTACCCAACATGCTCGATCCCTCTGGCCGGACACACTTTCCTGGGTCATGCCCGGCCTCAGAAAATCAACAAGTCGCAGCCCTACCTAGGCACAACAGAGAGGTCAGCATGCCGGTCTAAATCCTAAGCGCGCAAGGGTCTGGGCCCATCGCCCATTGCACACCTGCATGTTGCATACGCGACCGGTGAGCAGACCTAGCCTCCCTTTACAAGAGCAGGCGTTCCAGTCCAACCCGGCGCGAGCGTGCAAAAACTGACGCCAAGAAGGCTTCGACTGATACCACGATGTCGAGTGCCCATAACTGTTCCCGCGTAGTTGGTTAGTGCGTATAGGCCAGTGGCCAGACTCAGATCAAATATCCAGATCTCGTTAAGCGTGTTATTTTACGGACGCCGACCAGGGACCAAGCCCACCTGTCTCCTAGGTGGTCGCAACCTGCCCTATCGCTCCGCCACAAAATAACAATCAGGGGCCTTCGGGAACCCAGGCCATCACTACCTGGATGGAACCACCTGCCCCTTCAGCCCCCCACATCAGAATCACTTGCTGGTACTCTATGAGCCGACTCGACTTTAGTCACATCATGTAACTTGTATAACATGTATGTATGTATATACCCGTGATCACCTCCCGAGTGATCACGGCCCAATAGTATAGCATGGCAAACGGACAAGAATGTAGGGTCACTTATGTAATTCTAGTAACCTATACTAAGCATTTAGGATTACAGGTAAAGTATCAACAGTAGTAACAAGGATAGGCTATGCAGCAGAATAGGTTCAACCAAAAGCAGTAACAGCTACAATACTCTAATGCAAGCAGTAGAGGGAAAGAGTAGGCGATATCGGGGTGATCAAAGGGGGTTTGCTTGCCTGGTTGCTCTGGCAAGGAAGGGTCATCGTCGATGTAGTCGATCACGGGTATCGGCAGCGGTCTTGGGTCTACCAAAAAGAAGTAACGGAGGGGAACACAATAAATAACAGAGCAATCAAAGCACCAAAAACAATAACATGACAATACGCCGTGCTAGGGGTGACCTAACGCAGGGCTACGCGATACAGATGAAGAGGGAAAACATCTGGGAATGTTTTCCCAGCGTTTGGCATTTTTCAGACAGATGAATCGGAGGGAACGGGTCCATGTTTGCTATGCTAGAGACACGTGAAACACGAACGAATGTCATATTCGGGTTCGTCATTTTTCTGATCATTTTTCATATATAAATTATTTTCAACCGACTTATGGATTATTTTCTATGAATTTCTAAAGCTTAACTGATTTTCTGAACTTCTGTAATTATTTAAATCGAAAATAAAATGCTAAAAAGCCTTTTGTCATCTAGTGTTACTCTAGTCGGTGTGTATGACAGTGGGCCTCGGGGCTGGTCAACAATTTCACTTTGACTGGTCAAAAGGTGACATGTGGCCCTTATGTCATAGGCATCTAAATTAAACTAGTGTTTAGATTAAAATGGGGCCACATGTCATAGGCTATTAGGCTAATCTAGCACTAAACTAATACTAACTAAACAGCAAAAATAACCCTACAACTAATTTACCTAATTAAATTAGGCCTAAACTAATTTGGGGCAGCCCCACACACATAGCCACATCGGCCACACACACGCTGCGCACACAGCACGCACCTACAGAACACACACGCTGCACACACACATGCTCGGCCATGGCCATAGGTTGGGCATGCCAATTAGTAGCGGCTGGAGCATCACCTAACAGCGGCGGTAAGCATCAGCATTTAGAGCATTTCTAACAGACGCGCTATACAAGTGTCGCGCTACAAAATTAGTGTTTTTTGCACGCGCTATCGTTTTGGGCGCTCCAACGGAGGCGCAAAAATCGCGCGCGCGGCATAACTAGTTCGACGCGCGGGCCAAAACGTCATTGCATGCCGTTTATTTGCTGCGCCCGCTCCCGCGCGCTGGACACTTGAGTGCCACTCGCAACTTCACCTACACCATTCAGCCGCTGACGCTGCCGCCGCCCGCGCCACCCCATTTATTCCGGCGACCGTTCCGGCGTTTCCACGGCCTATCCCCGTGCCGCCGCTGCTCTCCGTCTCGCTCTAGTCACCGTGGCCCCTCGCGTGCGGCAGTCCTCCGACGAACAGCGCCCGACCGCCCACTGCCGCTCGGTGCCCGCAAGGTGTCCTCCGACAACTATGGCTACTATCTTGCGAATGGCATCTACCCAAAGTGGCAAACATTTTTGAAGCCATTGAAAAGACCGGAAGGTCAGAATTTTTTTGATTTCCACAATGCTCAGGCGGCGGTTAGAAAAGATGTGGAGAGAGCTTTTGTGATTTTGCAAGCCCAATTTGCTATTGTGAGAGGACCAGCTAAATTTTGGGATCAAAAAATGCTTTGGTACATCATGCACGCTTGTGTGACCATGCACAACATGATCATGGGGAATGAGCGTGGCCAAGATGTAGACTACTATCACTATGAGTTCTTGGGACATCCCGTGCGAGTGTAGCAGAGGGCTGAAAGGGTGGCCCGTTTTGTTGCCTCCTATCATGCCATTCGACGTCCCGAAACGCATGATGATCTTCAGAAGGATCTCATTGAGGAGTGGTGGGCATGGAATGACCGACAAAGAGCATCATGATTTTGTGTGTTTCATGTTGTATTGTTGAACTATTTTTTGTATTTAAAGATAAACTATTTGTTTGAGTTGTAATAACGAAATTGAACTATTTATTGTTGATTTATTTTGTTAGTGCTTGATCTTCTTTTTTGTGTTTGGAGCGCATATGTTGTTTGTGCGAGAGCGCGCACGCTGCATTTTAGCGCGCCTGTTGGAGATACGCGCGCGTGCTAAAGTTTACAGCGGCCGCTGGAGCAAGCGCTCCCCGCCGCGCCAAAACCGGCGATCATTTTTAGCGCGCTGCGCGTTGGACGGCTGTTGGAGATGCTCTTAGGAGCAGTAGTAGCTAGCGTCCAGGAGGCAGTAGCAGCACGCGAGCAGCAGAGAAGCTGCATAGCAAGTAGCAGCGGCTAGAAGCAGCAGTAGTACGCATCAGCACAGGGACTAGCAGCAGCTAGCATCGGCAAGCAGCAGGAGCTAAAGGCGAGCGGGGACGCGGCGCGCACGCACGCTGGCTGGCGTAGCATGGCAGCAACAGTGGCAGCGCCGCAAGCAGCAGCAGGCAGAGCAGCGTGCAGCTGCGGCAGCAGGCGGGCGCCGACAGGGGAGTCCAGGGTACGCACGGGGCAGCCGGGGCTCGAGCGCGGCCACGATGAGCTGTGGCCACGTCGACTATGTTTGGGGGGCATCTACCGCGATGGACTCGAAAGGGGTCAGGGGGAAATCGACGTGGTGCTCACCGGGGAGGACGCAGGCGAGCTCGAGAGAGGTTGGGGACGACCCGGAGCAGCGGATCGACGACGAGGTGCGTCGGCTGTGACGGTGAAGAAGTTGACCATGGCATCGTCTTGGGGCCTCTAGGTGCGAACGGAGTAGTTGCCGAGGACGAGTGCGACGCGACGAAGCTCCTGGACACACCGGCGAGACGAGAGGCGGTCGGTGGCCACGGGATCGATGCGGCAACAGTGATGACCGCGTCGGGTGCCTCTTCAGATCGGGGAGGAGAGCGAGGGGGAAGAGAAGGGTAGTGGCTAGGGTTTGCGGGGTCGCCCTTGTAGGCGACTAGGGGCGCCGATGGCTGCCACGCACGCCATGGCCGTGGATGTGTGCCATGATCCCCCTGTCTCCTGTACAGAGGAGGGGGTGAGGTGGAGGTGGGTTGGGCCGTGTGTGGCCACTTGGGCCCAGTAGATTAGGCCTCTTCTTTCTTTTTCCCTTTTTAATTTTACTTTTTACTTTTTGTATTTATTCTAAATAGCAAATAGGTTTACTAAATTAGGAAACTTGTCCCATAATTAACTTTGCCAAATTAGACACTGCCACAAACAGTTTGAGCTCTAATTAAAAAGAGTTCGGGATTTTTATATAAAAAAGCAATTAAATTATATTTTGGCCCCTGTTTTAATTATTTTAGGGCACTTAAGTATCTTATAAAAGTTAATTCCTCCACCATAATTACCTACGGATTATTTGCCACATTAATAATATTTTAGTTTTCATGTTTGAAGAAATAATTTATTTGACTTCATTTTAAATTTGAGAATGACTTTCATTTTTAATAAGTGGTAATTTGGCTTAGTTAAACTTGATGACATGGCACTATTAGGGTGAGGTTACTATAGCATGATTCTTAGGGCGTTACACGGTTGCACCATGAGGTTGGTGATAGATGAGCACATAATATTTTATTCTCCCGTTGCAACGCACCGACATGTTTGCTAGTACAAGTCCTATATAGGACTCCCTCAGTTTCTTTTTACACTAGTACGCGTTGGTTCTAAACAAACGGTTTTCAACCCCTTTCCGCGAAGGCATTCGGAACCGTCGCCAAGTGAGTGTGGGCAATAGGGGGGGGGGTCCTTCCCTCACAACCCAGAAACCATCGGGGATATGCCGTCCTAGCACACACGCTCGGCAAAATGAGGTCGTGTGCAACCGACGAGCACTCAAATACAGAAATACATACATTAGTGCTAAAAAAAATACAATTATACAGGCAAAATCATTTGCGCTCGTAAGTACATCCCACACAGTCAGTCACCACTAAACGTTTCTGTTCGTATATACATCCCACACAGTCAGTCCAAGGAAAACGTTTGCGCAAGGTGGCGTAATGCAAACAATTTTCAAGAGAATGTCATGTGTGATTGTTCATTGATCCAACACGGTTTATTCCTAAAAACCGTGTGCGTTGCCTGAGGTCATCGCCCACAGTGTTTTCTCATTAACCATTTGTAATAGGAAAACCCAATTAGCGGGCTAATTGCCCTACTATTAATAATCCATTTAATAATCTAATTGATATTCATATTAAGCACATAATATATTCCATTTCCATATTAAGGAAGCAGGATTTCATAATTGAAATACATCGTAGTACAACATGATATAGCTTCACCACTCAGCCACCCCATTACACAACTGCACCAGCATCAAGTTTCACATGCAACATCTAGAACATTTCGAAATTAGCATCATAGACGGTACATAGAGAGATGCATCTCATATGGAAAACTGCTGAAGCGGAAGGCGAATATTGAGCCTTCATTCATGTTGAAGGTCTTTGCAACTTTAGGCCAGTGCCTGTGGATGATTGTCCGTCCATCCTTTGACCTCTTCAGGAACACTTCAATATTGAACCGTGAGTGTTGTATGAAAACTTTCCTCGCCTCCTGACCACAGAGGTGGTTTGAGAGGTAATCATCACTGAAGCCTGAAAACAAGGATGTGCATACATATCTTCTCTATATTGGAAACGGGGCAAAGGAATACAAAAAGGCAAGGTATAATAGTTAGTACCATCTTGTAAACCTCAGTGCTTCCCATTGTTTCCCTACAACACATATAAGGTAGTTAGTCATCAGGTTAAGTAAGGGTTCGCATGCTATCAGTAAAATATGTTGATGAAAAATAAGCACATTACAGATTCATCAGATTAATTCAAGCCACATGAAAAACCCATTTATCCAAACCAAGCATGATTAAGAACTAGGAAATATAGCACTTGTATATGTTTCTCATGTATTAAGTGCAGCCAAATTCGATTTATTCCCCACATGGTATACAATAAGAGAATGCAGCCACAACAATTGACCATCGCATTGCAGAATTGAACCAAGCAGTTAACTAAACACCACAACAAATAAACCAAATGTTAACTGAGCACCACATTGCATAATATAACATACTCCTAATAGAAGATCAGATAGTTAACCAAACCAAGCATGCTTAACAACTTGGAAATATTGCACCCTGAAGAATTGAACATCACATTTGCAGAATTGAACCAAGCAATTAACTGAACACCACATTGCACGACATATAGAACATATACACTATAGCAGAAGATTGCATGGTAAAAGTAGATAGCACAGTTCACTAGAATTTGTTAAAGAAAGGTAGTAGCTAGCAAACTGAACATGGGTCCTTATAGTGAGCTAATAAGACAAGCTACTCCTCATTGTCGGAGATATCAATGACAATTAGCTCCTTGGACATGGAAGAGGGCGAGGCCTCCGCATCATGGGTGCCCTCGTTGTAGTGGTGAGTTGCCTGAGCCGCTCCGGGCACCAACCTGCCGACTCTCGAGATGAGGTAAGCACGTGCACGCTGAGAAAACACTGCATAGTCTTCGTCGAAGGCACCGATGGTGGCCTCGAGAAAACGCCACGAACTGTCGTTTAAAGCATCCAACCACGTCGCGGTGTCGGCACGTGAGGCATCAACGGTGAGGTGCTCCTCCAAGATCTGGGGGTCGGCACGAATGGCAGCCATCGCGACCTCATCCGCACGTGTGGCCGTGATTTGCTTCTCCGTTGCCAAATGCTCCTTGAGGTCCTGGCTATACTGTGTGCACCATGGCTTAGGCTGGCGCTTATTTGGTGGAGGGGTCGGTGATTTGGGTGGAAGGTGTCGCTCTCGCGCCAGCGGTCGGGGCATGTGGGATGTGGAAGGAGGAGGAGGATGGGGGTCGGGTGTGGATTATCTGCCTGGATAGGTGAGGCCGAGCAGCGTGAAGGAGGATCACCAGCAAGGAGGCGGCAGCGCTGCAAGCAAAAAGTGAAGGTTTTAACTTGGAAAGGAAGGCGGAACAGGGGAAATGTGGCTTTTGGTAAGGGGGAGGGAGCGGGGAGGTAGATATTTCTGCGTAAGCCGAAAATTTGGAATCGCTTCAGCCAAAACTGGCGCGCAAAGTGTCATCAGACACGGTCCCTTATTTAGAGCGGGCTATGGACTGTAGCCGTTGCACCTTCTCATGTAAGCCGTATGCGTACTATACTCCGACGGTGCTCCAAGATATTTTGTGCTGCATCTCACATGGTTGGTTATAATAAATTATATGGGACCTACTTGATTTTTCTTCTTGATTTGAATTACATAATGGGGTCATGGACGGTGTTTGAATTGCTAGACCTTTTATCTGCAGTGATCATAAAAGAATTGGAATTATACATGGTTCGTTTTGACATTTTTATGCATCAACTAAGTTTTAAATGCATTTATGTGCATAATTCAAATTTGAACTACATGCACATGCTCCAATGCATATAAATTGGTTGAAAAATCAAATCTTTGTCCTTGGGTGCATGCTTAGGTCCCATGCAAGAAATGTGAATGAATGTCAAACACCCTGCCACCATCACTCGGCCGCAAACATTGAGATACCTGATTTTTAAATTCTAGTAAATTCAAAACTCGTCTGAAATTCATGAAACTTGGCATGCTATCATGGAGCGGCATCAATATGCCGTGGTAATTTTTTTGTCCCATTTGGGGCAGGTTTGGGTATATGCTTTTCACAAACCAGAGCTTCTCACAACAAGCATGATGGTTTCGGTAGGGCACGCCCCAACTTTGGGGGCGAAACGATATCCATTGTCTCTTATTGCTTTCAATTTTTTTCTCGTATTAACATAGAACAACATGAGTCTTGTGTTAATTTTTGTGATTTTTCGGGGTTCGTTTGGACATTTTTATGCATTAAGTGAGTTTTCAATACATTTATGTGCATAATTCAAATTTGAACTACATGCACATGCTCCCGTGCATATAAATTGGGTTGAAAAATCAAATCTTTATCCTTGGGTGCATGCTTAGGTCCCATGCAAGAAACGGGAATGAATGTCAAACACCCTGCCACCGTCACTCGGCCGCAAACATTGAGATACCTGGTTTTTAAATTCTAGTAAATCCAAAACTCGTCTAAAATTCATGAAACTTGGCATGCTATCATGGAGCGGCATCAACATGCCGTGGTAATTTTTTTGTCCCATTTGGGGCAGGTTTGTGTATATGCTTCTCACAAACCAGAGCTTCTCACAACAAGCATGATGGTTTCAGATAGAACTCCCGTATGCAAAGTGAGAGCTGGATTTGTGCATCTCTTGAACACAAACAGTTATTTTGGATGACCCGTGTGAACCACTTACAAACAATTTGGTGTGATCTTCATCTATCATATTGGGTATGTTGCCATTTGTCAAACTAGAAAGATTTACATTTGTTGATCTAGTAACATTGCCATTTCCCAACCTTGTAACACTGCGATTTGTCAAAATATGAAGCTAAAAATCACTAGCAGTATCTAGTTTTTGCAACTAAAATTCAGTAATTAAGCATAGATGGAGGCGAGGTGGCGTGTTCAGCCAGGCATGCAGTGGGTAGCGCAATAATATTCAATTTGACAGCGGGTGGCGCAGTTCCTGATACAGCTTTAATGCAGACGAGGGAGAGGGCCGGTAGCGGTTCCCGAAATGTTGAACGGCCAATGATGCATCCTCCTTCAATTAGCATCGTGTGAATGCATGAGGGAAGTAATGGGAGAACCGGGAAAAGAGGCAACACGATGTGAATGCAACGCAGTTTGCACTCATATAAAGGCGCCCCTCCATTCCAATGCATCTACTACATCATACACACTTAGCTAAGCATTTGCCTAAGCACCTACACTAATAGGCGCAAAAGTGCCCACTCCAGACCCATGGCGGCGATGCGCGCGAGCAGCCAGCGGCTGTGCCAGATGGTCCACGACGCCGGCCTGCGGCATGGCACCGTGGATCGTCTCCATACGATGTTGGCGACCGGCTGGTGGATGGCCGCCGCCGCCGCCAGCTACGACTCTCAGTTGGACCAGATGATCGTTCGCACCACCAACAGGTTCACCGTCGTCAAGAAGCTCGCAAACGACATCACCGTACTCCTCCAGCCCGTGCGCCCGGGCTCCTTATCGCCTGCCATCCTAATCGGCCTCCATGGTCAGAACCTCTTTCAAGCATTGGTGGCCCTGCGACTGCCCACCGACACCATGAAGAATGTCCACCTGGAGGTGCTACCTCTTGAGAACTGTGTTGGTTTTCCCTTAAAGAGGAAGGGTGATGCAGTAAAGCAGCGTACGTATTTCCCTCAGTTTTTGAGAACCAAGGTATCAATCCAGTAGGAGACCACACGCGAGTCACCTCGTACCTACACAAACAAATAAGAACCTCGCAACAACGCGATAAAGGGGTTGTCAATCCCTTCACGGCCACTTGCCAGAGTGAGGTCTGATAGAGATAATAATAATAAGATAAATATTTTTGGTATTTTTATGATATAGATTGAAAGTAAAGATTGCAAAATAAAATAGATTGGAAACTTGTATGATGGAAAATAGACCTGGGGGCCATAGGTTTCACTAGTGGCTTCTCTCAAGATAGCATAAGTATTACGGCGGGTGAACAAATTACTGTCGAGCAATTGATAGAAAAGCGAATAATTATGAGAATATCTAGGTATGATCATGTATATAGGTATCACGTCCATGACAAGTAGACCGAAACGATTTTCCATCTAATACTATTACTCCACACATCAACCGCTATCCATCATGCATCTAGAGTATTAAGTTCATAAGAACAGAGTAACGCCTTAAGCAAGATGACATGATGTAGAGGGATAAACTCATGCAATATGATATAAACCCCATATTTTTATCATCGATGGCAACAATACAATACATGCCGTTTCCCTTTCTGTCACTAGGATCGAGCACCGCAAGATTGAACCCAAAGCTAAGCACTTCTCCCATTGCAAGAAAGATCAATCCAGTAGGCCAAACCAAACTGATAATTCGAAGAGACTTGCAAAGATAAACCAATCATACATAAAAGAATTCAGAGAATATTCAAATATTGTTCATAGATAAACTTGATCATAAACCCACAATTCATCGGATCTCGACAAACACACCGCAAAAGAAGATTACATCGAATAGATCTCCAAGAGAATCAAGGAGAACTTTGTATTGAGATCCAAAGAGAGAGAAGAAGCCATCTAGATAATAACTATGGACCCGAAGGTCTGAGGTAAACTACTCACACATCATCGGAGGGGCCATGGAGTTGATGTAGAGGCCCTCCATGATCAATGCCCCCTCCGACGGAGCTCCGGAAAAGGCCCCAAGATGGGATCTCTTGGGTACATAAGGTTGCGGCAGTGGAAATAGGGTTTCATGGTGCTCCTGGATGTTTTCGGGGTATGTCAATATATATAGGAGGAAGAAGTAGGTAGGTGGAGCAACGAGGGGCCCACGAGGGTGGAGGGTGTGCCCAACGGGGGTAGGCGCGCCCCCTGCCTCGTGGCCTCCTCAATTGTTTCTTGATGTCCACTCCAAGTCCCCTGGATCACATTTGTTCCAACAATCACGCTCCCGAAGGTTTCATTCCGTTTGGACTCCGTTTGATATTCCTTTTCTGCGAAACACTGAAATAGGCAAAAAAACAACAATTTGGGCCGGGCCTCCGGTTAATAGGTTAGTCCCAAAAATAATATAAAAGTGTAAAATAAAGCCCATTAACATCCAAAACAGATAATATAATAGCATGGAACAATCAAAAATTATAGATACGTTGGAGACGTATCAAGCATCCCCAAGCTTAATTCCTGCTCGTCCTCGAGTAGGTAAATGATAAAAACAGAATTTTTGATGTGGAATGCTTCCTAACATATTTCTCAATGTAATTTTTTTTATTGTGGCATGAATGTTCAGATCCAAAAGATTCAAGATGAAAGTTTAATATTTACATAAAAATGATAATACTTCAAGCATAGTAACTAAGCAATCATGTCTTCTCAAAATAACATGGCCAAAGAAAGTTCATCCCTACAAAATCATATAGTTTGGTCATGCTCCATTTTTGTCACACAAGAATGCTCTCATCATGCACAACCCCGATGACAAGCCAAGTAATTGTTGCATACTTTAGTAATCTCAAACTTTTTTCAACTTTCGCGCAATACATGAGTGTGAGCCATGGATATAGCACTATGGGTGGAATAGAATATAATGAAGGGGGTTATGTGGAGAAGACAAAAAGGAGAAAGTCTCACATTGACGCGGCTAATCAATGGGCTAGGGAGATGACCATTAATTGATGTCAATGCAAGGAGTAGGGATTGCCATGCAACGGATGCACTAGAGCTATAAATGTATGAAAGCTCAACAAAAGAAACTAAGTGGGTGTGCATCCAACTTGCTTGCTCATGAAGACCTAGGGAACTTGAGGAGGCCCATTGTTGGAATATACAAGCCAAGTTCTATAATGAAAAATTCCCACTAGTATATGAAAATGACAAAACAAGAGACTCTCTATCATAAAGATCATGGTGCTACTTTGAAGCACAAGTGTGGAAAAAGGATAGTAGCATTGCCCCTTTTTATTTTTATTTTTTCGGGCCTTCCTTTTTTTATTTGGACTTTTTTGGGACAATGCTCTATTGATGATGATCATCACACTACTATTTATTTACAACTCAATGATTACAGCTCGATACTAGAACAAGATATGACTCTATATGAATGCCTCCGCGGTGTACCGGGATGTGCAATGACTCATGAGTGACATGTATGAAAGAATTATGAACGGTGGCTTTGCCACAAATACGATGTCAACTACATGATCATGCAAGGCAATATGACAATAATGATGCGTGTCATAATAAATGGAACGGTGGAAAGTTGCATGGCAATATATCTCAGAATGGCTATGGAAATGCCATAATAGGTAGGTATGGTGGCTGTTTTGAGGAAGATATAAGAAGGTTTATGTGTGATAGAGCGTATCATATCACGGGGTTTGGATGCACCGGCGAAGTTTGCACCAACTCTCAAGGTGAGAAAGGGCAATGCACGGTACCGAAGAGGCTAGCAATGATGGAAGGGTGAGAGTGCGTATAATCCATGGACTCAACATTAGTCATAAAGAACTCACATACTTATTGCAAAAATCTACAATTCATGAAAAACCGAGTATTACGCGCATGCTCCTAGGGGGATAGATTGGTAGGAAAAGACCATCACTCGTCCTCGACCGCCACTCATATGGAAGACAATCGAATAACACCTCATGTTTCAAATTTGTTACACAACATTTACCATACGTGCATGCTACGGGACTTGCAAACTTCAACACAAGTATTTCTCAAATTCACAACTACTCAACTAGCACAACTTCAATATCACTATCTCCATATCTCAAAACAATCATCAAGTATCAAACTTCTCTTAGTATTCAATGCACTTATATGAAAGCTTTTTATTATGCCTAAAAGCAAATTGCCATGTTGTTCTAAAGGACTCTCAAAATAATATAAGTGAATCATGAGAGATCAACTATTTCTATAAAATGAAACCACCACCATGCTCTAAAAGATATAAGTGAAGCACTAGAGCAAAAACTATATAGCTCAAAGGGTATAAGTGAAGCACATAGAGTATTCGAATAAATTCCAATTCATGTGTGTCTCTCTAAAAAGGTGTGTACAGCAAGGATGATTGTGTTAAACTAAAAATCAAAGAATCAAATCATACAAGACGCTCCAATCAAAACACATATCATGTGGCGAATAAAAATATTGCTCCAAGTAAAGTTATCGATGAACAAAGACAAAAGAGGGGATGCCTTCCGGGGCATCCCCAAACTTAGCCTTTTTGGTGTCCTTAGATTTACCTTGGGGTGCCTTGGTCATACCCAAGCTTAGGCTCTTGCCACTCCTTGTTCCATAATCCATCAAATCCTTACCCAAAACTTGAAAACTTCACAACACAAAACTTAACAGAAAATCTTGTGAGCTCCGTTAGCGAAAGAAAACAAAACACCACTTCAAGGTACTGTAATGAAATCATTATTTATTTATATTGGTGTTAAACCTACTTTATTCCAACTTATCTATGGTTTTTAAACTCCATTACTAGCCATAGATTCGTCAAAATAAGCAAACAACACACGAAAAACAGAATCTGTCAAAAACAGAACAGTCTGTAGTAATCTGTAACTAACGCAAACTTCTGGAACCCCAAAAATTCTAAAATAAATTTCTTGACTTGAGGAATTTATATATGAATCATATAAAAAATAATTAACTAAATAGCACTCTCCAATAGAAAATGTCAGCAATTCTCGTGAGTGCTAAAGTTTCTGTTTTTTACAGCAAGATCAAAAAGACTTTCCCGAAGTCTTCCCAACGGTTCTACTTGGCACAAACACTAATTAAACACAAAAAACACAACCAAAACAGAGGCTAGATAAATTATTTATTACTAAACAGGAGCAAAAAGCAAAGAATAAAAATAAAACCGGGTTGCCTCCCAACAAGCGCTATCGTTTAACGCCCCTAGCTAGGCATAAAAGCGAAGATAGCTCTAGGTATTGCCATCTTTTAATTTTTTAGCAGAGTCATGCTCGAATCTGGGAGGTTCTTTATGTTTCCCTGCATATTCGGAAATTTTTAGATCTAAAGAGTCCAACCTCTTATTACAAAGAGTGATCACCATATTCATGCGGTGAAGATTCCCACTAACACTCTTAAGAGGTTCGAGAGATTTTTGTAATATTTTCGTTACTTCGCAAATTTTCTCAAAAACTTGGGTTTCTTCCTGGGTATGATGAGGCCCCTTTTGTTGAGGTAGTGTTCCCACTATTCCCTCTATAATTTCATGAGCAACACTGGGATCAATTTCGATAAAATTTCCTTTGGCAACGCAGTCCAAGAGTTGTCTATGGGACATATTTAGTCCAACATAAAAATTGCGAAGAAAAATTCTAAAATTCACCTCTAGGGTGCAATTACGATAATATTCCATCATCCTAAACCAAGCATCTTTTAAGTTTTCTCCTTGTCTTTGTTTGAAGTGAATAACCTCAAACTCGGGAGATAAAGGAGCGGATAAAGGACTAGCCATAATGACGAAGCAAGCAGAAAAGAGGCAGACGGAAAGAGAGGACAGAAGGAAAAGAGGGCGAATAAAACGACAAGGGTGAAGTGGGGGAGAGGAAAACGAGAGGCAAATGGCAAATAATGTAATGCGAAGGATAAGAGTTGTGATGGGTACTTGGTATGTCTTGACTTGGCGTAGATCTCCCCGGCAACGGCGCCAGAAATCCTTCTTGCTACCTCTTGAGCACTACGTTGGTTTTCCCTTGAAGAGGAAAGGGTGATGCAGTAAATCAGCATAAGTATTTCCCCTCAGTTTTTGAGAACCAAGGTATCAATCCAGTAGGAGACCACACGCGAGTCACCTCGTACCTACACAAATAAATAAGAACCTCGCAACCAATGCGATAAAGGGGTTGTCAATCCCTTCACAGCCACTTGCAAGAGTGAGATCTGATAGAGATAATAATAATACGATAAATATATTGGGTATTTTTATGATATGGATTGAAATTAAAGATTGCAAAATAAAATAGATTGGAAACTTGTATGATGGAAAATAGACCCGGGGGCCATAGGTTTCACTAGTGGCTTCTCTCAAGATAGCATAAGTATTACGGTGGGTGAACAAATTACTGTCGAGCAATTGGTAGAAAATCGAAAAATTATGAGAATATCTAGGTATGATCATGTATATAGGTATCACGTCCGTGACAAGTAGACCGAAACGATTCTGTATCTACTACTATTATTCCACACATCGACCGCTATCCAGCATGCATCTAGAGTATTAAGTTCATAAGAACAGATTAACGCCTTAGGCAAGATGACATGATGTAGAGGGATAAACTCATGCAATATGATATAAACCCCATCTTTTTATCCTCGATGGCAACAATACAATACGTGTCATTTCCCTTTCTGTCACTAGGATCGAGCACCGCAAGATTGAACACAAAGCTAAGCACTTCTCCCATTGCAAGAAAGATCAATCTAGTAGGCCAAACCAAACTGATAATTCGAAGAGACTTACAAAGATAAACCAATCATACATAAAAGAATTTAGAGAAGATTCAAATATTGTTCATAGATAAACTTGATCATAAACCCACAATTCATCGGATCTCGACAAACACACCGCAAAAGAAGATTACATCGAAAAGATCTCCAAGAGAATCAAGGAGAACTTTGTATTGAGATCCAAAGAGAGAGAAGAAGCCATCTAGCTAGTAGCTATGGACCCGAAGGTCTGAGGTAAAATACTCACACATCATCAGAGGGGCCATGGAGTTGATGTAGAGGCCCTCCATGATCAATGCCCCCTCCGACGGAGCTCCGGAAAAGGCCCTGTCGGTGTCAAAACCGGCGGATCTCGGGTAGGGGGTCCCGAACTGTGCGTCTAAGGCGGATGGTAACAGGAGGCAGGAGACACAATATTTTACCTAGGTTTGGGCCCTCTTGATGGAGGTAAAACCCTACGTCCTGCTTGATTAATATTGATGATATGGGTAGTACAAGTGTAGATCTACCATGAGATCGGAAAGGCTAAACCCTAGAAGCTAGCCTATGGTATGATTGTATGTTGTCCTACGGACTAAAACCCTCTGGTTTATATAGACACCAGAAAGGTTAGGGTTACACAAGGTCGGTTACAAAGGAGGAGATACACATATCCGTATTGCCTAGCTTGCCTTCCACGCCAAGTAGAGTCTCATCCGGACACGAGACGAAGTCTTTAATCCTGTATCTTCATAGTCTAACAGTCTGGCCAATGGATATAGTCCGGCTGTCCGGAGACCCCCTAATCCAGGACTCCCACAGTAGCCCCTGAACCAGGCTTTCAATGACGATGAGTCCGGCGCGCAGTATTGTCTTCGGCATTGCAAGGCGGGTTCCTCCTCTGAATACACCACGGAAGAATTTGAATATAAGGATAGTGTCGGACCCTGTAAAATAGGTTCCACATACCACCGTAGAGAGAATAATATTTCCACAAATCCAATTTGCTGACTTGTTTTGGCAACACGACATTATGTCACGGCCCGGTGATTTATTTGAACCGTTTCTTTTAACTAGCCCCGCACATAACGCAAGGCAGTTTTTTGACACGTCTCGTCAAAGCAAAGATCGTGTCCCCTTATCACGGGATTCTCGTCAATACGGGCGTGGGTAACCCAACCGCGTCTAGGACTCCTAGATTATAGGTAAGCCCCAAACGGCCACGGAGAGGACGCTTGGTATTCACCCTCTTTATAAAGGGCCAAGGCCTTCACTCCCCCCCCCCCCGTGCCCAAACGAATACTTGAGTTCTAACACCCAAAGCTTAGGTCAGGTGCTCCAGATCTTCAACCATGTCCGGATCTAGCCTTCAAGGCCGATGGATGCCCTCCTCCGTTACGGAAGAAGATATCAAGAAGTTGAGGGAGGCCAGATACCTGACCGCCGAGGTTTTGCATCGGCTGCCTACCCAAGGGCAGGTCGTCCCTACTCCTGAACCCAACGGAGACCTCGTGTTCATCTCCCACTTCCTCCGAGGTCTAGGCCTCGCTCTGGATCCCTTCGTAAGGGGTTTGATGTTTTACTACGGGCTAGACTTCCATGATCTAGCCCCGGACTCCTTTCTTCACATCTCGGCATTTATTGTCATGTGTGAGGCCTTCCTCCGCATTACCCCTCACTTCGGCCTGTGGCTCAAGACTTTTGATGTGAAGCCGAAGACAATCGAGGGACAACACGCAGCGTGCGGAGGAGCATTAATAAGCAAAATTGCGGGAGCTCCGTGGCCAAAAGGTTCCTTTCCAGAGGTGTCCGGATTATGTCAACGGGAGTGGTTTTACATCACAGCTCCCAGAAGTGCCAAGTGGGTGGCTCCCCCCGCTTTCCGCTCGGTCCCCCACCACAACTGATGTCATGGATTAGTAGAGGGCCGAGCTGGGGTCCGGCCAAGGACGTGCCTATACTGCAAAGCCGCATTCAAGATCTCTTCGAGGGAGATTTTAATTTGGTTATGGTAATGCAAGTCATGCTGGTTCGTCGAGTCCAGCCTTGTAAACGCCGGCCCCTTCACTTGTGGGAGTTCAACCCAGAAGGACCGCGCGCTATCCAAAGTTTCCTCGACCTGACGCACGAGGAGATGTACAAGTCATTCTTCGGACCTCAAACAGAGTGTCCAAACACTACCGAGGATGTGGGCCTGAGTAGCAACCGCACCGCCGAACAAGTAAGTAATCCTCAAGCCGAACACATCGTCCTTTATTTACCATGACGTTATTTCTGAGAAGTCGCCCTTTGACCAGGACTGGCTAACAAAGGCGAAGATGATTCGGTGTTCGGCCCCCTCCCTGAGGGTTTGGAGAATCCGGTACTAGAAAAGATGCTCGAGCTCGCACCTTGCCCGGAGCCCTCGAAGGAAGATACGAGGGGTGGGGGAGGATAATATGGGCGAAAGCGGGCCCCCATCGCTGCTAGTTCCAACCGAGGGAATGAGCGCCTCCATAAGGGAGGATAACCAAGTAGAAGATTCTAACCTTTTCTCGCTACGAGGGAGAAAGAGGACTGCCTCTGAGGATCCGGAAACCGAGGCCTCCAAACGGGAGAAGAAGTCTCCAACAGAGGATCCTGTCTCAGGGGGTGCTCTTGCCGCACAAAGTCCGCGCGGGGATCAGCCCTCCAACGAGCCATAAGTGATCAAAAATACTTTAATAGTGAAGATATACTACCTTTCCTCTGAGAAAAATAACCAAAGCATATATCTTGCAGTTCGGATCTTAGCCCTTCTCAACTGAGCTCTTCTTCAGGGGATCTTCTTCCGGAGATGATGGAGAGCGAAACGCCTCCCCCGGACTCCCCCGTTCAAGAAGCGGGCGACCTCGAAGTGTCGTCACGGAGGGCCTCTCCGAATCCGGTGAGGCCAGAAGATAATCCCATAGTCACCCGAAGTTCCCAGCGTCCTGCTCTCGAAGAGAGCAAACAAAAGAGTCCGGCACCATCTGGTATGCGGTCGGACATACTGGGGGAGCTATTGGAGCGAGCGGCCATCTCAGAAGAACACCGTACGTTGATGGGTACGGAGATGGAAAGAATTTCATCCGCCGAAAGCGGATTACATGAAGCCTTTATGAGTCTACTGACGGGCTTTGAGGTACGTGAACTGATATTTTTTTTGATAGTACCGCACATGTTAGGTGTGCCCTGTGTAGATAGTAGCCCTTGAGACTCTGGTTGTCATCGAGAACGGTGGCAAACAGAGGATCATAGTCCCAGGTGATAACCAGACTGCCTTTATGTGCAAGTGGTGGAAGCTCCGGTGGCTAGCCGGACTAATGAGTTTGCCGAACTAAAGCGGCAACTGGATGCGGCAGACGCCGATATCGAGCTTGTTAACAAACGGCTTGACGAGTCACAGGGTAAGTAATGTTTTCTGGTGAATGTCACATAATAAGAGCAGCATGATGCCAATATCTTTAATATGTTGTGACTGTAGACGGAGCTGCCACCGTGGAGACCCTTTGGGCGAAACTTGCCCGAGCCAAGGAACATGCAAGAGTTAGTAATGCGGCTGCCTTGAAGGCGGCCGAAGAGTTGAGAGCCGAGAAGGCCGCACATCGCGAAAGCAAAGAGAAGATGGCCAAGATGGCCATAGAATCAAAAGACACTGCCGACTGTTGCCGGTTCCTTGAAGAGGAGAACCGAGTGAAGGTAGTGGACCTTGAAAAGGCCACGATGGAGACCAAAGACACTCACTCTGCTATGAGGGCGAAGAAGGAGGAGTTGCGCGAAGCCGGGGATATTGCGGCTGGGAAGCCCTTTCTGCTACAGAGGAAGTTCGGAGATCCGCGGTATGCCCCTCTGGATCGGCTGTGGAGTTTGGCAGACGCATATATGGACTTGGCGGCAAGCGCTGTCAATGCGGTCGAATACTTCCGAGATCAGACAGATTGTGAAGTGGACAAGCTGTTCTGGTCGCAATTTAACGTTCCAGAGCGTCCGCTTCCCTTGGCTGATTAGCTAGCCGAATGGGCCGAACTTAATAGGTTGTCCAGACTTGCCATGAGGTCCGTCGTAGATCATTTGTGGCCGGAGAAGCCGAAGCCCAGCTTAGTGCAACAGTTCCTTGGTGCGGTGCCGCGCATCAATGCGATGAAGAGGTCGGCGTGCATAGAAGGCTCGCAGATGGCCTTTGCCCGTGTCAAGGCATACTGGGCGGAGATGGATGCTACCACTATTGCGGCGCAAGGTTCGGCCATAGGCTGAGTAGCTGCCGAGCACTATTTTGAAGAGGTTCTTGAGGGTGCTCGTTTGATAGAGTCCCAGTGCTCGAAGAATATTATGTTTGAGTGACATGTATTCCCATTGTAAACACAATGTTTTTATGAAATGAAGTAAGGCTGTATTTATACTTTTGCCGGAAAGTAATATGATGCCTCCTGTGCGGCCGTTTATGTATATATGTATATAACCTGAAAGATTGCAGTCGTCGGCTTCAACCCCCACACATATAATGCGGGGGTGCTCGCAGAAAACGCGTGTTCACACTTAACCCAATGTCTTGGTCCTATTAAGGAGGTGATGGCGCAGCGAGCGAGGCAACTAGACATAATGCTTTAACACTTTCACTTAGCCATAGGAGTTTGACGGTGGGGCTACTATATAGCCCATGGTGGCTCCGCACTCTCCCAAACTCGGGGTGCGTATATGCCTGGCCGGGAAACGGCCCTTCGTTAAAGCGGAGGAATTCTAACATTCCGATAGGTCATCGAGTGGTTGACCAGTCTTGCGCTATATCATGACAGTCAGTTTTCGGCTTTCTCTACTGAGGTGCTCGTCCGGACGAACTAGGGCACAATCGCAGTAGTTCTCCTGGTGCTGCCTTAGCCGATAGAATGGAACGTAAGGCACCAAAACACAGGAGCCAGGCAAACCCAACATTTGACCAAAGACATGATTCGGAGCTGATGCATATAAGGCCAAACTCGCGACGCCGAACACTCCCTAAGGTATTCGGTCTTTATGGTATAAACCGGGCCTAAATAGTGCCCTTCGTAAGAAGCCCCTTGTGTCCAGGTACGGGCGTTATTCTGACGTGGCCACATGCCAAGACGTCAGCATCCCTCTCAATTGTACTGAGAATCCGAGGGATGTGTATCAATAAGAGACAGTAAAAAAGGTTTACACAGGGTCTTACTCTAAAAAGAATCCTTGGAGCGGGTCCCTGCTGCACGTCTGCGCATGTGTCTCCATTGTGCTGTATCCTGGACGGGTGTAGAAGGATGGTCATATGTAAAAGAGAGGAACTTAGGTGAAAAGTTGTCGTGCAAAAATGTAGTTTTTAAAGAAACCATGTGTAATTAAAGATGAGTAAAAATTGCCACTTGTCTGCGCGTGTTGAGCCCCTTGTATTTGTAATAGGGGTGTGGCCGTCAATCCGGTATGAATTACATATAGCTGCACCGGACTCGTCTAACCGTGTCCATGGTCTTGACGACCTATCAAATGCTTTAGTTGGTGAGGCCATTTTTAGTGTGCGGCTGCCAAGGCAGTCGCATTCTCTTCAGCGCGCAAAGATCGCTCAATATTTCCATTCACTATAATGATGCCACGTGGACTGGGCATCTTGAGCGTGAGGGAAGCGTAATGCGGTATTGCATTAAAGCGAGCGAAAGCTTCGCGTCCAAGTAGTGCTTGATAGCCACTTTGGAACGGAGTAATGTGGAAGGTTAAATGTTCGCTACGGAAGTTATCGGGGAAGCCAAATATAACCTTTAGTAGCAGGGAGCCCGTACAGTGAGCCCCTGGGCCTGGTGTTACTCCTTTAAATGTAGTGTTGCTATGGCAAATTTTCGTTGGGTCTATCCCATTTCGCGGAGTGTATCCTGGTATATCAGGTTTAGACTGCTGCCACCGTCCATCAGGACTCGTGTGAAGTGGTATCCGTCAATTATTGGGTCTAATACCAGGGCAGCCCATCCTGCACGCCGGATACTTGCTGAGTAATCACGATGGTCGAAAGTGACGATTGAGACGACCAGTGGCAGGACTTCGCGGTGATAGGCCCTTGGGCATATTTTTTTGGGAGTGCCGCTTTGTTTCTCCCCTTGATCACGTGTAACACGTTGACTATTTTGACTTCTGGTGGAAACTTCTTTTGTTCCCCAGTGTCTTGCTTGAGAGGCTCATCCTCGTCTTCGCTTGGTGTATCCTCCCCCTTGTGTACAGCGTTGAGCTTGCCGGACTGCTTGAAGACCCAACATTCTCTGTGGGTATGATTAGCGGGTTTACCAGGGGTGCTATGGATCTGACATACTTGGTCCAGGATTTTGTTTAGGCTGGATAGTTCGTCTCTGGTGCCTTTAGAGGGCGGCTTTTGCTGATTTGGCCGAGAGCTTTTGAATCCGGTGTTTACTGTCGTGCTCTTCGTGTTGTCTTCTTTATTCCGGCATTTGTTATTGTTGTTGCGCCGTGATTTCCCATTTCCATCTCTAACTTCAGATGTACTAGGGTCGCTGATGCTACATTTGGCTAGCCAGCTATCCTCACCCACGCAAAAGCGGGTCATGAGGCGTGTTAATGCTGCCATTGTTCTCGGCTTTTCTTGGCTGAGGTGTCTGGCAATCCATTCATCACGGACGCTATGCTTAAAAGCTGCCAAGGCTTCGGCGTCCGGATAGTCGACTATTTGGTTCTTTTTAGTAAGAAACCTATTCCGAAGCTTTCGGGCTGACTCTCCGAGCTGTTGAGTTATATGACTCAAATCATCCGCGTCTGGAGGTCAGACGTAAGTCCCCTAAAATTTTTCCCGAAAAGCATCTTCGAGCTCTTCCCAGCTTCCAATGGAGCTTTCGGGGAGGCTCTTAAGCCAGTGCCGAGCTGGCCCTTTGAGTTTGAGGGGTAAATACTTAATGGCGTGGAGGTCATCTCCTCGAGCCTTATGGATATGGAGGGTATAATCCTCAATCCAGACACCAGGGTCTGTTGTTCCGTCGTATGCCTCTATATTTACGGGTTTGAATCCCTCTGGAAATTCATGATCCAGCACCTCATTGGTGAAACATAGGGGGTGTGCGGCACCCCTGTATCCGGGTGTACCATGTTCTTCAGATGTTTGTTGTGTCGCATTGTATGCTGGAGCGCGCTTACGTGGTCCATAGATGGATCTAGTTGTGCCGTCCTTTTGATGCGAATCCTCTCGTGGGTCGCGTATTAGCTTATGTGCGGCGTTGTTTGCCGTTCTATGTTGGCCATGAGGTCGCCTATCCGGCCAGATGGCTGTTTTGATTTTTGGTTGTGGGGGATCTAAGGCCTCCTCATCGAATTCAGGTAGCAACTTCCACTTCGGGTAGCTCTTGGTGAGGCGATTACCGCCGTACTTCACTGATGTGTTGAGTACTTTGGTCCATCTGATTTGGAGTGTGTCTTGTGCAGCCTTGAGCCTTTGCTTCTGCTTTTTTAGACTCCTCGCGGTGGCAACGAGCCTTTGATGGGCATTCTGTTGCTCCGGGTGTCTGTCCAGTGTCACGTCATCTGGACTATGATTTTTGACAGAGCCGGGTTGTTCGGCTTGATTCTCCGTGTTGCCGTGGTCCGGCAATGGTTCCCCCTGCTCTAACGCTGGGTCTGTATGATCGTTGTTTCTATCGAGGCAGGATTTGGGGCGGCGCTTACGCCGCCGTTTTGACTGCTTCTCGAGGGAACAACCCTTTGTTGCGTCCTTCCGTTCCTCGTCGTCATTTTCCTTTGGTGTGTCCACCATGTATACATCATGTGGGGAAGTGAGCGTCCAGTGCCCTGTGGGCAGTGGATCCTCTTCGCCTCCTGCATCATCGTCCATACCGTCGATATCTTCGGAGTCGAAGTCGAGCATGTTGGTTAAGTCGTCGACAGTGGCTACCAAGTGGGTGGTGGGTGGACCGCGAATTTCTTCGTCGTCCGCATCCCAGTCCTACCGGACATAGTTCGGCCAGGATCCTCCTGACAAGGAGACAGACCTTAATGAGTTCAGTATATCGCCGAGGGGCGAGTGCTGAAAGATATCTGCGGAGGTAAACTCCATGATCAGTGCCCAATCAGATTCGATAGGAACGGGCGCAGGCGGTTCGGAGTCCATGGCCGGAGAAGGATCCGGCAGTTTAACAACACGACTCTCGTGTAAGGTAAGGTCGACGTTCGGCTCGATCGCTGCTAAGGATAAGGCCTCTGCGGCGGGGTCCATCCACCCGTCCGCGGAAGGCACAACTGGCTCTGAATTGAGGGTCGGAGCGGCTGCCGGTGCGATCTTAACACTGTCCGATGGTAGAGCTAAATCATACTCATCGTGACCGCGTGACGCACACGGCAGAGGCTCGAATCCGTCGAAGATCAAGTCTCCGCAGATATCAGCCGTGTAGTTTAAGCCTCCAAACCTGACCTGGTGGCCAGGGGCGTAACTTTCAATCTCCTCCAGATGGCCAAGCGAATTGGCCCGCAGTGCAAAGCCACTGAACATGAAGATCTGTCCGGAGAGAAAAGTCTCACCCTGGACTGCATCGCTATCGATGATAGTAGGAGCCATCAAGCCTAATGGCGACGACACAGAGGAACTCTTAATGAAAGCACCAATGTCGGTGTCAAAACCGGCGGATCTCGGGTAGGGGGTCCCGAACTGTGCGTCTAAGGCGGATGGTAACTAGAGGCAGGGGACACAATGATTTACCCAGGTTCGGGCCCTCTTGATGGAGGTAAAACCCTACGTCCTGCTTGATTAATATTGATGATATGGGTAGTACAAGAGTAGATCTACCACGAGATCGGAGAGGCTAAACCCTAGAAGCTAGCCTATGGTATGATTGTATGTTGTCCTACGGACTAAAACCCTCCGGTTTATATAGACACCGGAATGGTTAGGGTTACACAAGGTCGGTTACAAAGGAGGAGATACACATATCCGTATTGCCTAGCTTGCCTTCCACGCCAAGTAGAGTCTCAACCAGACATGAGACGAAGTCTTCAATCCTGTATCTTCATAGTCTAACAGTCCGGCCAATGGATATAGTCCGGCTGTCCGGGGAGCCCCTAATCCAGGACTCCCACAGGCCCCAAGACGGGATCTCTTGGGTACAGAAGGTTGCGGCGGTGGAAATAGGGTTTTGTGGTGCTCCTGGATGTTTTCGGTGTATGTCAATATATATAGGAGGAATAAGTAGGTCGGTGGAGCAACGAGGGGCCCACGAGGGTGGAGGGCGCACCCAGGGGGGTAGGCGCGCCTCCTGCCTCGTGGCCTCCTCGATTGTTTCTTGACGTCCACTCCAAGTCCCCTGGATCACGTTTTTTCCAAAAATCACGCTCCCGAAGGTTTCATTCCGTTTGGACTCCGTTTGATATTCCTTTTCTACGAAACACTGAAATAGGCAAAACAACAGCAATTTGGGCTGGGCCTCCGGTTAATAGGTTAGTCCCAAAAATAATATAAAAGTGTAAAATAAAGCCCATTAACATCCAAAACAGATAATATAATAGCATGGAACAATAAAAAATTATAGATACGTTGGAGACGTATCAGGAGGTCGCGCTCGCTGCGAGGCGCCTCGCCCTGCAAGAAACCGTCGACCTACACATCCATGTGTACGAGCGAATCGTGTACATAGGTATCTACAAGGCTAGTGAGGATGCTACGACGTTGGCCTTCTTCAGTCGGCTGGAAGCCTTGGATGCCTTTGCTGAGAAGCACCTTGACCTCGCCACAAAAGCCGCCGCTCCTTAGCCGCTGGTTGGTGGCCCGGCCGGCACACTGAGTTGAGGAGGAGGAGGTTGTACGTTGATGGATGCATCTTTCTTCTTGCCTCTTGTAACCACCACTGCGACCGTATCATCGTGGCCTTAATTCTTATTTTGCTATTGCATTCTCGTTCCAGTCAATACAAACATGTGTGATCCCTTTGCTCAATACAGACATGTCCGTTCCAGTCTTATTTTGATTGGCTTGAATGAAGGTCTATCCCGCCGTTAGGCACCGCAGCGCGATGTGCTCGCCGTTAGGTGCCGCGGCGCGTTCTGCTCGCGTCCGTTGGCGACCGCGGAACGCTCTGCTCGCGTCCCTCCGCGTGCTCTCTGCCAATGGTTGAGCGTGCGCACGATCACGTCGGGGGCCCCGTATTCATGCGGTTGCGCCACACGTGTTGCCACGTGATGCAGTTACGTGCGACACGATGGAGTTACGCGCTGCAAATTAGAACTGTCATCAAGGCCTGCCGATATTGCTAGGCGTTCAGCTTCCCCTTTAATTCCCGCGGCCATTATAACTTAGTCTCTTCAACCTTTCGATCGCGCCCCACAACACAATAAGCACACCCACGACGACACATAGAGAGGGGATGTCCAGCGGCGCTCCAATAGAGTTCGGCGAGCATAGAGTGGAGACCCATGCGAGGGAGACGGATCTCTCGGTGGTGTACACCATCGACCTGGCCGTGGTGGACGACTACATCAACAACGTTGAGTAGTTGCTTGCTGGAGACAAGTACAAGGTGTTCGGCATCGACCTCCAGTACACTGCCGGTTGTCCCGGCATAGAAGTTGCCGTTGCCTAGTTGTGCGTGTGCCATCATGTCCTCATCTACCACTACTACATGGCCACAGAGCCTTGCGACTGTTTCAACAGGTTTGTCAACAGCACCGACTACAAGTTCGCCATGATGGAAACCAAAGACGATGTAAATGCGCTCAGTGTTACGGGCTTGGCCTGCAAGAACCTTGTTGAAATCCGTGACCACTACAGGGTCTGGGGCAGCACGAAGAAGGACTCCCTGGTCGAACTTGCCTCGGCCATCATCGACCCCTACTATGAAAAGATGAAGCAGGATGCCCAGAGAACAAGTCCCCTATCCTGGCACAAGGCCTGGATGCGGAAACTGGATGAACCTCACCTCAGGTTCGCGTCCAAGAGCGTGTACACATGCTATGAGATGCACATGCAGATCATTGACATGAGGAAGTGCCTCGTTACCAAAATCGGCGAGCCCGGATCGAGCCACAAGCAAAGCAAGCGTCATAAGAAGAAGATGATGATCAGATGATCGTTTATGCTAGTTAATCATGCATGTAATATATAGTTTACTTTATTGGTGTGTGGAAATGTCATGTGTTTAGTAGACACCTATGTAATTATGCATGTAATAGTTTACTTTAGTGTGTGCAAATGCCATGGTTGTAGTAGCCACCTATGTAAGTGGATGTTTAATTTGGTTATGCAAGCATGTCCTTATAAGTGTGTGTATATATATGTTGTTGTTCTGTATGCAATCCCATCTCACAACACACACGTCTTATTAGCAGCAACCGTCGGTGTTATTATCGGTCTTCAACACATTTCTGATTACAGACCTATTTGTCGTGCTCACACACATCTTGTTAAGTTGAACCATTTCTGTTCTCATGTCTCAACGCAAACAGTTCATCCTAGTGAACCGCATGCCGTATATCGCACACACCTTGATATGGCTGACCATTTCTTTTGTGTTGCCTAATCACAAACAGTTCATCCGAGTGAACCGTATGCTGTATATCGCACACACCTCCATCTGGCTGCCCGTTTCTTTTGTTCCTCCTCATCGCAAACAGTTAATTGAACTGAACCGTATGCCCTGCATCGCACACACAACTAAAATCTGAACCGTGTTTGATGCATCCTCCATCGCAAACGTTTTGCATCTTTTTTGATGGTTTTTTACACCACTGTCTACGATTATGGCATCGCACATAGTTTCGTCGAAGGGTCTCTGATCGTAGTGTCGTGTTAGCAGCATCCTGCAGTAGTGTTAGTCTGCACATAAGATTTGGTCAAATTCAAACTTTGTCAACTTTGAGTAAGTTTATAGAAAAAAATATCAAGATTCACAATATGAAATCAATATTATTAGATGCATCATAAAATTAATTTTCATACCTTAGAGTTTTAGTATTGTAGATGTTGATATTTTTTTCAACAAAGTTGGTCAAACTTTATAAAGTTCGACTTTGACCAAATCTTATATGCAGACTAAAAAGAAACGGAGGGAGTACATGCAAATACATAACACTCTATGGTCCCCTCAACGATAGAGTGCCCTAGATAACTACCTCGTGTTTTGCGGAAACAAGTCATGTTCCCCTTTGGTACCACACGCCAGGGTCGCCTTCATGGGCCCACTTGTCTTTCACACGCACCGAATAGTCAAATCAGTGCAACCTTATTCAATAGCCGTGCCTACTCCACCACTCCTCTCTCGCCTCTCTGCGTCTTGTCGCCTCCCTCCTCGTGAGAAACCCTAATATGTCTCTCAAATCCCCAACCACCCGCCGCCACCTACCACCGCCGTCGATGGTGTCGACCAACGTGTGGTAGAGGATGGCCGGCGACTGGGCTGGCACCGATCCGCTCATTGTCTCCATCGCCCGCGAGATCGGCGCCCGGTTGAAGAGCACGCCAGTGCTCAAGTATCATGCGCAGAGCTTGTACAAATAGTTGTGGGAGGATGAGAGGGCTCGTGTGTTCCCAGACGACAAGGGCGTGCTCGTGGTTGCCATTATGGTCTGGTGCATGCTCAAGGCGCGGTATGGCGATGCTGGCTAGCACGCTCACTAGCCATGTACCACCCATGCAACAGGTGCAGCCCGTGGCCGCCCCTGCCGAATCTAGAGGTAGTGCGTGTCGAGCACATTCAAGTTGTCATGCCACATTGCATCAAGGACGAGCAATGTTTAAGCTCGGGGAAGTTGATGAGTGGATTACTTTGTAGAGTATATTAGTGCCAAAATCCCTCATATCATATCCATCTAGCACTTATTCATGTCCACAATGCATTGTATCTGGTCTGTACTCGTTTTACCAAGTTTGTTGCACAATTTTATTTTTATTAGTAAGTTTCCAAACAAGTGATGTCGACACTGATGACTTCTCGATTAAGATAGGACTGCATCAGGGGTCAGCTTTGAGCCCTTATCTTTTTGGCTTGGTGATGGATGAGGTCACAAGGGATATACAAGGAGATATCCCATGGTGTATGCTCTTTGCGGATGATGTGGTGCTAGTTGACGATAGTCGGACATGGGTCAATAGGAAGTTAGAGTTATGGAGACAAACCTTGGAATCGAAAGGTTTTAGGCTTAGTAGAATTAAAACCAAGTACATGAGGTGCGGTTTCAGTACTACTAGGCGCGAGGAGGAGGAGGTTAGCCTGGATGGACAGGTGGTGCCTCAGAAGGACACCTTTCGATATTTTGGGTTAATGCTACAGAAGGATGGAGGTATTGATGAAGATGTGAATCATCGCATCAAAGCCGGATGGATGAAGTGGCGCCAAACTTCTGGCATTCTCTGTGAGAAGAGAGTGCCACAAAATTGAAAAAGGCAAGTTCTACAGGATGGCGCTTCGACCCGCAATGTTGTACGGCGCTGAGTGTTGGTTGACTAAAAGGCGACATGTTCAACAGTTAGTTGTGGCGAAGATGCGCATGTTGAGGTGGATGTGTGGCCACACGAGGAAGGATCAAGTCCGAAATGATGATATACGAGATAGAGTTAGGGTAGCACCAATTGAAGGGAAGCTTGGCCAAAATCGTCTGAGATGGTTTGGGCATATTCAGCGCAGGCCTCTAGAAGCTCCAGTGCATAGAGGATGACTAAAGCATGCGGGTAATGTCAAGAGAGGTCAGGGTAGATGATATGTCCATTTTGCATCATGTTTTCCTACTGTTATTTATAATGTTTTTAATCAATACAACACTTTGTGGAGCAATTCTAATGCCTTTTCTCTCTTAATATGCAAGATTTACATGAAGAGGGAGATTCCCGCGAGCTGGAATTCTGGACCTGAAAAAGCTATGTCAGAGATACCTATTCTGCACATCTCCAAATGAGCTGAAATTTCACGGAGATTTATTTTGAAATAAATAAAAAATATTGGAGAAAAGAAATACCAAAGGGGGCCACCCAGGTGCCCACGAGGCACCAGGGCGCGCCTTGGTGGCTTGTGGGACCCCTGGCCAGCCTCCGCTGCCCATCTTCTGGTATATAAGCCCATTTTCTATAGAAAAAAATAAGGAGAAGACTTTTGGGATGGAGCGCCGCCGTCTCGAGGCGGAACTTGGGTAGGAGCACTTTTGCTCTCCGGCGGAGCGATTCCGGCGAGGATACTTCCCTCCGGGAGGGGGAAATCAAAGCCATTGTCATCACCAACAACCCTCTCATCATGGGAGGACCAATCATAATCAACATCTTCACCAGCACCATCTCATCTCAAACCCTAGTTTCTCTCTTGTATTCAATCTTTGTATCAAAACCTCAGATTGGTACCTGTGGGTTGCTAGTAGTGTTGATTACATCTTGTAGTTAATGCTAGTTGGTTTATTTGGTGGAACATTATATGTTCAGATCCATTATGATATTCAATACCCCTATGATCTTGGACATGAATATGATGTGTGAGTAGTTACTTTTGTTCTTGAGGACATGGGAGAAGTCTTGTCATAAGTAATCATGTAAATTTGGTATTCGTTGGATATATTGATGATATGTATGATGTTGATTCTCTTAGTGGTGTCATGTGAACGTCGACTACATGAAACTTCACCATATTTGGGCCTAAGGGAATGCATTGTGGAGTAGTAATTAGATGATGGGTTGTTAGAGTGATAGAATCATAAACCCTAGTTTATGCGCTATTCCATAAGGAGCTGATTTGATTCCATATGTTTAATGCTATCTGTTGGGGATATAACCCCGTGATATAACCCGCCCTAATAGGGACGGGTCAGATCATTGGCGAATTAAGGAGCCGGGCCTCTAATGGGCCAAGGATAGGACGCGGTATCAAGAAGGGCGGCTCAGGCGAAGATGGGTCGGCTTAGAACCCAAGGATAAGAAGGCGTCCTAAGGTGTAACCCGCCATGTAATGACTTACCTTGTAAAGCAAGGCGACTTAGAGTATGGATCGGTCACGTATCATAACCCGACTCGGACTATTGTAAACCGGCAGCCTCGACCTGTATATAAAGGTGAGTCCCCGGCATAGAATAGACAGTTTACAATCAATCGATAGCTAGGTCAAGCGAATACGCTCCCTTGTAATCGATACTCAAGCAATATCAACAAGAGCAGGAGTAGGCTTTTACCTCCACCGTGAGGGGCTGAACCTGGGTAAACCCGTGTCTCTCATCCCGTTCAACTCCAACAAGATAATCACCATTGCGATGGCTTCACGACTAAGTACTCACACTAGGCCATCTGCCATGACAAAACCACGACAGTTGGCGCCCATCGTGGGGCCAGCGCATGGTGGTTTCGAGTTCTTGAAGGGCTCTGATACGTCTCCAACATATCTATCATTTTTATTGTTCCATGCTATTATATTATCTATTTTGGATGTTTTATATGATATTTTATATTATTTTTGGGACTAACCTATTGACCTAGAGCCTAGTGCCAGTTCCTGTTTTTTCCTTGTTTTTGAGTTTCGCAAAAAGGGAATACCAAACGGAGTCCAAACGGAATAAAACCTTCGCGATGACTTTTCTTGGACCAGAAGACAACCAGGAGACTTGGAGATGAAGTCGTAGGAGCCATGAGGCGGCAACAATGACAGAGGGTGCACGCCCACCCTTGTGAGCCCCTCGTGCACCTCCTGACCTAATTCTTTCGCCTATATATACCCATATATCCCCAAACCAATAGGGGAATCCACGAAAACACTTTTCCACCGCCGCAACCTTCTGTACCCATGAGATCTGATCCAGGGGCCTTTTCCGGCACCCTGCCAGAGGGGGATTCGATCACGAAGGGCCTCTACATCAACTCTATTGCCCTTCGGATGAAGCATGAGTAGTTTACCTCAGACCTATGGGTCCATAGCTAGTAGCTAGATGGCTTCTTCTCTCTCTATGATTCTCAATACCATGTTCTCCTCGATGTTCTTGGAGATCTATTCGATGTAATACTCTTTTACGGTGTGTTTGCCGAGATTTGATAATTTATGGATTTATGATCATCTTATCTATGGATATTATTTGAATATTCTCTAAATTCTTTTATGCAGGATTTGATATCTTTGTAATTCTCTTCGAACTATCAGTTTGGTTTGGCCAACCAGATTCGTTTTTCTTGCAATGGGAGAAGTGCTTAGCTTTTGGTTCAATCTTGCAGTGTCCTTTCCCAGTGACAGTAGGGGCAGCAAGGCACGTATTGTATTGTTGCCATCGGGGATAAAATGATGGGGTTTTCATCATATTGCTTGAGTTAATTCATCTACATCATGTCATCTTACTTAATGCATTACTCCGTTCTGTATGAACTTAATACTCTAGATGCATGATAGATAGCGGTCGATGTGTGGAGAATATTAGTAGATGCAAAATCGTTTCGGTCTACTTGACACGGACGTGATGCCTATATTCATGATCATTGCCTTAGATATCGTCATAACTTTGCGATTTTCTATCAATTGCTCGGCAGTAATTTGTTCACCCACCGTATTATTTGCTATCTTGAGAGAAGCCTCTAGTGAAACCTATGGCCCCCGGGTCTATTTTCCATCATATTAGTTTCTGATTTACTATTTTGCAATCTTTTCCTTTCCGATCTATAAACCAAAAGTGCCAAAAATATTTACTTTACCGTTTATCTATCTCTATTGGATCTCACTTTTGCAAGTAAACCATGAAGGGATTGACAACCCCTTTATCGTGTTGGGTGCAAGTTGTTTGATTGTTTGTGCAGGTATTCGGTGACTTGTGTGTTGTCTCCTACTGGATTGATACCTTGGTTCTCAAACTGAGGGGAATACTTATCTCTACTTTGCTCCATCACCCTTTACTCTTCAAGGGAAAAACCAACGCAAGCTCAAGAAGTGGCAGGCTCTTTCCCAGGGATCGAGGGATACATCATCGGCAATATGACCAAGAGTCACCGCGGCAAGCTGTACATCGACGATGCAGGTTGGGGCCCCGAGGCTGACTCAATTGAGTACGGGTATCGGGTCCCCTTCGACGGGATCCACGTCTTCATCGACAAGATCAGTGGGTCAGAGCTTGAGTCGGACATTTGCATCGACATCATTGATCTGGCTCGGCACACGCAACCCGCCTGGGTCCAAGCTGGGCACATGCATGCTTTTGTGGGCTTCATGCAAGGGAGCTTGCGGAAGATTCTGCATCTGGGGGAGAGGCTCTCATCTACTCAGGTGACGAGTCCTCCACTGGAGAGATGGAGTCAATCTATCAACTTTTGGATGGCGGGCTTGGGGGCTATTTTGATGGCAACAATATTCCGGACCCCTATGAGCCGCCGATCTGAGCTGCCATCTTCATGGCTGGCACAACACCGGTTCTTAATTCTTTGACGGTGGGTGCAACTGCAACAGCTGACCCGGTGGCAGCTGCAGCTGGCGCGTTTGGCTTAGTCAAGGCGCCGACTCAAATTTTGTGTGAGTTAATGGGGACTTTGACGATCCTGCTGGCGACTGAGGTCACGACAAAGAACCAAGCGGAGCGTAATGCAGAGATCGCAAAGCTTAGGGGGCAGATGACCAAGTCCCAAGAGGATATCAATGCCATGAACATTCGGATGGCAACAGTACAGGCTCAGCACTATGCTGAGTCGAAGCGCTTGAAAGCAGAGGCTTGGTGTTTATGTCTGGATCAGAATGCTTCCAACATAGTCCTATGGAGGAGGCACCAGTCCCGTTTGCCTTTAGTTTATGAACCTATGAATCTGTTTAACACGTCGGGGGCAGGTCCAAGTACTCCCCAGGGAATAGGGCGATGGCTCAACCTCATCAGCCAGAGCTGCCCCGCAGAGGCCAGACCCTGCCTCAGCATTTCGCAACACCGCCGAGTCACTTCGCCAACCCGGTAGATAACATGGTAGCAGCAGGTACACGTCTCAATGCGCTCCCAATTACTGGTGAGTCGCCTATTGCAGTGGAAGCACAGAACACCATTGAACTGCTCCAAACGGCGATTGCACAGCAGGAGAAATATTCATGCAGTCACGATCATGTGCACTCAATTCCTCTACCGAGTCGTAGTTACAGCCGTCATATTGAGTCGCCCGCAGTCTCCAGCAGTGAGAAACACCGTAACCCACCCCATGACCCAACTTGTGGTAACCCGCCGCTGAACCCGAGGACTGATGCTCGGGTGATTGTGGATGACGCCACAGCCCATTGTGAGGCGGCGACAACGGCTAACCAGGGGGCTTATCAGCAGCCTCTGGTGATCCCTTCGACCTCGGTGGGAGCCGTGTCAAATTTAAGAACCATTGGTGTGCCATGTCTCATGCCGGCTTTGCGCAATGAGCGTTTGCCCAAGGATTTCAAAGGCCCTCGTAAGGTGCCTAATTACATGCCAGAACTCCCTCCAGAAGCTTGGATTGAAAGTTATGAACTAGCAATTGAGATGTTGGATGTCAGCAATGAAGTTTGTGCCAAGTATTTCACTATGGTATTGGAAGGACCGGCTCGCACTTGGCTGAAAAGCCTGCCTCCTAAACTCCATTAATACTTGGGCAGAGTTGAAGGACATCTTTATCAAGAACTTTCAAGGTACTTGTAAGCAGTCTTTGACGATTGTTGATTTGGAGCACTATGTGCAGTGAGAGAATGAGTCGGCTCATCATTGTGCTCACCGGGTTGCAACCATTATCCATTCTTCAGACAACATCGGGGCGGCTCGGGCTGTGCTGCTTTTGGAGCATAACTATCACTTTGACCCCCTTAAGAAGAAGCTCGGGCGGCTCAAGCGTAAGTGTACAAATATGGGTAAGCTTATGGATGTACTTAACAGATATGGCAACTCTAACACTACTAAATATCTGAGCTCTGATGATGATAAGTCTGGTAATAGAAAGAAGAATGACAATGGAAAGGGTCAGCAACAACATGCATCGACTCAACATGGTAGTCAGAATGACCAGAACAATGGGGGGAAGCGAAAGTACTCTGATGGCGGGTCAGATTTTGTGGCCAATACCAACGCTGGGTCTAAAAACCAGCGTTGCAATGGTAATGGCAAGCCGCCGTTCAGTGGAGGAAAGCCTTTTATGTTGGGGAACACAGTAATTTCAAAAAATTTCATGCGCACATGCAAGATCCATCTAGGTGATGCATAGCAACAAGAGGGGATAGAGTGTTGTCCACGTACCATTGTAGACCGTAAGCGGGAGCGTTATGACAATGCGGTTGATGTAGTCATACGTCTTCACAATCCGACCAATCCTAGCACCGAAGGTACGACACCTCCGCAATCTACACACGTTCAGCTCGGTGACATCCCACGAACTCTAGATCCAGCTAAGTGTCGAGGGAGAGCTTCGTAAGCACAACGGCGTGATGATGGTGATGATGAAGTTACCGACGCAGGGCTTCACCTAAGCACTACAACGATGTTACCGAGGTGGAAATCTGTGGAGGGGGGCACCACACACGGCTAAGAGATAAACTTGTGTGTCTATGGGGTGCCCCCTCTCTTGTATATAAAGGAGTGGAGGAGGGGGAGGGCCGACCCCTCTATGGCGCGCCCAAGGGGAGTCCTACTCCCACCGGGAGTAGGATTCCCCCTTCCCTAGTTGGATTAGGGGAGGAAGGAAGGGGGAGAGAAGGGGAAGGACAGGGGGGGTGGCCCCCACCCAATTCGGATTGGGCTTGGGGGGGGGGGGCGCCCACTCCTAGGATCCCTTCTCTTCTCTCCCACTATGGCCCAATAAGGCCCATATACTTCCCGGGGGGTTCCGGTAACCTCCCGGTACTCCGGTATATGCCCGAACTCACCCGGAACCATTCCGATGTCCAAACATAGGCTTCCAATATATCGATCTTTATCTCTCGACTATTCCGAGACTCCTCGTCATGTTTGTGATCATATACGGGACTCCGAACTACCTTCGGTACATCAAAACACATAAACTCATAATATCGATCGTCACCGAACGTTAAGCGTGCGGACCCTACGGGTTCAAGAACTATGTAGACATGACCGAGACTCATGTCCGGTCAATAACCAATAGTGGAACCTGGATGCTCATATTGGTTCCTACATATTCTACGAAGATCTTTATCGGTCAAACCACATAACAACATACGTTGTTCCCTTTGTCATCGGTATGTTACTTGCCCGAGATTCGATCGTCGGTATCTCAATACCTAGTTCAATCTCGTTACCAGCAAGTCTCTTTACTCGTTCCGTAATGCAACATCCTGTAACTAAATCATTAGTCACTTTGCTTGCAAGGCTTATAGTGATGTGCATTACCGAGAGGGCCCAGAGATACCTCTCCGATACACGGAGTGACAAATCCTAATCTCGATCTATGCCAACTGAACAAACACCATCGGAGACACCTATAGAGCATCTTTATAGTCACCCAATTATGTTGTGACGTCTGATAGCACACTAAGTGTTCCTCCGATATTCGGGAGTTGCATAATCTCATAGTCATAGGAACATGTATAAGATATGGAGAAAGCAATAGCAGTAAACTAAACGATCAAAGTGCTAAGCTAACGGATGGGTCAAGCCAATCACATCATTCTCTAATGATGTGATCCCGTTCATCAAATGACAACTCTTTGTCCATGGCTAGGAAACTTAACCATCTTTGATTAACGAGCGAGTCAAGTAGAGGCATACTAGTGACACTCTGTTTGTCTATGTATTCACACATGTATCAAGTTTCCGGTTAATACAATTCTAGCATGAATAATAAACATTTATCATGATATAAGGAAATATAAATAATAACTTTATTATTGCCTCTAGGGCATATTTCCTTCAGTCTCCCACTTGCACTAGAGTCAATAATCTAGATTACATTGTAATGATTCTGTCGGTGTTCTGGGAACGGGGGTCCCCAGACTTGCCTGCCTGCGGCCTGCGGCGTGGCTCAAAGGGGGGCCCAGCACGGCCCATCTTCATCAACACAGACCCAAGACCCTCGCGAGGGGCCAAGCCTCGCGGAGCGGACGACACGGAACTTCCTAGGCACGGCCTCATCAGGCTGGCTCACGAGGAGGCGGAGAGATCAAGGCGGGGTACCTCACGAGGTGCCCGTGACGCAAGCCATGACGACCAAAGGCGCCAGGCGGGCGCCAGCTGCGCAGTGTCCTCCTTTCCTCTTTGGTGCAAAGGGAGCAAGCGCAGGCGAGAGCATCAAGCAAAGGCACCCGTTTCGGTGCAACAAGACCAAGACCAGTCCAACGGCAGGGAGGAAGTCATTGTGGAGCCCAAGCCAGCGTCACCACCAGAGCCTTTGGCAGGCGAGGACCAACTTTAGTCAGGATAAGTGTACCGGATGTTCCCCTTCAAAATGGCCAATTGTTGGCGCCCTTCCCGCTCAATATTTGGGAACAGGCCTAGGGCCTTTGCCTATAAATAGGACTAGCCACCCCCAGGGTAGGGGGCAATCAAGAAGGGAGAATCTAGAAGCCAAGAGAGAAACTAGCTAGGATCGGATTGAGTAGCATCACACAGAGAGAGAGAGAGAGAAGGGCGACTGAACTCCTCCTAGCAGTTCATCCCCCAGCCAAGAATAGACCCTCGCGAGGCTGTTCTTCCTTGTATTGCTCATCATCATCAGCCCAAGAGGCAATCCGCCACACCACACACTGGAGTAGGGTATTACACCACAACGGTGGCCCGAACCAGTATAAACCCTGTGTCTCTTGTGCTGTTCTTTCCATAGCTTAGATCTTAGTGAGGCGGAGGGGTGCAGGTAGGTAGAAGGTGAAATCTCCGTGCGCACCCCAGTGTTCGAACCTCAAGGGTCTGCCAGAACCCGAAATCCGACATTTGGCGCGCCAGGTAGGGGTGCGCCGGAATCCACCTTCTACCGCTTCGTGTCCCGTCGCGTCGTCATCACCATGTCCGTCGACCAGGCGGGCAACCCAAATCCATGGGCGGCGTGGCCCGCCCGCGCAGAGCCGCTCGCCTCGGGCGACCCCGTGCCCCAGGCAGCTCGCGGTCCGCAGGGCGCTGCGGGCCGTGGGCGACGTGGACAGGCTTCGACAGCTCTCACACCGCGGCAAGCGCGGTCGGCAGCAAGGGCCTCCAATCACGCCGCGACCACGACACCGTACACCCGCCGGGAGCAGGCGAACTCGAGGGCCACGCTCACGGTGGCCCGAGAGCTGCTGCAGTACAGGCTGCTGGAGGGCAGCCGCGACGTGCTGCTGGAGCGGGTGGCAGAGCTCCTGGGCTTCGCCGCCTCGGGGGCTCACGCCTTCTGCACCCAGCTCCCATCTCAAGCCCAGGGCGGCCTGCGCGGGGGCTCCGCGCGTGCTCGCGGGCTCCAAGGCTACCCCAACGCCGGCGAAGCTGTTGGCACCGGACCGGCGGCGGCGCTGCCCCCGCTCCCGGTCCACGAAGAAGAAGGACTCGATGCGACCCACGGCCCCAGTGGACAGCCGCGCTACCACCCCACGGTGGGCGCGTCAAGCAGGACTGCATGGCACGCGAAGCACTACGGCATGGCCTTCGGGATGACGGCACCAGAAGAATACGTGCCCCTCATGATGGACCAAGGACACCCTCACGAGGGCGAACAAGGCTCGCTCCTCAGCCCAAGCTGGGGGGACGAGGCGCCAGAAGTTGAGCCCTTCCAGGAGCCCCGGGACGGTCCCACTGGCCACGCTAGAGGCAATGATTATCAGGTACCGCTAATTCCTCAGGAGCAGGCATACACTAATCATGGATCGCAGGAGGTGCAGGTCACCACAGCGAGCAGCTGCCCCGCTCCCACAGTCTCCTACCCCTCGGGAGGAGGGCGCAAGGGGCTGCAGGAGAGGGGCCGAGATCCGACATCACCACCGCGGCGTTCGGAGCAAGGTGTTCTCAGGAGGTAGGCCCTCTGCTGGGGAGGTGCCTCAGGGCCTGCCCCTGGCGGAGGACCCGTGGTCGTCGAGGGAACCGCTGGCGACCGCTCTACCCCATCGGTGGCGTCCTGGTTTCCGGTCGTCGTTGATGGCACTAGAGTGTGGCGCAAGGCGGGGCCCTCATCTGGCGATATGAAGCAAGGCCGGTACCTATGAAGAAGGCCCAGTGCCTGTGAAGCTCGCCGCCCCGTGACACTCTCACGTAATAATGAGTGGGGCTGTACACGCCCCGGAGTCTCAGGGGTGCCGGCCTCAGGCCCTGGGCCTCCCTCCCACGCCCAGTGGCAGCACTTAGCTCCGCGCTGGTGAGAAGACGTCCAAGACTAGATTAGGTGCCGGACGCGGCCTTTTGTCTGCTTTCGTCGCTTTTCCCTTTGGTTGTCACTTTCCCCCACTGGATTCAAGTTGGATTCGAATTTGAGATTTGCGTGTGTTCGGGGAAGGGGTGCTTAGTCTCGTTCAAGCAATTTCTCGCGTTTTGATTACCACTTCGCCTCAGCTGCCTCCCCTCGTGAGCCCCTCGCGAGCCAGGTCAGGCCTAGCTTGCGCGCAGCCTAGACTGCCACCGCCGCATCCTCTCAGGAGGGTTTTTTACTGCAGATCCTACGGATTCGATCAGGGAACACTCGGGACACCACAGCCTCCCACAGGCTACCTCAGGGCCCGCACGGGACGAAGGTAAACTAGCCAACCAACGCGTCGCTTAGCCAACCACTTGGCGCGGGCGCATGTGCAATGTAACATCTACTAATACGATGAACACAAGTTTTACATGAGGGGCTCCCCCTCCCAAAATGCTCTCACAGCCATCAGGCCAAAACCTGAGTTCTATTCATGCAGGGTAAGGAAACAGGAACGATGCATGATCAGTTGGATAAATCCCCCAATGCATCCTCAGGAGCACCACCCGAACCGTTGCTGGCGTCGCTGGACTCGCCATCGCTGTCTGCGTCGCCGCCAGCGGCGTCAGGGCCGTTCACCACACCGCCCTCGTCGGCAGCCACGATCACGCCGTCGTCGTCTGAAGCGAAGGCCCTGACAAGAGCATCCACATTGTCTTCCACCCAGTGCGCCAGGTCGTCTCGGACGGCCTGGGGGACTGGGGCGATGGCGGCGTCAAAATCGAAGTGGGGATCCATGTTCTGGAGATGGCTGAAGACGCGAGAAAAGGCGCGCCTGAGCAGGGCGCGGCTCCTCCCCTCCACCAACCTGTTGGCCCTGACCGACCGTGCCTCCAGCTGCGTCACCACGTCGGTGAAGAACTGAAGGTTGCCGGCGTAGTTGACTGCGTGCGGCTCGCCAACAGCCGCCTCGCAGATGTTGCCCAAGGCTGTGTTGGCTCTCTCCCGGAGCGTGGTGAGCATGGGGCCGTGCTCATGCTCTAGGATCCGCCGATGACGTATCTCGTCCGCATTCTGGCGCGCGACGGCTTCAGCCTCCTCCACCCGATGGCGAAGAAGGAGCACCTCGGCCTGGGAGGTGGTTGACTCCCCTTGCGCCACTTCAAGGGCGTCCCGAAGAGCATCGGCCCGCCGCATCGCTTCCTCCAGCTTGGCCCTCAAGGCAGCAGTCCTACCTTCAGCCTCGGCCCGGATCAACCCCAGCCTCTCCTCGGACTCGCGCTCGAGGTCTAAGCGCGCCATCGCCACCCGACGTCCGACCTCCTCCAGGTCACGGGCTTCCCGTGCAGCGACATAATCCTCCACCTACATCACCAAGCGCTCCCTCGTCTCCAGACGCTCGTACTCGCGGGTACGTTCGGCGGCTTCCAGCGTCAGCACCTCCTCACGCTTCTGGAGCTCTGCTGGGTCGCCAGAGGCCACCTTCATCGACGCGAGGGCTGCCTCGCACAGCTCCACTTGCTCCTCAAGTGAGTGGCACCAGGCCAGGAGCTCCCGAGCCCGCTCCTCCGCCGCCTCTCGCCACCGGTCAGCTTCCCGGGCCTCCTCAGCGGCCCAAGATTGGGCCTCCCGAGATGCCACCAACGACGCCTTGGCCTCTTCGTCGTCAAGATCGCGCTGATGGTGCGCAAGGGCGATGGCGCCCTCTAGCTCGCGCCTCTCTGCAGCCAGGCGCAGGCCCTCGGCCTCAAGGCGCGCGTCTTCATCAGCAAGCTCCTCACCAAGCAGGCTCACCGCGTCAACCGCCCTTCGAAAGAATCCTTGGCGAAGAGCGTGACGCTCCCAGGCGCGCTCGAGCACGTCTTCCACACCATCATCTGCCCCAAGCATGCGCCGGGGCCCACGGATCAGCACTCCCCCTCCGGGCAGGGGGACTGGGGGCTGGCACCCTCATGACAGCCGGGTGCGCCATGCCAGAAGCCCGGCCTGGAGCCAGCCCGTCCCCAGATGAAGAGTGCAGGGAGCACCTCAGCCAGCCGCAGTCCACAACCAGGCGAGAAGCCCACGGCAGGCTGGCTATGCCACGAGAAGGCCCGCGAAGGAGGATCGCGAGGTGCGCAGGGCCTCGATGCGCCTCGGGACGGTTCGCCTCTCCGATCGCCCTCACCATAAGGGCTCTGCTACTCGGAGTGCTTGAGAACAGTAGAGGGGGCGAAGCCAAGGGGGACGACACCTCAGCCATCTCCGCGAGCTCGGCTAGAAGGGGCCTGCGGAGCAAGGATCAGTAAAAGCAATAGAAGGATCGGGAGCTGGAAAAGGAGAAGGCTTACTCATCAGTGGCGAAGTACTTCCTACGCTTCAGGAGACGACAAGGGTAATCGTCGCCCAGGGCCTCCCTTCTCTTCCGGAGGGCCTCAAAGTCCACGCGGAAGCGGCCCAAGAGTTGAGCATAGGGATCAACCTGCGACGAGGACGAAGCGTCAAGGCGATCCGCGTCAGGGGCGCCTACCTGATGCGCACTGCCAGTCGCCTCGCCAAGAGAAGCGGCTGGAGCCTCAGGGGCCTCAGCCGCAGGCGCTGAGGGCAGCTGCTTGCCGCCCTCAACCTCAGCGGCACGGGCCCCAAGAGCTGCTCCCTCATGAGCATCGCCCGACGCTGTCACCCCGCCGGGAGCCCCCTCAGCCTCTGGCGCCTCACGCCTCCCTGCTCCGCCACCCGAGGAAGAGTCGCCTTGGCCGACTGGAAGGGCAGTCACCATCACTGGGTTCTCGTGAGGCCCCCGGAGGCCGGCGGGGCGCGGCCCCCACTCATCAAAGATAGGAATCTGATTCACAAAATCGCCCGTGTTCTAGCAGAGGTATAGCAAGGCCCCTCCCTGCTGGATGCTGCCAGGGTTGGGGTCCCCAGTCAGGATCAAGAGCACTGTCCTTAGCACTTCAGGCGTCAGGTCCTCTTCCTGGAGCCTCATACGATCATCACGCCCGCTGAAGGCCCACATCCGGCAGGAGTGGCGTTGGAGAGGAGCAATGCGGTGAAACAGGAACTCCTTCACCACCTTAGGCGCTGTCACGCCAAGCGACCTCAAGAACGCGAAGCGGTGCCAGACAAAGACGAGCCGGGGGCTCTCAAGCGTCTCCTGGCCCTAGCCCGAATTGGGGACAGCAGGCGAAGTTGGCTCCGATAGCAGGGGCTTGGCACCCCTGCATCCACATACAGCCACCGCTCGCGGAACCCAGACGCGTGCAGAGGGAGCCTGAAGTCAATCCCTGAGGCCACTGTCTCAGACGCGGCAACGAAGCTCACGCACGCCTAGCATTGGGTAGGGTCGACAAGGCGCAGAGAGAAGAAGTGGCACAGCAAGGCAACCGAAGGAAGGATGCCCATCATTGCCTCGCAAACAAAGGCGAAGACCGAAAGGAGGGTGATGGATTCAGGACCCAGATGCATCACGTGGATCTGATAGTGGGAAAGCACGACATTGAAGAAATCAGAAAAGGGGGGAACCAGACCCGCCCACAGGGCGTCGGCAAAATACTGGACTTCGGTGACTATCCTATCGATGGAGAAGTGGGACGCGGGACAGGCCGTCGTCCTCCCGCATTCGTTGAAGATAGTGGCCAGAGCCGAGCTGACCTTGCCCAAGCCCTCGGCAGGGGCCGCCAACGGCGGCGAGCAAGGCGGAGGCATGGGTTTCTTCCCTTCTTCGTCGGAGCCATGGCGATGGGAAGGGTGGGGGAAGGTTCGAGATTGGGTTGAAAACAGAAGCTGGAGTTCGAGAGGAGGAAGGACAGAGGGCGCTCGAGCAACAGAAAGGGGAGTGGCTGTGTACGACTACGAGTCTGCCTAGCATGGCGCAAAATAAGGGGGCGTGGGGAAACAGTGTCGCCCACGTCCAATCAACCGCCACGCGGCGCCCAAGGCCGTAGGCTATTAGGGCCCGCGGTGCTTCGCTCTTGCCCTTTCGCCTCCCTGCACGGCCAAGTTCGGGCGCGCCTTGGGCCCGGGGGCTACTGTCGGTGTTCTGGGAACGGGGGTCCCCAGACTTGCCTGCCTGCGGCCTGCGGCGTGGCTCAAAGGGGGGCCCAACACGGCCCATCTTCATCAACACAGACCCAAGACCCTCGCGACGGGCCAAGCCTCGCGGGGCGGACGACACGATACTTCCTCAGGCACGGCCTCATCAGGCTGGCTCGCGAGGAGGCCGAGAGATCAAGGCGGGGTACCTCACGAGGTGCCCGTGACGCAAGCCATGACGACCAAAGGCGCCAGGCGGGCGCCAGATGCGCAGTGTCCTCCTTTCCTCTTTGGTGCAAAGGGAGCAAGTGCAGGCGAGAGCATCAAGCAAAGGCACTCGTTTCGGTGCAACGAGACCAAGACCAGTCCAACGGCAGGGAGGAAGTCATTGTGGAGCCCAAGCCAGCGTCACCACCAGAGCCTTTATTAGGCGAGGACCAACTTTAGTCAGGATAAGTGTACCAGATGTTCCCCTTCAAAATGGCCAATTGTTGGCGCCCTTCCCGTTCAATATTTGGGAAGAGGCCCAGGGCCTTTGCCTATAAGTAGGACTAGCCACCCCCAGGGTAGGGGGGCAATCAAGAAGGGAGAATCTAGAAGTCAAGAGAGAAACTAGCTAGGATCGGATCGAGTAGCATCACAGAGAGAGACAGAGAGAGAAGGGCGACTGAACTCCTCCTAGCAGTTCATCCCCCTAGCCAAGAACAGACCCTCGCGAGGCTGTTCTTCCTTGTATTGCTCATCATCATCAGCCCAAGAGGCAATCCACCACACCACACACTGGAGTAGGGTATTACACCAGAACGGTGGCCCGAACTAGTATAAACCCTGTGTCTCTTATGATGTTCTTTCCATAGCTTAGATCTTAGCGAGGCGGAGGGGTGCAGGTAGGTAGAAGGCAAAATCTCCGCGCGCACCCCAGTGTTCAAACCTCAAGGGTCTGCCGGAACCCGAAATCCGACAGATTCTAACACCCATGGAGTCTTGGTGCTGATCATGTTTTGCTCGTGAGAGAGGCTTAGTCAACGGGTCTGCAACATTTAGATCTGTATGTATTTTGAAAATCTCTATGTCTCCCTCCTTGACTTGATCACGGATGGAATTGAAGCGTCTCGTGATGTGCTTGGTTTTCTTGTGAAATCTGGATTCCTTTGCCAAGGCAATTGTACCAGTATTGTCACAAAAAGATTTTCATTGGACCCGATGCACTAGGTATGACACCTAGATCAGATATGAACTCCTTCATCCAGACTCCTTCATTTGTTGCTTCTGAAGTAGCTATGTACTCCGCTTCACACGTAGATCCCGCCACGACACTCTGCTTGGAATTACACCAACTGACAGCTCCACCATTCAATAAAATTAGGCATCCGGTTTGTGACTTAGAGTCATCCGGATCAGTGTCAAAGCTTGCATTGACGTAACCGTTTACGACGAGCTCTTTGTCACCTCCATATACGAGAAACATATCCTTAGTCCTTTTCAGGTATTTCAGGATGTTCTTGACCACTGTCCAGTGATCCACTCCTGGATTACTTTGGTACCTCCCTGCTAAACTAATAGCAAGGCATACATCAGGTCTGGTACACAACATTGCATACATGATAAAACCTATGGCTGAAGCATAGGGAATGACTTTCATTTTCTCTCTATCTTCTGCAGTGGTCGGGCATTGAGTCTGACTCAACTTCACACCTTGTAACACAGGCAAGAACCCTTTCTTTGCTTGATCCATTTTGAACTTCTTCAAAACTTTATCAAGGTATGTGCTTTGTGAAAGTCCAATTAAGCGTCTTGATCTATCTCTATAGATCTTGATGACCAATATATAAGCAGCTTCACCGAGGTCTTTCATTAAAAAATTCTTATTCAAGTATCCTTTTATGATATTCAGAAATTCAGTATCATTTCTGATCAGCAATTTGTCATCCACATATAATATCAGAAATGCTACAGATCTCCCACTCACTTTCTTGTAAATACATGCTTCTCCAAAAGTCTGTATAAAACCATATGCTTTGATCACACTATCAAAGCATATACTCCAACTCCGAGAGGCTTGCACCAATCCATAAATGGATCGCTGGAGCTTGCACACTTTGTTAGCACCTTTTGGATCGACAAAACCTTCTGGTTGCATCATATACAACTCTTCTTTAAGATATCCATTAAGGAATGCAGTTTTGGCATCCATTTGCCAAATTTCATAATCATAAAATGCGGCAATTGCTAACATGATTCAGACGGACTTAAGCATCGCTACGGGTGAGAAGGTCTCATCATAGTCAACTCCTTGAACTTTTCGAAAACCTTTTGCAACAAGTTGAGCTTTGTAGATAGTAACATTACTGTCAGCGTCAGTCTTCTTGAAGATCCATTTATTCTCTATGGCCTGCCGATCATCGGGCAAGTCAACCAAAGTTCACACTTTGTTCTCATACATGGATCCCATCTTAGATTTCATGGCCTCAAGCTTTTTTTCGGAATCTGGGCTCATCATCGCTTCCTCGTAGTTCGTAGGTTCATCATGGTCAAGTAACATGACCTCCAGAACAGGATTACCGTACCACTCTGGTGCGGATCTTACTCTGGTTGACCTACGAGGTTCGGTAGTAACTTGATCAGAACTTTCATGATCATCATCATTAGCTTCCTCACTTATTGGTGTAGGAATCACTGGAACTGATTTCTATGATGAAGTACTTTCCAATAAGGGAGTAGGTACAATTACCTCGTCAAGTTCTAGTTTCCTCCCGCTCACTTCTTTTGACAGAAACTCCTTCTCTAGAAAGGATCCATTCTTAGCAACCAATATCTTGCCTTCGGATCTGTGATAGAAGGTGTACCCAACTGTCTCCTTTGGGTATCCTACGAAGACGCATTTCTCCTATTTGGGCTCGAGCTTATCAGGTTGAAGGTTTTTCACATAAGCATCGTGATACGTCTCCAACGTATCTATAATTTTTGATTGCTCCATGCTATATTATCTACTGTTTTGGACAATATTGGGCTTTATTATACACTTTTATATTATTTTTGGGACTAACCTATTAACCGGAGGCCCAACCCAGAATTGCTATTTTTTTTGCCTATTCTAGGGTTTCGAAGAAAAGGAATATCAAACGAAGTCCAAACAGAATGAAACCTTCGGGAACGTGATATTCTCACCGAACATGATCCAGGAGACTTGGACCCTACGTCAAGCAACCAATAGGGAGGCCATGAGGTAGGGGGCGCGCCTAACCCCCCAGGCGCGGCTTCCAGCCTCGTGGCCCCCTGTTGCTCCACCGACGTACTTCTTCCTCCTATATATACCTACGTACCCCCAAACGATTAGATACGAAGCCAAAACCCTAATTCCATCGCCGTAACTTCCTGTATCCACGAGATCCCATCTCGGGGCCTGTTCCGGAGCTCCGCCGGAGGGGGAAACGATCACGGAGGGCTTCTACATCAACACCATAGCCTCTCCGATGAAGTGTGAGTAGTTTACCTCAGACCTACGGGTCCATAGTTATTAGCTAGATGGCTTCTTCTCTCTTTTTGGATCTCAATACAAAGTTCTCCCCCTCTCTTGTGGAGATCTATTCGATGTAATCTTCTTTTGCGGTGTGTTTGTTGAGACCGATGCATTGTGGGCTTATGATCAAGTTTATCTATGAACAATATTTGAATCTTCTCTGAATTCTTTTATGTATGATTGGTTATCTTTGCAAGTCTCTTCGAATTATCAGTTTGGTTTGGCCTACTAGATTGATCTTTCTTGCAATGGGAGAAGTGCTTAACTCTGGGTTCAATCTTGCGGTGTCCTTTCCCAGTGACAGTAGGGGCAGCAAGGCACGTATTGTATTGTTGCCATCAAGGATAACAATATGGTTTTTTTATCATATTGCATGAATTTATCCCTCTACATCATGTCATCTTGCTTAAGGCGTTACTCTGTTCTTATGAACTTAATACTCTAGATGCATGATGGATAACAGTCGATGTGTGGAGTAATAGTAGTAGATGCAGGCAGGAGTCGGTCTACTTGTGTTGGATGTGATGCCTATATACATGATGATACCTAGATATTCTCATAACTATGCTCAATTCTGTCAATTGCTCAACAGTAATTTGTTCACCCACCATAAAATACTTATGCTCTTGAGAGAAGCCACTAGTGAAACCTATGGCCCCGGGTCTATCTTCCATCATATTAATCTTCCAACACTTAGTTATTTTCATTGCCTTTTATTTTACTTTGCATCTTGATCATAAAAATACCAAAAATATTATCTTATCATATCTATCAGATCTCACTCTCGTAAGTGACCGTGTAGGGATTGACAACCCCTTATCGCGTTGGTTGCGAGGATTTATTTGTTGTGTGCAGGTGCGAGGGACTCGCGCGTAGCCTCCTACTGGATTGATACCTTGGTTCTCAAAAACTGAGGGAAATACTTACACTACTTTGCTGCATCACCCTCTCCTCTTCAAGGGAAAACCAATGCAAGTGCTCAAGAGGTAGCAAGAAGGATTTCTGGTGCCGTTGCCGGGGAGGTCTACGCAAAAGTCAAACATACCAAGTACCCATCACAAACCCTTATCTCCCGCATTACATTATTTTCCATTTGCCTATCGTTTTCTTCTCCCCCACTTCACCCTTGCCGTTTTATTCTCCCTCTCTCTCTATCCTCCCTCTCTTTCTCTATTTGCCTCTTTTTGCCCGTTTCTTGTTTGCTTGTGTGTTGGATTGCTTGCTTGTCACGATGGCTCAAGATAACACTAAATTATGTGACTTTACCAATATCAACAACAATGATTTTATTAGCACTCCGATTGCTCCTCTTACCGATGCTGAATCTTGTGAAATTAATGCTGCCTTGCTAAATCTTGTCATGAAAGATCCATTTTCCAGCCTTCCTAGTGAAGATGCCGCTACTCATCTAAATAGCTTCGTTGATTTGTGTGATATGCAAAAGAACAAATATGTGGATAATGATATTGTTAAATTGAAGCTATTTCCTTTTTTGCTTAGAGATCGTGCTAAAGCTTGGTTTTCGTCTTTGCCTAAAAATAGTATTGATTCGTGGAATAAGTGCAAAGATGCTTTTATCTCTAAGTATTTTCCTCCCGCTAAGATCATCTCTCTTAGAAACGATATTATGAATTTTAAGCAACTTGATCATGAACATGTTGCACAAGCTTGGGAGAGGATGAAATTAATGATACATAATTGCCCTACTCATGGTTTAAATTTGTGGATGATTATACAAAAATTTTATGCCGGATTGAATTTTGCTTCTAGAAATCTTTTGATTCGGCCGCGGGAGGCACTTTTATGGAAATTACTTTAGGAGAAGCTACTAAACTCCTAGATAATATTATGGTTAATTATTCTCAATGGCACACTGAAAGACCTACTAATAAAAAAGTGCATGCGATAGAAGAAAATAATGTTTTGAGTGGAAAGATGGATGACCTTATGAAATTATTTGCTAATAAAAGTGTTTCTTCTGATCCTAATGATATGCCTTTGTCTACTTTGATTTAGAATAATAATGAATCTATGGATGTGAATTTTGTTGGTGGGAACAATTTTGGTAACAACGCGTATAGAGGAAACTTTAATCCTAGGCCTTATCCTAGTAATTCCTCTAATAATTATGGTAATTCCTACAACAATTCTTATGGAAATTATAATAGGATGCCCTCTGATTTTGAATCTAATATTAAAGAATTTATTACTTTGCAAAAGAATTTCAATGCTTTGATTGAAGAAAAATTGCTTAAGATTGATGAGTTGGCTAGGAACGTTGATAGAATTTCTCTTGATGTTTATTATTTGAAACTTAGATCTATTCCACCTAAGCATGATATCAATGAGTCTCTCAAAGCCATGATAATTTCCATTGATGAGTGCAAAGAAAGAACCGCTAGGATGCGTGCTAAGAAAGATTCCTTTATAAGAGCGTGTTCTTCTAGTTTCCATGTTAATAAAGATGAAGATCTAAAAGTTATTGATGTGACCCCTATTAAATCTTTGTTTCTCAATATGAATCTTGAGAATGATGGGACTGAATATGATCCACCTTTACCTAGAAGGCGTTCCAAAAATTCAAAGTTTTTAGATCTTGATGCTAAATTTGATATGAGTAGGATTGAAGAGATCAAAACTTTAAATATTAGTGAACCTACTATTTTGGATTTCAAGGGATTTAATTATGATAATTTCTCTTTGATAGATTGTATTTCCTTGTTGCAATCCGTGCTAAATTCTCCTCATGCTTATAGCCATAATAAAGCTTTTACCAAACATATCGTTGATGCCTTGATGCAATCTTATGAAGAAAAACTTGAGTTGGAAGTTTCTATCCCTAGAAAACTTTATGATGAGTGGGAACCTACTATTAAAATTAAAATTAAAGATCATGAATGCTATGCTTTGTGTGATTTGGGTTCTAGTGTTTCCACAATTCCAAAGACTTTGTGTGATTTGTTAGGTTTCCGTGATTTTGATGATTGCTCTCTAAACTTGCACCTTGCGGATTCCACTATTAAGAAACCTATGGGAAGAATTAATGATGTTATTATTGTTGAAAATAGGAATTATGTGCCCATATATTTTATCGTTCTTGATATAGATTGCAATCCTTCATGTCCTATTATTCTTGGTAGACCTTTCCTTAGAACGATTGGTGCAATTATTGATATTAAGGAAGGAAATATTCTATTCCAATTTCTGTTAAGGAAAGTCATGGAACACTTTCCTAGAAAGAAAATTAAATTACCTTATGAATCTACTATGAGAGCCATGTATGGATTGCCTACCAAAGATGGCAATACCTAGATCTATCCTTTCTTTTTATGCCTAGCTAGGGGCGTTAAACGATAGCGCTTGTTGGGAGGCAACCCAATTTTATTTTTATTCCTTGCTTTTTGCTCCTGTTTAGTAATAAATAATTTATATAGCCTCTGTTTTGGTTGTGTTTTTTGTGTTTAATTAGTGTTTGTGCCAAGTAGAACCGTTGGGAAGACTTGGGGAAAGTCTTGTTAATCTTGCTGTAAAAAACAGAAACTTTAGCGCTCACGAGAACTGCTGCCATTTTTATTTGGAAAGCGATATTTAGTTAATTATTTTTGAAGATGATTAATAGATAAATTCCTCACGTCCACCAATTTATTTTAGAATTTTTGGGGTTCTAGATCTTGTCTAGCTACAAATTACTACAGACTGTTCTGTTTTTGACAGATTCTGTTTTTCGTGTGTTGTTTGCTTATTTTGATGAATCTATGGCTAGTAAAATAGTTTATAAACCATAGAAAAGTTGGAATACAGTAGGTTTAACACCAATATAAATAAAGAATGAGTTAATTACAGTACTGACGGAGTCCTGGATTAGGGGGTCTCCGGACAGCCGGACTATATCCTTTGGCCGGACTGTTGAACTATGAAGATACAAGATTGAAACTTCGTCTCGTGACCGGATGAGACTTTTCTTGGCGTGGAAGGCAAGCTTGGGAATACGGATATGTAGATATCCTCCCTTGTAACCGACTCTGTGTAACCCTAGCCCCCTCCGATGTCTATATAAACCGGAGGGTTTAGTCCGGAGGACAAAAACAATCATACCATAGGCTAGCTTCTAGGGTTTAGCTTCTACAATCTCGTGGTAGATCAACTCTTGTAATACTCATATCATCAAGATCAATCAAGCAGGACGTAGGGTATTACCTCCACCAAGAGGGCCCGAACCTGGGTGAACATCGTGTCCCCCGCCTCTTGTTACCATCCGCCTTAGACGCACAGTTCGGGACCCCCTACCCGAGATCCGCCGGTTTTGACACCGACATTGGTGCTTTCATTGAGAGTTCCACTGTGCCGTCACCATAAGGCTTGATGGCTCCTTCGATCATCGATAATGATGCGGTTCAGGGTGAGGTTTTCCTCCCTGGACAAATCTTCGTATTCGGCGGCTTCGCACTGCGGGCCAACTCGCTTGGCCATCTGGAGCAGATCGAGAGCTACGCCCCTGGCCATCAGGTCAGGTTCGGAAACTTAAACTACACTGCCGACATCCGCAGAGACTTGATCTTCGACGGATTCAAGCCCATGTCAGGTGCACCACACAATCATGACAAGCATGAGGTAACTCTCCCGTCGGACAGTGTTCGGGAAATCACACCTGCAACTACTCCGGCCTTCAATCCGGAGCAAATTGCGCCATCCGAGGATGGGTGGATAGACCCCTCCATGGAGGCCGCACTCTCAGTGGTGATAGAGCCGGATACTGACTTCACCCCTTATGAGAGCCGTGTTGTCGAACCATTGGATTCATCCCCGGCCACGGACTCCGAGCCGCCTGCGTCCATGCCTATCGAATCCGATTGGGCGCCGATCATGGAGTTCACCTCCGCGGATATCTTTCATCACTCACCTTTCAGCGACGTGCTAAATTGATTAAGGTCTCTCTCTTTGTCAGGAGAACCTTGGCCGAACTATGTCCGGCTAGAAGGGGATGCGGACGACGAAGAAATTCGCTCCTCACCCACCACCCACTTAGTAGCCACTGCCGACGATTTAATTGACATGCTCGACTTTGACTCTGAAGACATCGATGGTACGGACGACGATGCAGGAGACGAACAGGAACCACCGCCCACAGGGCGCTGGACCGCCACCTCATCATATGATATATACATGGTGGACACCCCCAAAGAAGGCAATGGCGACGAGACAGCGGAGGATGACCCCTCCAAGAAGCAACCCAAGCACCGACGTCAGCAGCTCCGCTCTAAGTCCCGCCATAGAAAAAGTAGTGATACCGGCACAAGAGACAATAACACTCCGGATAGTGTCGAAGACAACAATCCCCTCCAGCATGATTTAGAGCGGGAGGGTGAACAAGCTAGACCTCCAGAGCGGGCAACAGATGGAGAATCAGAGGAGGACAATTACATGCCTCTCTCCAAAGACAAGACGAGCCTCGGCAACGAAGAATTTGTCGTGCCTGAGGATCCTGTCGAGCAGGAGCGCTTCAAGCGCCGGCTTATAGCCACATCAAATAGCTTGAAGAAAAAGCAACAACAGCTTTGAGCTGATCAAGATTTGCTAGCAGACAGATGGACCAAAGTCCTTACAGCCGAGGAATACGAACTCGAGCGCCCAACCAAGAGTTATCCAAAGCGCAGGTTGCTACCTCACCTTGAGGAGGAAGCATTGAAACCCACATCACCAGTGTATGATGCGGCTGACGGGCCACCTCGTGGCCGAGACAGAGAGGCATTTCAGCCCAAAGTCCAGTCCACAACCCGCCGCCAATCAAACAAAAATACCAAGGCCCGGGGAAACACGCGGGACCTGTGAGACGTATTGGAAAACAAGACAAACATGCAAGATCGATCTATGGATCACGGGGGCGCGCACCAACACGCGACGATGATCGTCACGCCGGTTACACTAAAAGTAAATCCGATCGGGCCGAATACAGCAGACAAGACTCATATGAACTGCGTCGTGAATCTCGTGATATAGCCCGGCACAGAGGCGCCACACACCCCCTATGCTTCACTGATGAAGTTATGGATCATGAATTCCCGGAGGGTTTTAAACAAGTAAATATCAAATCATATGATGGTACAACAGATCCCGCTGTATGGATTGAGGATTTCCTCCTGCACATCCACATGGCTTGCGGTGATGATCTGCATGCCATCAAGTACCTCCCACTAAAACTTAAAGGACCAGCTCGGCATTGGCAGTTGGGAGGATTTGGAAGATGCATTCCTTGACAACTTCCAGGGCACTTATGTGCGACCACCAGATGCTGATGACTTGAGCCATATAACTCAGCAGCCAGGGGAATCGGCCAGGAAATTCTGGACACGGTTCCTAACTAAGAAAACCCAAATTGTCGACTATCCGGACGCAGAGGCCTTAGCGGCATTCAAGCATAACATCTGTGACGAGTGGCTCGCCCGGCACCTCGGCCAGGAGAAGCCGAAGTCTATGGCAGCCCTCACGACACTCATGACCCGCTTTTGCGCGGGCGAGGATAGCTGGCTAGCTCGCAGCAACAGCACATCGAGGAATCCGAGCACTTCAGATACTAAAGATGCCAACGGCAGACCATGTCGTAACAGACACAAGCGCTGCAACAACGGCGATAATCACTACAAAAAATACACTTCCGTGATGATACGTGTTTGTCACAGTAGGTCGCTTTTTTTGTCATGCATGTACATCCATGACAAATTTATGACAGAATCAAGATAGTCATACCTGTGCTGTCGTAGAAGTGTTCCATGACATTACCAAAATTATCATCACGGAAGTGTCCACTTCCATGACGATAAATCGCGCGTCACAGAAGTGCTTTCGTCAAGGGTGACCGACACATGGCATCCACCGTAACGGAACACTGTTAAGCTATCGGGTCGGGTTTTGGACCCGATAACCCGTTAACAGCCTCGACCAATGGGGATTTTCCACGTGTAAAATCATCATTGGCTAGAGGAAACACGTGTCGGCTCATCGTCGGGACAGATGTCATCCACTCACTGGACAGAATGCGCCTATGATACGTCGACACGTGGCACGACCCAACAAGTTTAAATGGGCCGGCCCACCTAAAGGCCCACAAGATTTTGCGGACCATAATGGGCCGGCCCAGCTAAAGGCCCACGAGATTTTGCGGACCATAATGGGCTGGCCCAGCTAAAGGCCCACAAGATTTCGCGGGCCATAATGGGCCGGCCCAGGTAAAGACCCACAAGATTTTCGTGTGCCATAATAGGCCGGCCTAGGTAAAGGCCCACAAAATTCTCGCGGATCATAATGGGCCTGCCCAACTAAAGGCCCACGAGATTTCGCCAACATTAATGGGCCAACCCAGCTGTCGGCCCACAAGATTTTGAGGACCCTAGTAGGCCGGCCTGTTAACTGGCTGCCATGTTTTGGGCCAAATGCCGGCCCATATTTGATCCGGTCTATTAATGGCCTGCCACGCTCTGGGCCTAATAGTGGCCCATATGAGATCCGGCCCGTTAAAAGCCTACCACGTTCTGGGCCAAATTACGGCCCAGATCAGGTCCGGTCCTTTAAGAGGTTTTGGGCCTAATTATGGCCCATATTGGATTTGGCCCGTCAACTGGACACTATGCTTTTGGACCCACTTGCTAAAGGCCCACTTAGTAATTCGGCCTGATATTAGTTTTGGCCTGTTAAGGGCCCGTTTAACATTTCAGCCCTATATTAATTTCAGCCTGTTAAAAGCCCGTCATATAGTTGGGCCTAACTATGGCCCGGTTTGCATCTGGCCTGCTCGCAGCTGATATCTGATTGGGCCAAACAAGGATCGAGATAATTTTTTGGCCTGTTAAAAGCCCGTGATTTGATTCGCACAATCATGGCCGGGGTTCATTTCGGGCTGCTGCCGGCCCGTGAGCTGATCGACACGTTTCAGGCCCAACCTACATCGTGATTGCATGACGGCCCGATTATGTACCGTAATTTTATGGTTTGGCCAGTTTACTGCGAAGACAGGATATATATACAGTAAAATAACCACAACATCGTGAATAAGACAAAACCTATATTATACAATAAAGAAATTACGACATATTACATCCACTGGGCATCAAAGTTTGCCACTATGATAATAAAGCACAAGCAGACAGTAGATTACATACACTGGGCATCAAAGATCGCCACCAGTGCAAATAAACACACCGAAAAAATAATATACAAAACCGATAGCACTTCAATAGAGTTCAAGAAAGGTTAGCCTTGCTGGGGAGCTGCAGCGCAAGCAGCTAAGCAAGATGATGAGACTGCGCTTGTTCAACACTTATATCTTCCTCACTCTGAAAGATAAACAAGCAGACAGATGACAGGTTTTGCACATAAAAGTATCAGTGCTGACAATTCATCACATTTCTTACTGACGAATAAAGTGACACAGTTTAAATTTGCATTAACACAATATGGTATTGTTCAGGTCAAGACATGGCAGGAAATGACATTGTGAAGGAGTTGGCAGCTTCATGACACCACTGGATTACAGATCAAGAACTCATAAGTATCAATGGTTAGTGTGTTGTCAATTTATACCATTTCAGATTGGCAAATAAAGAGACGGTTTAAATAATAGTAGAATGATATGACATTGTTCATAGTTAAGACATTGCAAAATATGACATTGTGCTGTGGTGGGTAGGTTCACCACACCACTGGATTATGGATGAAGAACAGAAGCATACATGTAGTGCAAAAGAAGATCACTTGCTCTGTATAGTTTAATTTACATGGTATGAAGAAGGAAGTTGGTTGTACAACTGAAAACTTAAATTGAGAAAGGAAAAACTTTTGTTTATGAACTACATAATAAACTTTAAACAAGCAATTTGATGCAAACACCAAAAATAAACAGCTGTTACAGTCATGCCTAACCAAATATATACAACAAAGTTTGAAGGCTTGAGATGGAAAAACTTACATTATTGGTGAAGACAGGCTCTATAAAGGCCTTGTCCATGCTGATGGGGGGGCAATTCAAGAAGTTTACCACAGAATCTTCTTCAAAAGCATTGCATTTATTCTATATTTTGTTAAGAGTAAATATAGATGTGATAATATACGAAAAATGGAGAATATTTAAGATAAGATGAAGAGTGATGCTACATAACCAAGTAGCTATAAATGTAAGTGCAGCGGTACAGGCAAAAGGTACAGCCAAGAGCAATGCACAGCTAAACTTCTTCAATACCAACCTTATGGTAAGAGTAAATATAGATCTGATGTGTAGAAAATGGAGGGCAAAGGAAAATAAGCTGCAGAGTGATGGTACATGAACAACTACCTGTCATTATAAGTACACTGATAAAGGACAACATGTACTTACAAGAACAATGAAGAGCTAAAAAACATTGGCATTGGATATATTCTACACTAATGTAACCATTCATACAGATCAGATAATTTGGAGCAAACAATTGATAAGCAAGCTATCATGGATACTGCTGTCACATAATGAACCAGGTATGTATGCAAGTACAGTGATACATGACAATAGGTACTAACAAGAGCAAAGCAGCGGGCAGCATATTTGCTATATCCTGTCGTTCTTGTCAAACCGGAATTCTTCTTCGAGCAGATTTCCTGCAAAAAAGATTCGCAAGGCACATGCGGAAAAGTAGAAGTTCAAATTGTAATGTGATTTCATAGACAGTACCTCATCTGGGAACGAGACCAGTGCATAAAAAGGTTTTTCCATTCAATGTCTTCTAAATTTAGCACAGGAGACTTCACCGGAAATTCGTTTATAGACTTGCCATCAAAATGTGATTTCCTCAGGTAACACCGATACTGCTGCAATGCTTCCTTGAAAAGCACAAGCAAGCTTTGATTGTCATGACTATCCAGATTGACCCTCGCCTAGTTACAACAATGTAATGTAAATCATTCATGTGTTCAATCTGCAGAAAATAGGAAAATAATAACCATGAATAATAGCACTTACACGTAAGTTGGACAGGAAGATGTGCAAATGGTGTTTGTCTTCGCAATAATCTTCCCATGATGGGAATATATGCACGTAGTCCCTAACAACATTGAAAGCATTGTCTTTTAAACTGGGAATAAATGGAATGGGGTTCCAATCTGCAGGAATTGGCCATCTCTGCAGTTAGGATAGGTCTTCGGCCAGTGGACTTGCTGTACTTTTTGCTGGAGTGGGATTTTTCTATTGTACAGCTAGTGCTATGGAAAATGAAATCGGTATACCTTTTGCTGGAGTGCAGGTCCTGTGTGGTGGGGCTAGTGGTGTGGCCAGTGAAGTATGGGTACAATCTGCTGGAGTCGGTCCTACGTTTTGTGTCACTGGTTGTACAGCCAATATAAGTGGGGCGATGTCTGATTTCTCCGGCACCACCATGTTTTTCAAGGACTTTGCTGGTGCTCCTTCAGGTTCGGCAATCACCCTCTTCCTTTTTGATGTCTGATGCACAAGAACAACATTTGAGTGGAAAAACATGGTATGATGACAGATGGAATATGTATTGATAATGGATGGGCATGGCATCTCGACATATATGATGAGTAAACTAAGCAGATGGCGGTGCAACAAAGTAGAAGAAATGCAAGACAACATATGCAAGATACCCGCAATCAATAAAACATTGCCAAATTAGAACAGGCATCTTGATGGGTGAACAGGACAGACCATCTGCCTTTGACTCCTCGAGGTTAGAATAGTCATTAGGATGATATTCTGAACAAGAATCAACAAGTGGGGAGCATATGAGTTTCATTGCATCCAGAATGGCACTCAATGCCTTGGTGCCAATTTTGTAAGTCATTGCAGTGTTTAGCTTCAAGAGTGGACTGCTGCTAGTGCGACACAAAGCAGCTATACAGATCATAGTTTAGATATAACCGGAAAACCTTAAGCATTAGAGTAAAATCAGCAAAGTGGAACTTGCCGAAATATATGTGCTAGTATTGCCGGTACGGCTAGAAAGGCTTCGGATACCAGCTCTCTTCAAGTGAAGGAGCGGTACTGTTAATATCAATGTAACTCTCAAAGGCGACACAACTCCCCGCATTTCCTTGCTATTCTTATAGGATTCAAGTGGGCAGGCCACTACAAATCCTATTCCAATGTTTACAAGATCCTACGAATCAAAAAGGCTCAAAGTGTCCATCACAACCGACCGTATAGACCTCTACACTACAAATGTCCCTGCTCATCTTCAGTACAAGGAACATACTATACTACTATCATACTCCCTCCGTTCCAAAATATAAGTCTTGGTAGAGATTTCCACTATGGATCACATACAGATGTATCCAGGTACATTTTAGAGTGTAGATTCACTCATTTTGCTCCATATGTAGTCCATGGTGGAATCTATACAAAGACTTGTATTTAGGAACGGAGATAGTACATATTAAAGAAGAATGGAAGAGGAACATGGTAAAGAAGAGCAAGCAGATTTTGGATAATAAAATGTTGGTTGCGCAGTGCCCACACATGATGAACTAGAGCGCATTAAGAATGCAACTCCTAGCTGTCTCTCGACCATTTCAGGCGGTTGGATGAAGATCCTACGTCTCCTAACCCTTCTTCTTCCTCATCTCTGATTCTTCCCATACAGAACACCGCACGGGCCGCCGGCCGGACCACCGGCCCCCACCGCCTATGTTCCTCCGCCACCCCACCCCCACCCCCACCCGTGTCAAGTTTTCTTCGTTCGACGAGGCCCCACAACCACCCGAGCCCCTTCGATCGCACTGGCGAACTCCGGCGAGCTCTGAAAAATCGACTGACCCAATTTTGAAATTTAGTCTACTGTGATTTAACTAATGTGGAATATAAAAGGGGAAAACCATAAGCATTGCGAGTATGGTATTGAGCGTGGCATGGCTGATCAGAAGGTGCAAACCGGACAAAGGAAACTTCGCAACCAAGACAAGAAATCAGAGTAAAGCAGTGGCGATCTATTTTCTTGCTGCGATAAATAAGTTGAGCAGATACGAAAGAGTACCGCCTCTGGTGCGGCGCCGCGTAGGCATCTGCTGAGAATTTGACGGTGCTGCGGTAGTGATGGCTGTCGGTGGCGTGGAAGCAGATCTAGGAGGGTTGACGGTGGCGGCGGGGCGCGGTGGACGAGACAGTCATAGGAGCGGCGCCGGCAAGGTGGACAACGGTGGGGATGAAGCGAGAGGACGGGATGCAAGGATCCTGGTCCGAAGCCATGGATGGGAGAGGTCGACCTCTTGTAATGGACGGTGGCGTCGGGGTATCAGCTCCGGCATGGTGGAGGTGGACGGCGGTGGATGGGGTGGCGGACGGAGGAGGGTGGGGTGGAGAGGGTGTTTTGGCGCCCACAGAGTACGAATGGGGAAAAGGGAGGTAGAGAGGAAGGGGGAACCATGTATTCAGGGCGCGCTTGTCTCAAATGCGAAGAAATTTACAAACTTAGCCCCCGTTTCAAATTTCAACTACATCACAGCAACACTAGTCGGTCGGGGATAGGATGGTAATCTCGCATACACCGAATATTTGCCGACGAGAGTTTGTTTTTGGCGCCCATCGTGTATGAATATGAATCGGGGAGGGAGTCGATTTCGGCCGAGGACACACTATGTTTTGGCGCCCACTGTGTATGAATCTGGGTGAGAGGCGGTTACGTCACGTTTTGGTGAAATTACAAACCTACCCCTATCGAAACCTATAGAAATCCAGCATATAGGCTTTGCGTGGCAGGGATAGGCAGCAGTGATTTCCATCTCGCAGATTTTGGTTCTGGGAGGTTAGTGCGACTTTCCCCGCTTCATTCAAATTTTGCAGAGTGCACGTTTACCATGCCAACTCAATTCGAATCCCGTTTGTATTCCATTTTTTTCGGGCGGGATCCATTTTCAATTGGAATTACATTCTATATACATCATTTTTTATATATATACTTTCAAAATCACAACACCATTTATACATAAATATGGTTTACAAATGGCATGATCTCAGATTCATAAGGTTGTATCCATCAATTTGGATTTTCAAATATTTGAAACCACTTTATGTTGAAATCTAATGTATGCATTCCTCGCTAACTGTCTCCAATTAATGTGTGTTTCATGCGGGTTTTTTTACTTCTCAAACATGTATAATGTGTTTCACACACGCACCATATAGTGTAATCCCGTTTAGACATTAATTGCATATAAACCATGCATTGTTTGTAATTGAAGAATCTATGGATCACCAATATTGATAAACTATAACATTACACGTGTGCCCAAATTCAAATGAATATGCATGTTTGATACACCAATTTACGTTATGATATTATCGATGTCGTGATCTCCAGTTTAAATATTTGAATCCCCTTTAGTCCAGATATTCATCTCATATAGCTATCACTCATGCTTATATAGGACTATCTCTCTGGACCTATACGCGTTCATTGTCTCTCACGTATCTCTCGTGCTACCTTTATGTCGACAATGATCTTTTATCTTCGTAACACATTGACGATACTCTCTCCCTCGACCTTCATCACCCTATCTCTCTCTAAGTATATCTCGCTCCCTGCTATGTGTCTCTGACTATGATTCTCCATGTGGAATCTCTTTCTCTCACACAAACACAAAACTTTATCTCCCGGGGTCTCATTTCTCTCTACTATTCCCATGTGTGCCACTCGCACACCCCTCATACAGAGATGTCTTTCGCTCCTTAGATATGAGAACCTACGACTCTTCCTCATCAATATCTCTTTCTCACACACAAACACAAACTCTGTCTCCCAGGGTCTCATATTTCTCCATTGTTCTCTTGTATGTCGCTCACACACACCCTCTCTCCCTAGAGATATCTTGCGTTCCCTCGTATGTCTCTCTAGCTATCACTCTCGTTGTGAAATATCTTTCTCTCTCGCAGACACAAAACCCCATCTCTCTGGATCTCATTTCTCTCTGATATCTGTTTGTATGTGACTCACACACACCCTCTCTCTATGTCTCTCACACCCACACACATAACCCAGCCTTCTGATCCACTCGACTCCTATCTCTAACGCACACTAGCTAGCATCTTTATCTTTCTATTTATCTGTTTCTCCATCAACCTTCTTTCTCGCCCTCACTCTTGATTCCTATCACGCACACTACATATGTTTCTCTCTACATGCAGTCAAGTGCCCTCTCACACACATATATAACTTCACCCTTTGAACCACCCGACGATCATCTCCAACACCCAAACTAGCGGATGTCCCTCTAGCTAGCATCTCCATCTCTGTATCTATCTGTAGTTTCTACGTCAACATTTCTTTCTCGCACGGAGTCTTGCTTCATATCACCCACACTATATATGTCTCTCCATACATATGCACTTATAGGTTGGTCTCATTTACACAATCGTTGCGCCTCACTCCCTCTGCTCGCCATAGATGCATGCTCCAGCCCACGCCACAATCTCTTAAAGACAAAAACACATGCTCAATTGTCGGGACTTCTTCCATGCATTCTCACATGCATGCATATTGTCATACCGATCCGTCTCTTCCATGTCGTTGATCTTATGACTTATGTCTTCTTTCTTTTATCTCGATCATGCACGCGCGCGCACACACATCCCACGTATACATGTGTACCTCTCACACATGCACGTTCAAGGTCTCTATGTCTCCATAAGTAGTTAATTACCCTCAATCCTAACGCCACATCGAATCGTTCTCCTCTTTTGTGCACATAACTTCCGCCTAGATGGGTAAAACACACACTCACACTTAACAATCTCCTTCTAGCTACCCCCGCCTCTCACTCTTCCCCTATATCCCCGAAAACAATAAGACCATCCCTTAGTTTAATTCCCGCCTACATGCACCATCGATATATAGTAGTCTTCCTCGGTGTCTCTAGAACAAACACGTTCTCTCAAAGTCGACTCCTCTCATGCATATAGGTCCTAATGCATTTTTCGAGGCTAACTTTGACCAAACGTTAGAGCAATAATATATGACATGCAACTTACACAAAGCATACCTTCAATTTTGTATGTCAAAGGAGCTTCCAATAATATAATTTGCATAGTATACATCTCATGTGCTATTAATCTTGTCAACAGTCAAAGGCTATCTTGAAAAACACATTAGGCCCTATATAGATGGAAGGAGGGAGTAGGTCCCATGCAAAAAATGAGAATAAAATTCAAACATCTGGGCATCGTGGCTCGGTCGATAACATTGAGAAACTTGGTTTTAAAATCATGAAACTTGGCATGGTGTCATGTCATGGTAGTACCATGCCGTGGTAAAAAAAATTGGCCGAATAGGAACAAATTTTGGTATAAGCTTCTTGCAAAACGGAGCTTCTCTCAAGAAGGCTCGTGGTTCTGGGAGGGAACGTGTCACCTTTGTGTGCATAATTCAAATTTGAAATACAAGCACATGTTCCAGTGCACCGAAGTTGGTTGAAAAATCACATGTGTGTCCTCGGGTAAATTTCTAGGTTCCATGAAGAAATGGGAATGGAATTCAAAATTCTGGGTGTCGTGGCTGGGTTGGAAACGTTGAGAAACTTAGTTTTTTAATTCCTGTAAATCCAAAACACGCATGAAAATAATGAAACTTGGCTTGGTGCCATGACATGGCACCAACATGCTGTGGTAAATTTGCAGTCCGATTTGCGAAGGCGCACACATTAACAATCAACAAAGTCATTTTGGAAGAAGTGCTGTCACGTTACAATCGAAAACACAAGTATTATTGAAACCGTGGGCGTTCTACTTACTAGTACCATTTACGTGCCGCCACGCGTCCCCTTTTTTATTAGCTAGGAGGCGACGTGCAGGGTAGCTATTTGAGTACGAGAGGCGTGCGATCAGACCCCTGCGCGTGCTTATCGGGAGGAGAGCCCTTTGACCTCCATCTGCCGTCCACCTCTCTCCCAAGGTCTCCATTAATGGCGCCCGAGCCTCTGTTTTAATGGCGTGGCTATGTCTCACTCGACTGAGATTTAAGAGAGAAAAAAGAAAATCTGAAAGCACGGATCTTGATGTAAGATCCGACGGACCTATATAGCATCTACTGCGACTTATAGCAAGACTGATGAATATATAAGGACGATTAAATTTTTTTTGATCAAAGAAGGGCTTGCCCCTTCCGATTTTCATTACTGAAAACGACAACAATTCACAAGAAGTTCAACACAACTCCAGCCTAACACGAAGGACTAAAAGCTACCATATTGAAATTGCAACATCCCAAGAGGCCAACAAAGGCCAAACATCCGCGCTAGAACCCAACATTTCACAACCGATGACACAATCCACATCCTAAACTGATTATTACATCAAAAGAAACCAGGAAACTAGTCTCCGGGGCGAGCGGCAATGAGCTCTTTCGTGTCCTCAAGACGCTGCTTGAGAACATCCACGGATTCCTCCACCAACCTTTGGCACTCGTTGCGGAGCATGTCATTCTCGTCCATAAGTTTCTTCAACAAGGCACTAGTCTCCTCCTGCAGGTCTGCACTTCCGACGATCTTCTCCCTCAGCAGGTCGCGCTCGGCCCGGAGCCTCTGATTACCCTCCCTTAGTTGCCGGATGACGCCGGTAGCCTGTTCAAACGAGGCTATCATGTTGTCCTGCAACCTCGCCGAGCGGGAGATCTGATCCGTCTGGCTATGGACGATTGCATGCATGCACCTGTAATAGTCGTCGCGTGCCCGCGAGAAATTTTCCCAGGCCGCCGCGGCGCGGCGGGACATCTCTACTGCATTCATGGCACTGCGGGACATCTCTGCTGCTACCGCGGCACGGCCGGACCAGTCTGCTGCATCGACGGCGCGGCGGGACCTCCGTGCTGCTTCAGCGGCACGGCGGGACCTCTGTGCTGCTACTTCTGCGCGGCGGGACATGTCGGCTGCTCTCGCAGCAAGGCGGGACATCTCTTGTGCTTCCGCTTCCATGCTCGCCTCTCCCTGGTGGCAATCTCTCGACCCAGAACTCACGCTGGCCATGGCAGACGCAAGGGAAGGATGCTAAATGACTTGTTTGTTTTGTTGGATGAGGAGTTGAGGAGGAATGTGCAGTCATCTTGGCTTACTAGTATTTATAACCGAGTACTAATACGCTCCTAAGTGGGAAACCGTTTAGGTTGTGATTGGTGTGAACAGGTTTGCAATTCAATATAGCGTGGAGTAATTTGGAATGTGACGAGACGCAAGCTCTAAATTTATTGACGGTTCTAGTTTCGAAGTGCGGCACTATTCCCGGATGGAGTACTTCTTTTTCTACTCCCTCCTTTCCGGTTTTACAGGGCTTATCTCAAAATTTTAGTTTTTCCATTTTATAAGGCTCAATTGGTTGTCCCCAACACATGTTCAGATTCCAAGGTGCATTAAATCATTGCATGCAAGTATTAAGAGAAAATTGACCAATGCATGTACTTTATGCATGCATGCATTGCAATTAATGCATTAAACCTATCTCTCGGGACTTCTCGCACGCACCATCGTGCCACCCACAAAAACTTGTACTCTGAGTTTAGTAGTACGTTATACAGGAAGAGAAGAGGTGCACGCACACACTCGTCCTCTCACACACACATCTATTTTTTCTCGAAAAGGAGGATGATGACCCCCGGCCTCTGCATCTGGGAGTCACACACACAAATTATTGAAATATATCGAGTGCAGTGCTTTGATGTGTCGCGTCAACTCATACATCAACGAGAAGTTTGATTATCCTCTCCCTCGCGGACTTAACTGCACATGCCTTTGGCTGTATGACAGGTTGGACACACACCTATAGGGCCCACCTGTCATACACGCAAAGGAGGAGCGTCCCTCCCTCGCCCATGAGCGTGGTGGCTGGCAAGACTAGGAGAAGCTTTCGCTACACGCCCTCCCTCCCGCATGCGGTGGACATGCAGCAGTTCAATCGGTGTCAGATGGCCAGAAGCGTACTGTAGTACTCCTCCAGTGCAGTAGTATTCCATCATTGTTCGACTTGCCGAAGAGGCGAAGAGCCAAGCGCAGCCCGGACGCTCGTGTGGCAGTTTCATGTGTATAGTAGTCTAGGATAGCGTGTACCGTGCCTGTAAGCTTAAAATCGTTGGGGTCGGCTCCATGCTATGTGGCCGTCTCGAAGTTTAAAAAATAAATTAAAATAGTCTTCTGGCCCTACCTGAAAACTACCGCGCGTACTGCCCGGGAAAAGCCCCGCCCTCAACTTTTAACTACGCGAAAACAGTTTGAGCTTGTTCGTTCTATATAAATATAGTACTTACTATATGTTTATTCACCCGTGGGGTTGTTCAATGAATGGAGGGGCGGGGAGCACAAGTGAACAACACTGTAGTACTACTAGTAGTAAGTAGGAGTCGTACAGTAGTCACCTTAAATAGAGAGTTTCTTTTCTTTAATGCCACGTACACAAATTGATACGCTTGTTGTGGAGAGAAAAAAGATAATCACTCCACTATATATGGACGCAGGGGCCTGAGTGCTTGCTTTACTAGGGTTGCTCTCTTCATTCTCTCATCCTCTCCAGATATAAACAAGATGGCGGTAGCGACATTTTCTCTCTGCTCACCGCTGGTCACAGATCCGGTCGGACCCCTTCGGTTGGTGTGTGTAGAGGACTAAAAGGTGCATCGTTCACGCGGTCATCACCGCCGAGGGAGGAAACCCACAGCTGCCGGAGGGGCCCGATCCTCTGCCCGTGTCATTCTCTCCGACACATGGCCGGCTCGGGAGGTCCTCCGACCCTTCTTCCTCCCTGCCGTATTGTCCGCAGATCCGACCTACCATCGCCGACATCCCGGCGACCCTCAGGTATAAGTTCTTCGAGAGCGGCCTTGCTCTACTGCCCCAGCTCCCCACGTTTCTGCATGTGCATCTTTTTCTACTCCCATCAGCTCTTCCAAAGCCACCTAAATTTTTAATATTATTAGAGGTAAAGCTACTTCATGCATTCGAATCTAGGACTTTGTTCAAACAACAAAGAAAGGGGGGAAAGTTGTAGCATGAATCTAGGACTTGATTCAAAGAGGAAATAATATGGTGAAAGTAGTAGAGACTGGATACCCAATCGGTCTCTTGGTTGAAAAGGGAAATAATGGGAAAACGCAGTACAAACTGGATAAGGAACAGATCTATTATTGGTTGAAAAAAGGATAGAAAGTGGCGGCTGGTGGACAAGTCAACAGAGTATGTCCAGGATTAGATTTGCTGCCATCACATAGTAAAAGGTCTCCAGGATTAGATTTGCTTCCCTCACATAGTAAAAGGTCTCAGGATTAGATTTGCCGCCCTCACATAGTAAAAGGTCTCCAGGATTAGATTTGCTGCCCTCACATAGTAAAAGGTCTCCAGGATTAGATTTGCTGCCCTCACATAGTACAATGGCACTCTTGCTGTTTTTCCCAGTATGATAAGTAAGTTGCTCCTTTACGCTTCTGAGTGTCCTGGTGTCCCCACGGTCCCATGCCCTTAAACCAACTCTTTAGCTGCTGTTGATTTACTGTGTTTGGTAAACAAGCAATGCCACCATTAAAGTAATCCCATATTTTAGGAATCTCATTGTTGATCGTAATGCTTCTGGTAACATGAAGCATCGTTGACGTTTTAAATTTTCTATTGTCCTTGCGTGATTGCCATGAACATAATTAAGATGCTTCTTTTCATTTTGTATATGTTTCGTATATTCTTATTGACCATCAACTGTTTACTTTCTATCTTTTTGTGCAGATATGGATATCCATTTCACCTTGTTGCTATTGTGACCTTTTGGTGAACTGCAGAAAACACCTTTTTTTGGAATGAGTGTCTTGTGCAGTTCAACTAAAATGTCACGTGGGCAACATCTCTCAATTTTGGTGGAACTGCACAAAATGGTGATTGGAGTTTCCAAAATCTCCGTCAAGTTCTGTTGGTAATCTCGTGCAACACTTTATTAGCTTTGCAAGATGGAGCCGTCACTGTCACCACAATGGCACTTTATTTTAGTGGAACTGCACAAAAGGATAAGAAAATTATAGTTGCACCTTACATGAGTCGGACAACCAACCTTAATGTTCCTCAATTTTAGTGCAACTACTAAAGAAGAACCTGCCAGCTCACAAGAGCAAGTACTTCTTGCTAGATGAATGATGCAATCTTTGCTTCATTTCAGGTGAACTGCAGAAAAAGGCGCATGAATTGAATCATGGAACTCTAGGCAGACCTCATCCAAGTAGAGTTGGAGGTTGAGTTCAAGGAGGTCGCTATTAAAGCGAAATCATGCTCTCCTGTCTCCTTGTTTGTGCTGTGCAAACATGCTGTGCAAACAGGAATACTCAACTACAGATGTTGTGACAGTCAAGAGCATTCGCCAAGTTCTTCGATTGTATGACATGGCTAGCCAAGATGGATTTAATGTCGATATTCACTTTATCAAAAGGCTCTAATGGGTTGGTTCTGAATCTTGCAAGCTGGGAATCAGTGAGATGTGTAGGCATCTTTGTTGTACTTATTATTTGGATCTTATTTGTTGGTTCTGAATCTTGCAAGCTGGGAATCAATGAGATGTGTAGGCATCTTTGTTGTACTTATTATTTGGATCTTATTTGTTGGTTCTGAATCTTGCAAGCTGGGAAACACGGCATGATGATGCAGAGGACAACAACCATAACAAACAGTTCAAACTCGGTAGTATTATCTTTTGTGAAAGTGCGACAAATGTGATGATCGTGTGCGTCCTGAGGATAACAATTCTAATTGTTGTGCATGTTGATCCTGTGGCACTAATAGAACGAGCGAATGCATTGCTTGTTTTAAGTACAAATTTCTATTAAAGCTAATTAAATTTAAGTAAAGTGACCACTAACTCCTGTTATTACAGTACCAATATAGACCCGCTCGTGAACCGACGTGTGGCCGAGGGTGCATCTTCTGCCGGGCGTGCAGCGGATGAGGGAGGGGTAGTAACTGTTGTCGTCTATACACACTCAGCTTACTGTTGAATCCAGTTCCCCAAGAGCTGAAAAACAAAATGCCGTCGCCGCCTACACACTCGTTCACTCGAAGAGACTCCAATGGCGATCCGAGGGGTGAGCCTGCTGGATATGGACTTCAGCAAGGAGTTCCCCTTTGAGTTCGCCGTTCAGTCCTATGACTGCACCAAGTTGAATGTGATGTAAACCAACGATGCGGACTCGGTGAAGCTCTGCCTCGCCTCAGTCCTATGGCTGCACCAGGTTCTGGAGCATTCGCCCGTTTCATCGGCAGCGCCGACTGCACCTTCGCTACAGTGGAGAGAAGGAAGAACGCGACGATTCGGCCATCTGGTGCAACAAGATTGTCGACTTCCAGAAGCAATACAAGATCATCAGCAACGGGCAGGAGAAGGACTCCGTGGTTGACCTCACTGAGACCATCATCGACCCCTGATACGCCAACATGAAAGAAGATGACCTGAACACGTTGGAGGTACCTCTGAATCTAGCCTACATTACCTACGCGGCCAAGGGCGCATACAGATGCTACGGCATGTACATGCAGATCTTGGACACGAGGGCGTGTTTGCTTCCCGTAACCGACGAGTACACGGACAGTCGCAGCGTCATGATCAAGCGTGCCAGGAAGGTCTAGATGTTGTACTTTATTTGTTTATAAGCACCTTTATCATGTGAGTGTTTCATGCATTAGCCTATGTGTCGTAATTATCTATTTTGTCCGAAATATTTCTTTTAAGAACCCATTAACCTGATTTCTTTTTTAGTGGCAATTTAATTATGTATGTAAACTAGTTCACTTGTCCGTAAAAAAACTAGTTCACTCGGCTGCCGTGCTTTGAATCTCCTTCCTCCCAACATATTCCCCTCCTCAGGTGGACCCAGCAGGTCTCTGAATTTTCTCCCACTTTCTTTTTCGATGTAAACTGAGTTTTCTCCCAGTACTTTCCCCTAGAACCAACTCAACTGTCCCATGTCTAGCCTAAAAAATAATAATACCCCACGTACTATTAACTCATCAAATTAAAATGATATTTTATTTCGTAAGTTGAAAGTTCTTACAAAATAATAATAATAATTGTTTATATAACTTTGCAAGTTAACTCCTAGTGATTGCGTACATAAGCTTGCAAAGATTTTACTGGCGTGCAATCATGTGTTTATGTTTTTATAACATTTCTCCGTCTAGCCCAACATGATATTTTCACCCAGCCCAGCAAGTCCGCGGCTTTCGAGAAAAATGCAAATGGGATTTAAATGGGCTGCATAGATGCTACATCATTGTTTCACCCAACCCACCAAATGGACTAAAAAACAAATGGACTGACAGCTGGGTCCACGGCCACAGCCCAGTTTTTTTGTGATTTTCCAGGTAAGTCGCTTTGTCAGGCCTGTTGGGCTGCAAATCTTTCAAGACGAGGAGAGCTTTCATTCAGCTGGCCGAGAAAATGGCCCACCTGTAAGGAGAAATGGGCTGTACATTTTTAAAACACATCAAACCGGCAATTAGTTTCAAATATCTTTTTTTTTCATTTCGAGATTTTAAATTACATTAATTTTTATGCATGGAGAATTTGTTGGATTTTATGTTGATATACATTTATTTTTAAAATCAGTTTGAATGTGAGTTGAAATTTCGGGATTAAAAACAGTTCGGACCGCACCGAAATATGCAAAATTTCGTATAATTTTTTAACCGTAGCCACAATATGGGCTGTAATGCTAACGAAAAGAATATGGGCTCCAAAAAAACCTTAAGAATTAGCAAATGGGTTGTATGCTGTTTTCCACAGATTTGAGGCTTTCCTAAAAAAAAGGTTGACGCACAAGCAGTGACTGTTGGATGGCCATCCAACGGCCGTCGTGCTTCTTCAATCTCTGCTATTCCTGCTCCAGCCGCTCAAACAGGCGCCGACGGGACTGCCTGCTCCCTTCTCCCCGTGGCCGGCTCTGCTGCCGCACAGGCGTCACCGCCCCACCGTACTCCCATCGCTGGCCTAGCCATCCCTCTACTCACCCACACCTATTGTTATTCTCCGGCGACGGCAGACGGACCAGTAAACCCTCGTACAGTCGTACTCCCCTCCGCGTGGGAAACAACTAAAGTGGACTTTATGTGGAGAGGCCGACAGCTGGGTCCACGGCCGCATGCAAGGATATGCCTCCTTATTACGCGCAAAATAATGATTCCTCCACCTGACATCAGGGACCCACCGAAAGGGTCTCTGTATTTCGTGAAAAAAAAACGTTACCGCCGCTGACAGCTCAGACCCACTAGCTATATCTTCGCACGTAAGGAAGTGCCTCTTTATTACGCACAAAAAATGAATACTCCCCCTGTTAGCTGGGACCCAGTATAGTGGCAGGCTGACTTGTGGGCCTACTAAGTTGACGGGGACGGAGGGCTTTGTCAACTTAGTCAATATGCACGATTCTAGCTCGAGTGACCGTACGATGTCCATCCAACGCCTGTAGTGCTTCTTGAACCTCTGGTCTTCTTGCTCCAGCCGCCCAAACCAGCGCCGGTCGTGTCTCGTGCTCCTGCCTACCGTGGCCGGCTGCAATGCAGCGGAGGCCTCACTGCCCCCTACTACTCCCACCGCTAGCCAGGCCATCCCTCTACTCACCCACACCCCCTGTTACTCTACGGCGACGGCAACCTCACACCGCAGCGAACCAGTGCCCTCGTACTCCTCTACGTGTGGGCATCCACTGCCGCATCTTCCCCGACTCCGCTTTGTCCCCTTCCTAGGCCTCGCCGTCGTCCACCGCCCTGGTGCTCTCAGCGCGGCGTGGTCAACATGGTCAAGGAACGACTTCCATCGGATGTGGACTGTATGTGGAGAGGCTGACAACTGGGTCCACGGCCGCAGTAAGGAAGTGCCTCCTTATTATGTGCAAAATAATTATTCCTCCACCGGATAGCGGGACCCACCGGACGGGCCACCGTATTTCGCAAAAAAAACGTTTCCCCCTGACTGCTGAGACCCACCAGCTACATCTTCGCACGCAAGGAAGTGTGTCCGGGCAAAAGAAAAACAATTCGTCCCTTGACAGCTGGGACCGACCAGCTACATCTTCGCAGGCAAGGAAGTGCCTGACAGTCGGGACCCACCTGGTCGAAGCGTACATAGCGTTGTCATTCTGGTTGCGAACGTGTACGTACATACTGATCGATGTAGAGGCGCGCACATGTCGTAGTAGAGGCACGCACGTGTCGTAGTAGAGGCACGCACGTAGAATTTACACGCACGTACAACGGCCAGGGTGCAAGAAAGAAAATACGGCCACGTATGTGTACATACGGGCGGGGTCTCGAACGCCTACTCGCGCATATGTACGGCGAGGGCTCGTGTACATGGCTGGGTCGGAACAGAGAAACAGTGTCGTCGTTGTGTTCATGGGGAGGCAACAGAATGCGTCATGTTCATGGGGAGGCAACGAAATGCGTCGTGTTCATTGGGAGAGCTTGGACGGAACAGGCGATGGAAACGAGGCCTGGCATACCGCAGAACAGAGGAAACGGCCTTGTGTTCGACTGGCTACGTTCGAAACGGGACCCTGTTCATCGGGAGGGGTCTGGCGTACCGCAAAACGGAGGAAACAGACCTCCTACGGTCGAAACGGGGGTCCTGTTGATCGGGAGGGGTGTGGCGTACCGCAAAACGGACGAAACGGACTTGTGTTGGAGCGCTACGGTCGAAACGGGGGTCCTGTTCATCGGGAGGGGTGTGGCGTACCGCAAAACGGGACTCCACGAGATACTGTTCATCTCCACCGTCGACCCCCTCCAGCCTCCACAAGCTACTGTTCATCCACCGTCGACCTCCTCCAGCCTCCACCTGCGACTGTTCATCCACGAGCTCCTGTTCATCCAGCCTCCACCACGTGCTACTCCACCAGCTACTGTTCAACCACCCCTCCACCGGCTACTGTTCATCCAGCCCTCCACATCACGGGGTCCTGTTCAACCACCCCTCCACGGGCACCCCTCCATCGTCTACTGTTCATCCAGCCCTCCACGCCATGGGGTCATGTTCAACCACCCCTCCACCACCTACTATTCATCCAGCCCTCCACGCCACGGGGTCCTGTTCATCCACCCCTCCACGGGCACCCCTCCACCATCTACTATTCATCCAGCCCTCCACCACACCACAGGGTCCTGTTCATCCAGAGGCAACACCACCGCTCACTGTTCATCCAAACCCCTCGCAATGCTCACTGTTCATCCCATCGATCGGCTTCAGTTAGCAGCACTAGCGAAGGAATCGCTTGATCGGGTTCAGTTAACAGCCATCGATCGATCGCTCGGTTTCAGTAACGCGTAGCCTGCAGTGCAATCACTCGGGTTCAGTTAGAGCCCAACACCTCACTTGGGTTCAATTAGAGCCAATGCCTCGCACACACGCGCGTACATGTACGAGAGAAACGCGCATCGCTCGGCCCCCGACCTCCCACCGTAACCGGGAACTCCCCGAAATTTTCCTCCCCTCGCTTCTACCACGGTTTTTTCCGTCATGGACGGCCCAAAGAATGTCATGCAGCTGCGTCTCCGGCCCGCCCAGGACGAAAAGCCCATTTTCTGTCATGATTTTTTGTCATAGAAGTAGGAGCCCACCATATCTATGATGATACCGGGTTTTGTCACAATTATCGTCATAGAAGTGTCATATGTATGACAGAAAAAAAATTCGTTCGACCCAAAATGTCACAAATGTGTCTTTTCTTTGTAGTGAATGCCGATGATACGGCAGTCAATGCCGGATTCAGAGGCTCTAGATCCGATCAGCGGAAAAAGCCATTCAAAAGAAGTACTCCAGGCCCGTCCAGTTTGGGTCGCATACTTGATCACTCGTGTCAAATCCACGGCACCAACAAAGAATGCTGGGTGTTCAAGCAGGCCGGCAAGTTGAATGCCGAAAACAAGGACAAAGGGCTGCACAGTGATGACGAGGAGGAGCCCCGGCCGCCGAACACGGGAGGACAGAACAGGTTCCCCCCACAAGTGAAGATGGTGAACATGATATATGCAACATTCACCCACATTCCCAAGAGGGAACGGAAGCATGCACTAAGGGACATCTATGCGATAGAGCCCGTCGCCCCAAAGTTCAACCCATGGTCCTCTTATCCGATCACCTTCGATCGCAGGGACCACCCCACTAGTATCCGTCATGGCGGATCCGCCGCATTGGTCCTAGACCCCATCATTGATGGATTTCACCTCACTCGAGTCCTTATGGACAGCGGCAGCAGCCTGAACCTGCTCTATCAGGATACAGTGTGCAAAATGGCTATAGATCCCTCGAGGATCAAACCCACCAAAACCACCTTTAAGGGCGTCATCCCAGGTGTAGAGGCCCATTGCATGGGCTCAATCACACTGGAAGTGGTCTTCGGATCTCCGGACAACTTCCGAAGCGAGGAGTTAATCTTCGATATCGTCTTGTTCCGCAGTGGCTATCACGCACTGCTCGGGCGAACCGCATTTGCAAAATTCAATGCGGTACCGCATTACACATACCTCAAGCTCAAGATGCCAGGACCTAGGGGGGTCATAACAGTCAATGGAAACACAGAACGCTCGCTCCGCACGGAAGAGCACACTGCGGCCCTCGCAGCAGAAGCACAAAGCAGCCTTTTAAGGCAAACCGCCAATTCGGCGATACAGCCCCCGGACACCGTTAAGAGAGTCTGGAGTAACCCGCAACAGGATCGCCTGGCATGTTCAGAGCTCGCCAAGCAATTCGGCCCCCGTCCCAGTCCCACTCAAGCGACGAAATCCGTCTCACGCGCACATAATTACGCACTGAAAATACCATGGGCATAGGCGGGGCACGATCAGGGCACGTCCCGCAATGCGGCTTAACCGCCCTAGGGGCTGCATACCTTTAACTTTTTCTCTTTCAGGACCTTACTCTCTGGAAGCCCTTTCCGGCAGTATGACTGCCGGACACATTACGGGAAGGAACAACCAAGGAGGCAAGAAGCTAAGACGTGCAAGGGAACCCCCAGGTGGTCTCTAATAACAATCGATATACCCGCTTTTTACTACCCATACGTAGCTTGCCCTTGGATAGGACATGTCAAATAGTCCTCCTTTTTGCTTATTGCACTACTTGTATAAGTACGCTTCGACGTATTATTTAATTAACAATGCATAGCATTAGCCTATTATTGCATTATCCATCCTATTTTCTTATATGTTCATTTAGGACAACTTGCACCCATACATTCTGGTACGGTCAGTATGCCAGGGGCTTTCGTTTACCCCATAATACGGCGTGAGAAGTCCGAACACTTTCGATAGTGTGGCACCCCGAACTTATAGCATTATATGCATCAGCTCTGAATCATGTCTTGGGTCAATAGTTGGGTTTGCTCGGCTCCCATGTTTTGGTACCTTACGTTCCGCTATATCGGCTAAGGTAGCGCTGGGAGAACTACCGCGATTGTGTCCCAGTTCTTCTAGACGAGCACCTCAGTAGAGAAAGCCGAAAACTGACTGTCATGATAAGGCGAGAGCTGGTCGCTGTTCGAGAGGTCTCAAGTCCTTAAAGACTTTTTCCGCTTTAGGCGAGGAGTCGGCCTTGCCCGACTTAGGCATATATAGCGCCCCAAATTCAGCCTTCCGAATACTAGGGGCTTCGCCAAAATTTAAAATTGTAGACTTCTATGGCTAAGTGAGAGTGATAAAGCCTTATAGTCTGATTGCCTGGTTCATTGTGCTGAACACCTCCCTCGAAGGACCCAAAATTGGGATAAAGAGTGCTCAGGTTTATCCCGAACACCCCAGTACTAGTTACATGGGGGAAAAGCCGACGACTGGCCAACTCTCAGATTTTATAAACGGCCGCACAGAAGGTAATATTTTAAATTCAAAAAGCGTTGCATAGCGCAAATGAACTCGTTTCACATTACATGATCACATGAGCATGTTCATTCAAAAATTACATCTGTAGCACATTCCTTCGCCACAAGGCGGGAACCCTTTAGGACACTATCATAATACATTTCGGGGCATCGATGCTCCGTGCCCTCTGACGGCCCCTCCTTCACCAGCTTTACGGCGTCCAGCTTCGCCCAGTGCACCTTCGCCCGAGCAAAGCCCTGCGCGCACCCTCGATGTAGACGGACCGCTTTATGACTTCAAGCCGTGGGCAGGCATCCACAAGCCGCCTCACCAGACCGAAGTAGCTGCTAGGCAGGGGATCGCCAGGACACATCCGGACTATAAGACCCTTCATGGCCTGTTCGGCCGCCTTGTGAAGCTCGACCAGTTCCTTCAGCTGGTCACTCAAGGGCATTGGGTGTTTGGTCCCAATATACTGAGACCAGAACAACTTTTCCGTCGAGCTCCCCTCCTCAGCTCGGTAAAACTCCGCAGCATCCAGTACACTGCGGGGAAGATCTGCGAACGCTCCTGGAGAGCTCTGAACTCGGGTAAGTAAAAGGAAAGTTTCCTTCACATGCTTGCTTTGCATAATGAATGCCTTACCTGCTGCTATCTTCTTCACCGCATCAATCTCCTGGAGGGCCTTGTGGGCTTCAGCCTTGGCGCTCCGTGCGCTTTCAAGCACCTTCGCAAGCTCGGACTCTCATGTCTTAGAGTCAAGCTCCAAGGACTCGTGTTTTTTGGCAAGAGCCTCGAGCTCTTGCTGCACCTCGCCTACCAGGGCTTCTTGCTTTTCCCGCTCAATGCGCTCCTTGGCCGCTTTGTCTTCGGCCTCGGACAACGCCTTCTTCAGGGTCGCCACCTCGGTCGCGGCCCCTGGCAAATTCATGATGATCCTATTACTTTACAACCGAATTTCTTTTTAATATATAGACAAGGTATTGCTTACCTTTGATCTCCTTGAGCTGCCTCTTGGTAAGGCCGAGCTCTTCGTCGGACCGCTCAAGGTCCTGCTTCAGTGCAGCGACCTCCGCAGTACGTGCGGCAGCGGCCAGCAGTGAAGCCTGCATATGCACAGACATATTTTGATTAGACTCCTGAGCCATTATTTGATCCTCTATTCGGCCTTTCTTCTTGAACGCCAAACAGAGCATCAGAGGCTACTGTCTATGTGGTAATATTTTCCTATATTTTGATTGCTTACCTCAAAGCCTGTTAGGAGGCTGGCAAAAGCTTTGGTTAGTCCATTTTTAGCGGACCGAACTTTCTCGATCACCGCACTTATGATAGTGCGGTGCTCTTCATCGATGGAAGCGTCGCGAAGTGCTTCCAGCAAGTTGTCTGGTGCCTCTGGATGGACAGAGGCCACCGGCACGGGTGGCTTGCCCCTCGTAACGGGGGATCGCCTGCTGGAGTCCGGAACCACCGAAGGTTCTGGCGTAGTGTTCGGTTGGGGGCCGAACTTGGAGCCCGTGGGAGTCTTGCTCCCTTTGCGCCCAGGGTCCGGAAGGTCACCTCGAGGCGCCCCCAGGACTACCTCCCATCGGCTCGGTGCCTTTTGAGACAACACCTCGACGTTGTCCGTAGGGGAAGGGGTGGAGGCGGCCGGAAGTGAATCGCTATTCATATCCGACGAGTCCAAAGAACCGTCCGACGAAGATACGTCGAGACGGGCTCGGGACGGACTGCATAATCATATTCAGCGTAAGGAGAAGCAGTGCAATAAAACATACCATGAATTACTATGGTATCCGGATACTTACGACTTTGCCAGGGGCTTGTCCCTGGGTAACCACTCGTCGCCGTAGTAGGCGGCCGTCGTGGAGCAGTCCGGAAGGAGGGTCCTTCCCTTCTTGGACCCTTCGGCCTCCCCAGTTGGGGAAGCCTTCCTTTTCTTGTCTCCCCTGTCTGGGGTGGGGGGACTTTCCTCTTCATCCTCCTCATTTTCGTGGGAGGAGTGTGATACGTCTCCAACGTATCTACTTTTCCAAACACTTTTGCCCTTGTTTTGGACTCTAACTTGCATGATTTGAATGGAACTAACCCGGACTGACGCTATTTTCAGCAGAATTACCATGGTGTTATTTATGTGCAGGAGCAAACGTTCTCGGAATGACCTGAAACTTCACGGAGCCACTTTTAAGAAAATAAGAAAAATACGTGCAAAAGATGAAGGCCAGGGGGCCCACCACCTCTCCAAGAGGGTGGGGGCGCGCCCCCCTACCTCGTGGGCCCCCTGTTGCCTCTCCGACTCCAACTCCAACTCCATATATTGTGTTTCGGGGAGAAAAAATCAGAGAGAAGAATTCATCGCGTTTTACGATACGGAGCCGCTGCCAAGCCCTAAAACCTCTCGAGAGGGCTGATCTGGAGTCCGTTTGGGGCTCCGGAGAGGGGAATCCGTCACCATCGTCATCATCAACCATCCTCCATCGCCAATTTCATGATGCTCATCGCCGTGCGTTAGTAATTCCATCGTAGGCTTGCTGGACGGTGATGGGTTGGATGGGATCTATCATGTAATCGAGTTAGTTTTGTTAGGGTTTGATCCCTAGTGTCCACTATGTTCTGATTGATGTTGCTATGACTGTGCTATGCTTAATGCTTGTCACTAGGGCCCGAGTGCCATGATTTCAGATCTGAACATATTATGTTTTCCTCAATATAAGAGTGTTCTTGATCCTATCTTGCAAGTCTATAGTCACCTATTATGTGTTATGATCCGTTAACCCCAAAGTGATAATAATCGGGATACTTACCGGTGATGACCGTAGTTTGAGGAGTTCATGTATTCACTATGTGTTAATGCTTTGTTCTGGTTCTCTATTAAAAGGATGCCTTAATATCCCTTAGTTTCCGTAAGGACCCCGCTGCCACGGGAGGGTAGAACAAAAGATGTCATGCAAGGTCTTTTCCATAAGCACATATGACTATATTAGGAATACATGCCTACATTATATCAATGAACTGGAGCTAATTCTGTGTCACCCTAGGTTATGACTGTTACATGATGAACCGCATCCGGCATAATTCTCCATCACTGATCCATTGCCTACGAGCTTTCCATATATCGTTCTTCGCTTATTTACTTTCCCGTTGCTATTTCTATCATCACTACAAAATACCGGAAACATTACTTTTACTAATGTTACCTTTTGTTACCGTTATCACTACTATCATATTACTTTGCTACTAAATACTTTGCTGCATATATTAAGTTTCCAGGTGTGGTTGAATTGACAACTCAGCTGCTAATACTTGAGAATATTCTTTGGCTCCCCTTGTGTCGAATCAATAAATTTGGGTGGAATACTCTACCCTCAAAAGCTGTTGCGATCCCCTATACTTGTGGGTTATCAAGACTATTTTCTGGCGCCGTTGCCGGGGAGCATAGCTCTATTCTTTGAGTCACTTGGGATATATATCTGCTTATCATTATGAAGAACTTGAGAGATCCAAAAACTAAGATCTATCCCTCAACTACAAGGGGAGGTAAGGAACTGCCATCTAGCTCTGCACTTGATTCGCCTTCTGTTATGAGTAAGTTTGCGACACCTACACCTGCTTCTGCTATTCGTTCTGATATGTCACATGTTATTGATGATGCCACTTCTGCTATGCATGATACTTATTATGAAACCACTTCTATGCCTGATACTACTGTTCCACTTAGTGATTTTCTTGATGAACAACTTGCTAGGGCTAGAGAGATTGAAAATATTGAATCTGATGATACTGATGAAAGTGATGATGAAGAATCACTTGTTATTCCTAAGGGTTATGTTTTTGATCAAGAAGCCTCTTTCGCTATTTTGGCTTGCAAAAATAGAAATGAACTCAAAAGGTTATTAGCTAAATGGAGTAAGCAATCTCTAAATGCTAGAATGAAACCTGACCCTGCTTTTGCTACTTCACCTATCCGCGTTACTGATAAGGATTATAAATTCTCTGTTGATCCTGATATAATTACTTTGGTTGAAACTGATCCTTTTCATGGTTATGAATCTGAGACTGTTGTGGCACATCTTACTAAGTTGAATGATATAGCCACCCTGTTCACTAAAGATGAGAGAACTCATTACTTTTACATCCTCAAAATATTTCCGTTCTCATTAAAGGGTGATGCTAAGATATGGTTTAATTCTCTTGATCCTGGTTGTGTGCGTAGTCCCCAGGATATGATTTATTACTTCTCTACTAAATATTTCCCTGCTCATAAGAAACAAGCTGCTTTAAGGGATATATATAATTTTGTGCAAATTGAAGAAGAGAGTTCCCACAAGCTTGGGAGAGGCTTCTCCAATTACTTAATGCCTTTCCTGATCATCCTCTTAAGAAAAATGAAATAATTGATATCTTTTATAATGGACTAACCGATGCCTCCAGAGATTACCTGGATAGTTGTGCTGGTTCTATTTTCAGGGAAAGAACACCGAATGAAGCTGAAATTTTATTGAATAATATGTTGACAAATGAAAATAATTGGACACATCCGGAACCAATTCCTGAGCCTATTCCTAAACCAACTCCAAAGAAGAGGGGTATTCTATTTCTCAGTCCTGAAGATATGCAAGAGGCAAAGAAATCTATGAAAGAAAAAGGTATTAAAGCTAAAGATGTTAAGAATTTACCTCCTATTGAAGAAATACATGGTCTTAATTTACCGCCTGTTGAAGAAACATATAATCTTAATCCTTTACCTATTGAAGAAACTCATGGTCTTGATAACCCGATATAGGTAGTAAAGGTAAATTCTCTCTATAGATTTGATAAAGCTGAAATCCCATTTACTAAATTTGCTAGCCCATGCTTAGATGAGTTTGATAAATTTATGGCTAAGCAATAAGACTTTAATGCTTATTTTGGCAGACAATTGAAATATAATTCAAATATGCTTGAACACTTGGGTGATTATATGGCTAATGTCAAAGGTGAACTTAAAATTATTAGTAAACATGCTTCTATGGTTACCACTCAAGTAGAACAAGTACTTAAAGCTCAAAATGATTTGCTCAATGAATTGAATAGTAAAGATAATGATAATGCTGTTAGAGTGGCTACTAGAACTGGTAGAATGAGTCAGGAACCTTTGTATCCTGAAGGCCAACCTAAGAGAATTGAGCAAGATTCTCAGAGAAATAATATAGATGCACCTAGTCCTTCTAAAAAGAAGAAAAATAAAAACGATAGGACTTTGCATGCTTCTAGTGATCCTATTGTTGAAACACCTGAGAATCCAAATGATATTTCTATTTCTGATGCTGAAACTCAATCTGGTAATGAACCTGAAACTAGTGATAATATTAATAATAATGTTCATGATGATGCTCAACCTAGTAATGATAATGACATAGAAATTGAACCTGCTGTTGATCTTGATAACCCACAATCAAAGAATCAACATTATGATAAGAAAGACTTCGTTGCTAGGAAACATGGTAAAGAAAGAGAGCCTTGGGTTCAGAAACCCATGCCTTTTCCTCCCAAACCATCCAAGAAAAAGGATGATGAGGATTTTGAGCGCTTTGCTGAAATGATTAGACCTATCTTTTTGCGTATGCGATTAACTGATATTCTCAAAACCAATCCTTATGCTAAGTACATGAAAGATATCATTACAAATAAAAGAAAGATACCGGAAGCTGAAATTTCCACCATGCTTGCTAATTATACTTTTAAGGGTGGAATACCAAAGAAACTTGGAGATCCCTGTGTACCAACTATACCATGCTCCATTAAAAGAAATTATGTTAAACTGCTTTATGTGATCTCGGAGCCGGTGTTAGTGTTATGCCTCTCTCTTTATATCGTAGACTTGATTTTAATAAGTTGATACCTACTGAAATATCTTTGCAAATGGCTGATAAATCAACTGCTATACCTGTCGGTATTTGTGAGGATGTGCCTGTTGTAGTTGCAAACGTTACTATTTTAACGGACTTTGTTATTCTTGATATTCCCAAGGACGATAGTATGTCTATTATTCTTGGAAGACCCTTTTTGAATACTGCAGGGGCTGTTATTGATTCCACTAAAGGCAATGCCACTTTTCATGTTAATGGCAATGAGCATACGGTACACTTTTCGAGGAAACAACCTCAAGTTCATAGTATCAACTCTATTGGAAAAATTCCATCGATTATATTTGGAGGTTTTGAATTTCCACTTCCTACTGTCAAGAAGAAATATGATATTCTTATTATTGGGGATGTGCATATCCCCGTTGAGGTAACATAGTGTTATTCGAAATTTCTTCGGTTCCATGTTATTCAGAATGAGTTCGTTAACAAGACTTGATCAACCTTGTTAGAGGATTCCTTTTGATGATCATGAGATGGATGAAACTAGAAGGCACAACCTTCTGTACCCCACTTTTACTTTCTGTTATTTATATCAAATAAAATAAAAATAAATATTTTTCTGTCTATTATCTGATTATCCGTGCAATATAAAAATACCTTGAAAATAAAAGTTCTCCAAATGCCCTGAAATTTAAATATGATCTTTTCTAGAATATTTGAGAATATTTGGCAGTGAGAACACAACAGGGGGCCAACCACCTTCCCACGAGGGTGGAGGGCGCGCCCCTGCCTTGTGGGCCCATGATGGCCCTCCTCCACTTATTCCTGCACCCACACACTTCATCTTCCTCCCACAAACACGAATATCCAGCTCAAACCCGAGTCCAAGCTCGTTTTGCTGCCATTTTCGATCTCCTTGCTCAAAGCACCTCTCACAAAACTGCTTGGGGGAGATTATTCCTTGGTATGTGACTCCTCCATTGGTCCAATTAGTTTTTGTTCTAGTGCTTTATTCATTGCAAATTTTTGCTGCTTATGTGACCCTGTTGTTGAGCTTGCATGTCAAATTTATATGGTCAAAAGTAGTTTGAATGCATGATATAGGCCCTAGGCACTTGTAGGAGTAGTTGCTATCAATATTATTGAGTTTGGTTTACTTTTATTTTGAAGTTACTAAATTTTTCAAAGGAAGAAATATGCTTACGAAAATGTTCCAAGGTGGTTCTTCAAGGAAGCAAGGACCCAGGCTTGCAATGCGTGATGCTGATGACGAGCCACCAAGAGACGCTCCAGTGCGTCATTGTGAATGGCCTTCTGAGAACTTTATGGATCGAGCGGGAATTAAGGAAGAATTCAACGCATATTTGCATAACGCTGATCTCGTGAGCTTCGAGGAAGAGAAGTGCAGCCAGTATCACAACCTCACCAGTACCTTTGTGAGGAGGTTTGAATTTTCAACTTCACGTAATTCTCCAACTGTCCTGTTTGATCTTTATGATAAATCTTACACTATGGACTTAGAGGATTTTACCACTGCATGCAAACTTCCACAATGGGGTAGTATAAGGGATCCTCGCAAATCTGAATTTAGAGATTTTCTTGCTAGCATAACTGTTGGAGAATCTGGAGATATTACACAAGCTACCATAGGGAGCATTCACTTTCCTGCTATACATTACTTTGCTCTCTTCATAGGTAGATGCATTAATGGTAAATATGAGGCATGTTACATGTGTGTCCCTGACCTCAGTATTCTTAGGAGTGTTGTGTTAGGAGACCAATCTTATAATTTGGGAGCCATCGTTGCACGTAGGTTGCATCTTAATAGATTTAATGGAGATTTCTTTGGTGGAATTTATGCAACCCGCATAGCTAATTTTCTTGGTCTAGCCATATGCGAAGATGATATTGAATTACCTACTGCTTACCTAGACTTTAATGCTATGGTTCACCACCAGTTTGTCGAGAGGAATGAATCACCTCTCTAGTATCGACTAATCTTTGACAGACGCCGTGCCGTCCGTATTAATTTCCCTGCTCCTGCCTTCTTTGATTATCAGGCAAGAGGAAGATACACTATTACCAGAGAGGAGGCAGATGAGTATGAGAGGAGAGAGGACGCCGCTCGTCGCCACGCTGCAGCTCAGCAGGCGATAGCCGCTGCATCGCAGTACGACCCCAACTACTATTATGGATATCCGGCAGGCCAGCCGTGGCCATAGACCAACTTAGGCCAAAATCCTAAGCTTGGGGGAGTACGTATTTCCCACCGACATTACATTTATGTTCACACACTCATTTCTAGATGTCGGTGTTCATACTTTTTCATTGTATCATCCATGCTTGTTTATTTTCCATTTTATGCTTTCTTCTTGTGTGTTTAATAAACCTTAAGAAAATACCAAAAAAATTAGTTGTAGCTTTTAATTAGTTTAATTTCCATGCTTGTAGTAGTAATTAAAAAGAAAGCCCACAAATATTTCCTGTTCTTCTTTTGCTTGTTGGGAGCTTTCCCGTGTAAATAGTTTTATTTCTTTTCTTTCCTTTGGGGGTCGATAGGAGAAGACCATGATTAAGTTGTTGAAGTGGCTCTTATATGCATTATTGTTGATCCGACAAAAGAGCCCATATTGCCTTCTCTTCTCCTGTTTATTGAATGCTTGCAGATTCCAACTTAGTCCAATGCACGTGCACTATTATTATTATTCACATCATTCGGTCATGCAAGTGAAAGGCAATTATGATGATATATGATGGACTGGCTGAGATGAGAAAAGCTGGTATGAACTCGACCTCTTTTGTTTTTGTAAATATGATTAGTTCATCGTTCCCGATTCAGCCTATTATGAATAAACATGTTTGCAATGACAACTAGAGATCATAGTTTCTTATGCCATGCTTGATTAGATATGAGTTATAATGGTTTACCTTGCGTGCCAACATGCTATTAAAATGGTTATGATGTGGTATGATAGGGAGGTATCCTCCTCTAAATGATTTAAGTGACTTGACTTGGCGCATGTTCATGCATGTAGTTGAAACAAAATCAACATAGCCTTCACGATATTTATGTTCATGGCGGATTATATCCTACTCATGCTTCCATTCGGTGTTGATTAATTTTAATGCATGTTCATGACTATTGTCGCTCTCTAGCTGGTGGCTTCCCAGTCTTTTGCTAGCCTTCACCTGTACGATGCGGGAATACTGCTTGTGCATCCAATCCCTTAAACCCCAATGTTATTCCACATGAGTCCACTATACCTACCTATATACGGTATCTACCTGCCGTTCCAAGTAAATTTGTATGTGCCAAACTCTAAACCTTCAAATAAATATCCTGTTTTGTATGCTCGAATAGCTAATATATCAACTAGGGCTGTCCGTATCTTCCATGTTAAGCGGGTTATTCTCAAGAGGAGTGGACTCTGCTCCTCACTCATGAGATAAATGGCTGGTCACCGGGATGCCCAGTCCCCTGATTTATGCAAACTAAATCAAAATAATTGCAAACAAAACTCCCCCTGGGACTCTTGTTAGTTGGAGGCACTTGTTGTTTCGAGCAAGCCATGGATTGACGCTTGTTGGTGGAAGGGGGAGTATAAACTTTACCATTCTGTTTGGGAACCGCCTATAATGTGTGTAGCATGGAAGATATCGCCATCTCTTGGTTGTTATGTTGACAATGAAAGTATACCGCTCAAAATATTATTCACCTCTGTTTCAAAACCGAGCTCTGGCACCTCTACAAATCCCTGCTTCCCTCTGCGAAGGGCCTATCTATTTACTTTTATGCTGAGTCATCATCCTCTTATTAAAAAGCACCAGTTGGAGAGCACCACTGTCATTTGCATTCATTACTGTTAGTTTACATTGAGTATGACTTGATTGGATCTCTTTTACCATGAATTACAATGTCTAGTCAGTCCTTGGTCTTTAAAGGTGCTCTGCGTTTATGTTTTGAGGTCTTTAAAAGGGCTAGCGAGATACCATCTTGTTATATCATATGATGATTGTTTTGAGGAAGTGTTGTCATCCAAGATTTATTATTATTGCTTGCTAGTTGATTATGCCATTGATATGAGTAAACTTGAGACCTAAGAATTATTGCGAATGTGGTTAGTTATAATCTTTGCTGAAAACTTGAATGCTGGCTTTACATATTTACAACAACAAGAGCAAACAGAGTTTGTAAAAGTTTTTATTTATCACTTTCAGTTTGTCAACTGAATTGCTTGAGGACAAGCAAATGTTTAAGCTTGGGGGAGTTGATACGTCTCCAACATATCTACTTTTCCAAACACTTTTGCCCTTGTTTTGGACTCTAACTTGCATGATTTGAATGGAACAAACCCGGACTGACGCTGTTTTCAGTAGAATTACCATGGTGTTATTTATGTGCAGGAGCAAACATTCTTGGAATGACCTGAAACTTCACGGAGCCACTTTTCAAAAAATAAGAAAAATACCTGCAAAAGATGAAGGCCAGGGGGCCCACCACCTCTCCACGAGGGTGGAGGGCGCGCCTGCCCCCCTAGGGCGCACCCCCTACCTCGTGGGCCCCCTGTTGCCTCTCCGACTCCAACTCCAACTCCATATATTGTGTTTCGGGGAGAAAAAATCAGAGAGAGGAATTCATCGCGTTTTACGATACGAAGCCGCCGCCAAGCCCTAAAACCTCTCGGGAGGGCTGATCTGGAGTCCATTCGGGGCTCCGGAGAGGGGAATCCGTCGCTATCGTCATCATCAACCATCCTCCATCACCAATTTCATGATGCTCACCGCCGTGCGTGAGTAATTCCATCGTAGGCTTGCTGGACGGTGATGGGTTGGATGGGATCTATCATGTAATCGAGTTAGTTTTGTTAGGGTTTGATCCATAGTGTCTACTATGTTCTGAGATTGATGTTGCTATGACTGTGCTATGCTTAATGCTTGTCACTAGGGCCCGAGTGCCATGATTTCAGATCTGAACCTATTATGTTTTCCTCAATATAAGAGTGTTCTTGGTCCTATCTTGCAAGTCTATAGTCACCTATCATGTGTTATGATCCGTTAACCCTGAAGTGACAATAATCGGGATACTTACCGGTGATGACCGTAGTTTGAGGAGTTCATGTATTCACTATGTGTTAGTGCTTTGTTCCGGTTCTCTATTAAAAGGAGGCCTTAATATCCTTTAGTTTCCGTAAGGACCCCGCTGCCACGGGAGGGTAGGACAAAAGATGTCATGCAAGTTCTTTTCCATAAGCACGTATGACTATATTCGGAATGCATGCCTACATTATATCAATGAACTGGAGCTAGTTCTGTGTCACCCTAGGTTATGACTGTTACATGATGAACCGCATCCGGCATAATTCTCCATCACTGATCCATTGCCTACGAGCTTTCCATATATTGTTCTTCGCTTATTTACTTTCCCGTTGCTATTGCTATCATCACTACAAAATACCAAAAACATTACTTTTACTACTGTTACGTTTTGTTACCGTTATCACTACTATCATATTACTTTGCTACTAAATACTTTGCTGCAGATATTAAGTTTCCAGGTGTGGTTGAATTGACAACTCAGCTGCTAATACTTGAGAATATTCTTTGGCTCCCCTTGTGTCGAATCAATAAATTTGGGTTGAATACTCTACCCTCGAAAACTGTTGCGATCCCCTATACTTGTGGGTTATCAGAGTGCGCCTCGGAGTTATCGGACGATGAGTCAGATATAACCTTGCGCCGGAGACCCTTTCGGGTCCCCGTGGCCTTCTTCTTGGCCTTCTTCACCGGCACCTCGTAAGGCGCCGGAACCAGCATCTCCGCTAGGAGAGCATCTACAGGATCTTCAGGCAGGGGGGCTGGGCAATCGATATGCTCCACTGTCTCTACCCAGTCTTATTAAGGGCATGGAAGCTTAGATCCCACACATGATTAAACTGGGGCAAATAAATATCCTGTGAGATATAAAAACTTACCGGATTGGCATGGCGCTTTTCGCTGAGTCCGCGGTCCTCGGTAAGGGGAGGAGGTACCTTGGCGCCCTTGAACAGCACCTTCCAGACGTCCTTGTGCATCGTGTCGAAGAGCTCTCATAGCGTCTGGTACTTGGTCGGGTCGAACTCCCACAAATTGAATACCCGTCGTTGACACGGGAGGATCCGGCGGAAGAGCATGACCTGGACCACATTGACGAGCTTGATTTTCTTGCTCATCATGTTCTTGATGCAGGTCCGGAGTCTGGTCAGCTCTACCGAGGAACCCCAGGACAGGCCCTTCTCTTTCCAGGAAGTGAGACGCGTGGGGATTCCGGATCACAATTCAGGGGCCGCCACCCAGTTGGTGTCGCGCGGCTCGGCGATGTAGAACCACCCCGATTGCCACCCCTTTATGGTCTCCACATAGGAGCTTTCGAGCCAGGTGACGTTAGGCATTCTGCCCACCATGGCACCTCCGCACTCTGCTTGCTGGCCGACCACCACCTTCGGTATAACATTGAAGGTCTTTAGTCATAGGCCGAAGTGGGGCCTGATGCGGAGGAAGGCCTCGCACACGACGATAAACGCCGAGATGTTGAGGATGAAATTGGGGGCCAGATCATGAAAATACAGCCCGTAGTAGAACATGAGCCCATGGACAAACGGGTGAAGGGGAAATCCCAGTCCGCGGACAAAGTGGGTAAGGAAAACTACCCTCTCATGATGTTTGGGCGTAGGGATGATTTGCCCCGCATCTGGCAGCCGGTGCACGATGTCTGCGGCCAGATATCCGGCTTCCCGTAGCTTTGTGATATTCTCCTCCGTGACGGAGGAGACCATCCACTTGCCTCCCGCTCCGGACATGCTTGGAGTGGTTTGAGGAGAAAGACACGAACTTGGGCGTTGGAGCTCAAGTGTGTGAGAATGGATCAGCAAGGAGGAAGAAGGCGTGGGTAAAAAGGGTGAATCTTCGTCCCTTTATAAGGGCGGAGGAGGCGATGCGCCTCCCCACTTACCTGGTAAAATCGCTTATTCCCCGAACGCCGTAATTGATGGTGCAGTTGGGTTACCCATACCCGTATTGATGAGAATCCCGTAATAAGGGGACACGATCTCTGCTTCGACAAGACATGTCAAGAAAACCGCCTCGCGATATGTGCAGTCTGGTTGAGAAAAACGGTTCAAATAATGACCGGGCCGTGGTATAATGTCATGCTGTCAAACGTGTCAGCAGATTAGATTTGTGGAAATATTATTCTCTCTACGGTGGTATATGGAACTTGTTTTGCAGAGTCGGACACTATCCTTGTGTTCGGAATCTTCTATGAAGTATTCGGAGGAAGAACCCGCCTTGCAATGCCGAACACAAATCTGCGCGCCGGACTCATCGTCATTGAAGCCTGGTTCAGGGGCTACTGAGGGAGTCCTGGATTAGGGGGTCTCCGGACAGCCGGACTATATCCTTTGGCCGGACTGTTGGACTATGAAGATACAAGATTGAAGACTTCATCCCGTGTCCAGATGGGACTTCCCTTGGCATGGAAGGCAAGCTTGGTAATACAGATATGTAGATCTCCTCCCTTGTAACCGACTCTGTGTAACCCTAGCCCCCTCTGATGTCTATATAAACCGGAGGGTTTAGTCCGTAGGACAACAACAATCATACCATAGGCTAGCTTCTAGGGTTTTGCCTCTACGATCTCGTGGTAGATCAACTCTTGTAATACTCATATCATCAAGATCAATCAAGCAGGACGTAGGGTATTACCTCCACCAAGAGGGCCCGAACCTGGGTAAACATCGTGTCCCCCGCCTCCTGTTACCATCCGCCTTAGACGCACAGTTCGGGACCCCCTACCCGAGATCCACCAGTTTTGACACCGACAAGTACCTTGAAGTGGTCTTTTGTTTTCTTTCACTAACGGAGCTTACGAGTTTTCTGTTAAGTTTTGTGTTGTGAAATTTTCAAGTTTTGGGTAAAGATTCGATGGATTATGGAATAAGGAGTGGCAAGAGCCTAAGCTTGGGGATGCCCAAGGCTCCCCAAGGTAATATTCAAGGACAACCAAAAGCCTAAGCTTGGGGATGCCCCGGAAGGCATCCCCTCTTTCGTCTTCGTTCATCGGTAACTTTACTTGGAGCTATATTTTTATTCACCACATGATATGTGTTTTGCTTGGAGCGTCTTGTATGATTTGAGTCTTTATTTTTTAGTTTACCACAATCATCTTTGTTGTACACACCTTTTGAGAGAAACACACATGATTCGGAAATTATTAGAATACTCTATGTGCTTCACTTATATCTTTTGGGTCATATAGTTTTGCTCGCGTACTTCACTTATATCTTTTAGAGCAAAGTGGTGGATTTGTTTTATAGAAACTATTGATCTCTCATGCTTCACTTAGATTATTTTGAGAGTCTTAAATAGCATGGTAATTTGCTTAAATAATCCTAATATGCTAGGTATTCAAGATTAGAAAAACTTTCTTATGAGTGTTTTGAATACTAAGAGGAGTTTGATGCTTGATGATTGTTTTGAGATATGGAGGTAGTGATATTAAAGTTGTGCTAGTTGAGTAGTTGTGAAATTGAGAAATACTTGTGTTGAAGTTTGCAAGTCCCGTAGCATGCACATATGGTAAACGTTATGTAACAAATTTGAAACATGAGGTGTTCTTTGATTGTCCTCCTTATGAGTGGCGGTAGGGGACGAGCGATGGTCTTCTCCTACCAATCTACCCCCCTAGGAGCATGCGTGTAGTGCTTGGTTTTTGATGACTTGTAGATTTTTGCAATAAGTATGTGAGTTCCTTATGACTAATGTTGAGTCCATGGATTATACGCACTCTCACCCTTCCATCATTTCTAGGCTCTTCGGTACCATGCATTGCCCTTTCTCACATTGAGAGTTGGTGCAAACTTCGCCGGTGCATCCAAACCCCGTGATATGATACGCTCTTTCACACATAGACCTCCTTATATCTTCCTCAAAATAGTCACCATACCTACCTATTATGGCATTTCCATAGCCATTCCGAGATATATTGCCATGCAACTTTCCACCATTTCGTTTATCATGACACGTTCATCATTGTCATATTGCTTTGCATGATCATGTAGTTGACATCGTATTCATGGCAAAGCCACCATTCATAATTTTTCAGACATGTCACACTTGATTCATTGCATATCCCGGTACACCGCCGGAGGCATTCATATAGAGTCATACCTTGTTCTAGTACTGAGTTGTAATCATTTAGTTGTAAATAAATAGAAGTGTGATGATCATCATTTAATAGAGCATTGTCCCAATAAAAAAAGAGAAAGGCCAACTAAAAAATGAAGGCCCAAAAAAAGAAATAAAAAGGGACAATGCTACTATCGTTTTTCCACACTTGTGCTTCAAAGTAGCACCATGATCTTCATGATAGAGAGTCTCTTGTTTTGTCACTTTCATATACTAGCGGGATTTTTTCATTATAGAACTTGGCTTGTATATTCCAACAATGGGCCTCCTCAAGTGCCCTAGGTCTTCGTGAGCAAGCAAGTTGGATGCACACCCACTAGTTTCTTTTGTTGAGCTTTTATACATTTATAGCTCTAGTGCATCCGTTGCATGGCAATACCTACTCCTTGCATTAACATCAATCGATGAGCATCTCCATAGCTCATTGATTAGCCTCGTTGATGTGAGACTTTCTCCTTTTTGTCTTCTCCACATAACCCCCATCATTATAATCTATTCCACCCATAGTGCTATATCCATGGCTCACGCTCTTGTATTGCGTGAAGGTTTATAAAGTTTGAGATTAATAAAGTATCAAACAATTGCATGGCTTGTCATCGGGGTTGTGCATGATGAGAGCATTCTTGTGTGATTAAAATGGAGCATGACTAAACTATATGATTTTGTAGGGATGAACTTTCTTTGGCCATGTTATTTTGAGAAGACATAATTGCTTAGTTAGTATGCTTGAAGTATTATTATTTCTATGTCAATATTAAACTTTTATATTGAATCTTTCGGATCTGAATATTCATGCCACAATTAAGAAGAATTACATTGAAAATATGCCAAGTAGCATTCCACATCAAAAATTCTGTTTTTATCATTTACCTACTCAAGGACGACCAGGAATTAAGCTTGGGGATGCTTGATATGTCTCCAACCTATCTATAATTTTTGATTTCTCCATGCTATATTATCTACTGTTTTGGACAATATTGGGCTTTGTTATACACTTTTATACTATTTTTGGGACTAACCTATTAACCGGAGGCCCAGCCCAGAATTGCTATTTTTTGCCTATTTTAGGGTTTCGAAGAAAAGGAATATCAAACGGAGTCCAAACAGAATGAAACCTTCGGGAATGTGATTTTCTCACTGAACATGATCCAGGAGACTTGGACCCTACGTCAAGCAACCAATAGGGAGGCCACGAGGGAGGGGAGTGCGCCTACCCCCCAGGCGCGCCCTCCACCCTCGCGGGCCCCCTGTTGCTCCACCACGTACTTCTTCCTCCTATATATACCTACGTACCCCCAACCGATCAGGTACGGAGCCAAAACCCTAATTCCACCGCCGTAACTTCATGTATCCATGAGATCCCATCTTGGGGCCTATTCGATGAAGTGTGAGTAGTTTACCTCAGACCTACAGGTCCATAGTTATTAGCTAGATGGCTTCTTCTCTCTTTTTGGATCTCAATACAAAGTTCTCACCCTCTCTTGTGGAGATTTATTCGATGTAATGTTCTTTTGCGGTGTGTTTGTTGAGACCGATGAATTGTGGGTTTATGATCAAGTTTATCTATGAACAATATTTGAATCTTCTCTGAATTCTTTTATGTATGATTGGTTATCTTTGCAAGTCTCTTCGAATTATCAGTTTGGTTTGGCCTACTAGATTGATCTTTCTTGCAATGGGAGAAGTGCTTAACTCTGGGTTCAATCTTGCGGTGTCCTTTCCCAGTGATAGTAGGGGCAGCAAGGCACGTATTGTATTGTTGCCATCAAGGATAACAATATGGTTTTTTTATCATATTGCATGAATTTATCCCTCTACATCATGTCATCTTGCTTAAGGTGTTACTCTGTTCTTATGAACTTAATACTCTAGATGCATGCTGGATAACAGTCGATGTGTGGAGTAATAGTAGTAGATGCAGGCAGGAGTCGGTCTACTTGTCTTGGACGTGATGCCTATATACATGATCATAGCTAGATATTCTCATAACTATGCTCAATTCTGTCAATTGCTCAACAGTAATTTGTTCACCCACCGTAAAATAGTTATGCTCTTGAGAGAAGCCACTAGTGAAACCTATGGCCCCCGGGTCTATCTTCCATCATATTAATCTTCCAACACTTAGTTATTTTCATTGCCTTTTATTTTACTATGCATCTTTATCATAAAAATACCAAAAATATTATCTTATCATATCTATCAGATCTCACTCTCGTAAGTGACCGTGTAGGGATTGACAACCCTTTATCACGTTGGTTGTGAGGATTTATTTGTTTTGTGCAGGTGCGAGGGACTTGCGCGTAGCCTCCTACTGGATTGATACCTTGGTTATCAAAAGCTGAGGAAAATACTTACGCTACTTTGTTGCATCACCCTTTCCTCTTCAAGGGAAAACCAACACAGTGCTCAAGAGGTAGCACATCGCAGCCCCAAACTTCAAGAAACTACAACTTGGGTTTCTTGCCAAACCATAGTTCATAAGGTGTCGTCTCAACGGATTTTGATGGTGCCCTATTTAACGTGAATGCAGCCGTCTCTGAAGCATAACCCAAAATGATAGCGGTAAATCAGTAAGAGACATCATAGATCGCACCATATCTAATAAATTGCGGTTACGATGTTCGGATACACCATTACGCTGTGGTGTTCCAGGTGGCGTGAGTTGCGAAACTATTACACATTGTTTCAAATGAAGACCAAACTCGTAACTCAAATATTCTCCTCTACAATCATATAGTAGAAACTTAATTTTCTTGTTACAATGATTTTCCATTTCACTATGAAATTCTTTGAACTTTTCAAATGTTTCAGACTTATGTTTCATCAAGTAGATATACACATATCTGCTCAAATCATCTGTGAAGGTAAGAAAATAACGATACCCGCCGCGAGCATCAATACCCATCGGACCGCATACATCAGTATGTATTATTTCCAACAAGTCTGTTGCTCGCTCCGTTGTTCCGGAGAACGGAGTCTTAGTCATCTTACCCATGAGGCATGGTTCACAAACATCAAGTGATTCATAATCAAGTGATTCCAAAAGCCCATCAGCATGGAGTTTCTTCATGCGCTTTACACCAATATGACCTAAAAGGCAGTGCCACAAATAAGTTGCACTATCATTATTAAACTTATATCTTTTGGCTTCAATACTATGAACATGTGTATCACTACTATCAAGATTTAGTAAAAATAGACCACTCATCAAGGGTGCATGACCATAAAAGATATTACTCATATAAATAGAACAACCATTATTCTCCGATTTAAATGAATAACCGTCTCGCATCAAGCAAGATCCAGATATAATGTTCATGCTCAATGCTGGCACCAAATAACAATTATTTAGGTCTAAAACTAATCCCGAAGGTAGATGTAGAGGTAGTGTGCCGACGGCGATCACATCGACTTTGGAACCATTTCCCGCGCGCATCGTCACCTCGTCCTTAGCCAATCTTCGCTTAATCCATAGCCCCTGTTTCGAGTTGCAAATATTAGCAACAGAACCAGTATCAAATACCCAGGTGCTACTATGAGCATTAGTAAGGTACACATGAATAACATGTATATCAAATATACCTTTCACTTTGCCATCCTTCTTCTCCGCCAAATACTTGGGGCAGTTCCGCTTCCAGTGACCAGTCCCTTTGCAGTAGAAGCACCCAGTCTTAGGCTTAGGTCCAGATTTGGCTACTTCACTTGAGCAGCAACTTGCTTGCCGTTCTTCTTGAAGTTCCCCTTCTTCCCTTTACCCTTTTTCTTGAAACTGGTGGTCTTGTTGACCATCAACACTTGATGCTCCTTATTGATTTCTACCTCCGCAGCCTTTAGCATTGCGAAGAGTTCGGGAATTGTCTTATCCACCTCTTGCATATTATAGTTCATCACGAAGCTCTTGTAGCTTGGTGGCAGTGATTGAAGAACTCTGTCAATGACACTATCATCAGGAAGATTAACTCCCAGCTGAGTCAAGTGGTTGTGGTACCCAGACATTCTGAGTATATGTTCCCGACAGAACTATTCTCGTCCATTTTTCAGCTGTAGAACTTATTGGAGACTTCATATCTCTCAATTCGGGCATTTACTTGAAATATTAACTTCAACTCCTGGAACATGTCATACGCTCCATGACGTTCAAAATGTCGTTGAAGTCCTGGTTATAAGCCGTAAAGCATGGCACACTGAACTATTCACACCCGATCATCACGTGGTGTCTCGGCACGACGAACTATAGCAACGGCGCATACTCAGGGAGAACACTTATACCTTGAAATTTAGTGAGAGATCATCTTATAATGCTACCACCGAACTAAGCAAAATAAGATGCATAAAGGATAAACATCACATGCCATCAGTATAAGTGATATGATATGGCCATCATCATCTTGTGCCTTTGATCTCCATCTCCAAAGCACCGTCATGATCACCATCGTCACTGGCTTGACACCTTGATCTCCATCGAAGCATTGTTTTCGTCTCACCAACTATTGCTTCTACGACTATCGCTACCGCTTAGTGATAAAGTAAAGCAATTACATGGCGATTGCATTGCATACAATAAAACGACAACCGTATGGCTCCTGCCAGTTGCCGATAACTCTGTTACAAAACATGATCATCTCATACAATAAAATTTAGCATCATGCCTTGACCATATCACATCACAACATGCCCTGCAAAATCAAGTTAGACGTCCTCTACTTTGTTGTTGCAAGTTTTACGTGGCTTCTAAGGGCTGAGCAAGAACCGTTCTTACCTACGCATCAAAAACCACAACACGGTATAGTGATTGCTTTTTGATCTTCAGAAAGAACCCTGTTCATTGAATTCGATTCAACTAAAGTTTGAGAAATTGACACCCAATAGCCACCTGTGTGTGAAGCACGTCGGTAGAACCAGTCTCGCGTAAGCGTACGCGTAATGTAGGTCTGAGCCACTTCATCCAACAATACCGCTGAATCAAGAATCAACTAGTGACGGCAAGCAATATGTATATACCCACACCCACAACTCCTTTGTGTTCTACTCGTGCATATAACATCTACGCATAGACCTGGCTCGGATGCCACTGTTGGGGAACACAGTAATTTCAAAAAATTCCCTATGCACACGCAAGATCCATGTAGATGATGCATAGCAACGAGAGGGGATAGAGTATTGTCCACGTACCCTCATAGACCGTAAGTGGAAGCGTTATGACAACACGGTCGATGTAGTCGTACGTCTTCACGATCCGACTGATCCTAGCACCGAAGGTACGACACCTCCGCGATCTGCACACGTTCAGCTCGGTGACGTCCCACGAACTCTAGATCCAGCTGAGTGTCGAGGGAGAGCTTCGTCAGCACGACGGCGTGATGACGGTGATGATGAAGTTACTGACGCAGGGCTTCGCCTAAGCACTACAATGATATGACCGAGGTGGAAATCTGTGGAGGGGGGCACCACACACGGCTAAGAGATCAACTTGTGTGTCTATGGGGTGCCCCCTCCCCCGTATATAAAGGAGTGGAGGAGGGGGAGGGCCGGCCCCTCTATGGTGCGCCCAAGGGCGTCCCCTCCTAGGCTCCCTTCTCCTCTCTCCCACTATGGCCAAATAAGGCCCATATACTTCCCGGGGGGTCCAGTAACCTCCTGGTACTCCAGTATATGCCCGAACTCACGCGGAACCATTCTGATGTCCAAACATAGGCTTCCAATATATTGATATTTATGTCTCGACCATTTCGAGACTCTTCTTCATGTCCGTGATCATATCCGGGACTCTGAACTACCTTTGGTACTTCAAAACACATAAACTCATAATACCGATCGTCACCGGACGTTAAGTGTGCAGACCCTACGGGTTCGAGAACTATGTAGACATGACCAAGACTCATCTCCGGTCAATAACCAATAGCGGAACCTATATGCTCATATTGGTTCCTACATATTCTACGAAGATGTTTATCGGCCGAACTGCATAACAACATATGTTGTTCCCTTTGTCATCGATATGTTTCTTGACCGAGATTCGATCGTCGGTATCTCAATACCTAGTTCAATATCGTTATCGGCAAGTCTCTTCACTCATTCCATAATGCAACATCGAGTAACTAACTCATTAGTCACTTTGCTTGCAAGGCTTATAGTGATGTGCATTGCTGAGAGGGCCCAGAGATACCTCTCCAATACACGGAGTGACAAATCCTTAGCTCGATCTATGCCAACTCAACAAACACTATCGGAGACACATGTAGTGCATCTTTATAGTCACCCAGTTACATTTTGACATTTGATAGCACACTAAGTATTCCTTGCTACCTCTTGAGCACTTGTGTTGGTTTTCCCTTGAAGAGGAAAGGGTGATGCAGGAAAGTAGCGTAAGTATTTCCCTCAGTTTTTGAGAACTGAGGTATCAATCCAGTAGGAGGCTACGCGCGAGTCCCTCGCACCTGCACAAAACAAATAAATCCTCGCAACCAACACGATAAGGGGTTGTCAATCCCTACACGATCACTTACGAGAGTGAGATCTGATAAATATGATAAGATAATATTTTTTGGTATTTTTATGATAAAGATGCAAAGTAAAATAAAAGGCAATGAAAATAACTAAGTATTGGAAGATTTAATATGATGAAGATAGACCCGGGGGCCATAGGTTTCACTAGTGGCTTCTCTCAAGAGCATAAGTATTTTACGGTGGGTGAACAAATTACTGTTGAGCAATTGACAGAATTGAGCATAGTCATGAGAATATCTAGTTATGATCATGTATATAGGCATCACGTTCGAGACAAGTAGACCGACTCCTGCCTGCATCTACTACTATTACTCCACACATCGACCGCTATCCAGCATGCATCTAGAGTATTAAGTTCATAAGAACAGAGTAACGCCTTAAGCAAGATGACATGCTATAGAGGGATAAATTCATGCAATATGATAAAAAAACCCCATCTTGTTATCCTCGATGGCAACAACACAATACGTGCCTTGCTGCCCCTACTGTCACTAGGAAAGGACACCGCAAGATTGAACCCAAAGCTAAGAACTTCTCCCATTGCAAGAAAGATCAATCTAGTAGGCCAAACCAAACTGATAATTCAAAGAGACTTGCAAAGATAACCAATCATACAAAAAAGAATTCAGAGAAGATTCAAATATTGTTCATAGATAAACTTGATCATAAACCCACAATTCTTCAGTCTCAACAAACACACCGCAAAAGAAGATTACATCCAATAGATCTACACAAGAGAGGGGGAGAACTTTGTATTGAGATCCAAAAAGAGAGAAGAAGCGATCTAGATAATAACTATGGACCCGTAGGTCTGAGGTAAACTACTCACACTTCATCGGAGAGGCTATGGTGTTGATGTATAAGCCCTCCATGATCGATGCTCCCTCCGGCGGAGCTCCGAAACAGTCCCCAAGATGGGATCTTGTGGATACATAAAGTTACAACGGTGGCATTAGGGTTTTGGCTCCGTCTATGATCTATTGGGGGTACGTAGGTATATATAGGAGGAAGAAGTACGTTAGTGGAGCAACAGGGGGCCCACGAGGGTGGAGGG
>NC_041388.1:146928515-146935247 GCF_002162155.2 Triticum dicoccoides
GTCTCCCTGTTGGTTGCTTGACGTAGGGTCCAAGTCTCCTGGGTCTTGTTTGTTCCAAAAATCACATTCCCGAAGGTTTCATTCCGTTTGGACTCCGTTTGATATTCCTTTTCTTCGAAACCCTAAAATAGGCAAAAAACAACAATTCTGGGCTGGGCCTCCGGTTAGTAGGTTAGTCCCAAAAAAATATAGAAGTGTATAATAAAGCCCAATAATGTCCAAAACAGTAGATAATATAGCATGGAGCAATCAAAAATTATAGATACGTTGGAGATGTATCAAGCATCCCCAAGCTTAATTCCTACTCGTCCTCGAGTAGGTAAATGATAAAAATAGAATTTTTGATGTGGAATGCTACTTGGCATATTTTGAATGTAATTCTTCTTAATTGTGGTATGAATATTCAGATCCAAAAGATTCAAGACAAAAGTTCAATATTGACATAGAAATAATAATACTTCAAGCATACTAACTAAGAAATTATGTCTCTTCAAAATAACATGGCCAAAGAAAGTTATCCCTACAAAATCATATAGTCTGTCTATGCTCTATCTTCACCACACAAAGTATTTAAATCATGCACAACCCCGATGACAAGCCAAGAAATTGTTTCATACTTTTGACATTCTCAAAACTTTTTCAATCTTCACGCAATACATGAGCGTGAGCCATGGACATAGCACTTTAGGTGGAATAGAATGGTGGTTGTGAGGAGACAAAAAGGATAAGATAGTCTCACATCGACTAGGCGTATCAACGGGCTATGGAGATGCCCATCAATAGATATCAATGTGAGTGAGTAGGGATTGCCATGCAACGGATGCACTAGAGCTATAAATGTACGAAAGCTCAAAAAAGAAACTAAGTGGGTGTGCATCCAACTTGCTTGCTCATGAAGACCTAGGGCATTTTGAGGAAGCCCATCATTGGAATATACAAAGCCAAGTTCTATAATGAAAAATTCCCACTAGTATATGAAAATGATAACAAAGGAGACTCTCTATCATGAAGATCATGGTGCTACTTTGAAGCACAAGTGTGGTAAAAGGGTAGTAGCATTGTCCCTTCTCTATTTTCTCTCATTTTTTATTTGGGCCTTTTCTCTTTTTTTATGGCCTCCTTTTTATTTATTTTTTCGTCCGGAGTCTCATCCCGACTTGTGGGGGAATCGTAGTCTCCATCATCATTTCCTCACTTGGGACAATGCTCTAATAATGATGACCATCACACTTTTATTTTCTTACAACTCAAGAATTACAACTCGATACTTAGAACAAGATAAGACTCTATATGAATGCCTCCGGCGGTGTACCGAGATATGCAATGACTCATGAGTGACATGTATGAAAGAATTATGAATGGTGGCTTTGCCACAAATACAATGTCAACTACATTATCATGCGAAGCAATATGACAATGATGGAGCGTGTCATAGTAAACGGAACGGTGGAAAGTTGCATGGCAATATATCTCGGAATGGCTATGGAAATGCCCTGATAGGTAGGTATGGTGGCTGTTTTGAGGAATGTATATGGTGGGTGTACGATACCGGCAAAAGGTGCGCGATATTAGAGAGGCTAGCAATGGTGGAAGGGTGAGAGTGCGTATGATCCATGGACTCAACATTAGTCATAAAGAACTCATATACTTATTGCAAAAATCTACAAGTAATCAAAGCAAAGTATTACGCGCATGCTCCTAGGGGGATAGATTGGTAGGAAAATACCATCGCTCGTCCCCGACCGCCACTCATAAGGAAGACAATCAATGAATAAATCATGCTCCGGCTTCATCACATAATGGTTCACCATACGTGCATGCTACGGGAATCACAAACTTTAACACAAGTATTTCTCAAACTCACAACTACTCAACTAGCATGACTCTAATATCAACATCTCCATATCTCAAAACAATTATCAAGTATCAAACTTCTCATAGTATTCAACACACTCATAAGAGAATTTTATTATTAATCTTGTATACCTAGCATATTAGGATTATTTATGCAAATTACCATGATATTTAAGACTATCAAAATAATCTAAGTGAAGCATGAGAGATCAATAGTTTCTATAAAACAAATCCACCACCGTGCTCTAAAAGATATAAGTGAAGTACTAGAGCAAAACTATATAACTCAAAAGATATAAGTGAAGCACATAGAGTATTCTAATAATTTCTGAATCATGTGTCTCTCTCAAAAGTTGTGTACAGCAAAGATGATTGTGGTTAACTAAAAATCAAAGACTCAAATCATACAAGACGCTCCAAGCAAAACACATATCATGTGGTGAATAAAAATATAGCTCCAAGTAAAGTTACCGATAGAAGTAGACGAAAGAGGGGATGCCTTCCGGGGCATCCCCAAGCTTTGGCTTTTAGGTGTCCTTAGATTATCTTGGGGGTGCCATGGGCATCCCCAATCTTAGGCTCTTGCAACTCCTTGTTCCATAATCCATCAAATCTTTACCCAAAACTTGAAAACTTCACAACACAAAACTCAAAGTAGAAAATCTCGTGAGCTCCGTTAGCGAAAGAAAACAAAAGACCACTTCAAGGTACTGTAATGAACTCATTATTTATTTATATTGGTGTTAAACCTACTGTATTCCAACTTCTCTGTGGTTTATAAACTATTTTACTAGCCATAGATTCATCAAAATAAGCAAACAACACACGAAAAACAGAATCTGTCAAAAACAGAACAATCTGTAGTAATCTGTAGCTAACGCAAGATCTGGAACCCCAAAAATTCTAAATTTCTGGACGTGAGGAATTTGTCTATTAATCATCTGAAAAAAGAATTAACTAAATAGCACTTTCCAAATAAAAATGGCAGCAGTTCTCGTGAGCGCCAAGGTTTCTGTTTTTTACAGCAAGATTAACAAGACTTGCCCCAAGTCTTCCCAACGGTTCTACTTGGCACAAACACTAATTAAACACAAAAATCACAACCAAAACAGAGGATAGATAAATTATTTATTAATAAACTGGAGCAAAAAGCAAGGAATAAAAATAAAATTGGGTTGCCTCCCAACAAGCGCTATGGTTTAACGCCCCTAGCTAGGCATAAAAAGAAAGAATAGATCTAGGTATTGCCATCTTTGGTAGGCAATCCATAAGTGGTTGTCATACTAGATTCATAATTTAATTTAATTTTATTTCTAGGAAAGTGTTCCATGCCTTTCCTTAACGGAAATTGGAATCTAATATTTCCTTCCTTCATATCAATAATTACACCAATCGTTCTAAGGAAAGGTCTACCAAGAATAATAGGACATGAAGGATTGCAATCTATATCAAGAACGATAAAATCTATGGGCACATAATTTCTATTTGCAACAATAATAACATCATTAATTCTTCCCATAGGTTTCTTAATAATGGAATCTGCAAGGTGCAAGTTTAGAGAGCAATCTTCAAAATCACGGAAACCTAACAAATCACACAAAGTCTTTGGGATCGTGGAAACACTAGCACCCGAATCACACAAAGCATAGCATCCATGATCTTTAATTTTAATTTTAATAGTTGGTTCCCACTCATCATAAAGTTTTCTAGGGATAGATACTTCCAACTCAAGTTTTTCTTCATAAGATTGCATCAAAGCATTAATGATATGTTTGGTAAAAGCTTTATTTTGGCTATAAGCATGAGGAGAATTTAGCACGGATTGCAACAAGGAAATACAATCTATCAAAGAGCAATTATCATAATTAAATCCCTTGAAATCCAAAATAGTAGGTTCATTAACATCTAGAGTTTTGATCTCTTCAATCCCACTTTTATCAAATTTAGCATCAAGATCTAAAAACTCTGAATTTTTGGAACGCCTTCTAGGTAAAGGTGGATCACATTCAGTCCCATAATTATCAAGATTCATATTGCAAAACAAATATTTAATAGGGGACACATCAATAACTTTTAGATCTTTATCTTTATTATCATGGTAACTAGAAGAACGCGCTTTTATAAAGGAATCTTTCTTAGCACGCATCCTAACGGTTCATTCTTTGCACTCATCAATGGAAATTCTCACGGCTTTGAGAGACTCATTGATATCATGCTTAGGTGGAATAGATCTAAGTTTCAAAGAATCAACATCAAGAGAAATTCTATCAATGTTCCTAGCCAACTCATCAATCTTAAGCAATTTTTTCTTCAATGAAAGCATTGAAATTCTTTTGCAAAGTAATAAATTCTTTAATATTAGATTCAAAATCAGAGGGCATCTTATTATAATTTCCATAAGAATTGTTGTAGGAATTACCATAATTATTAGAGGAATTACTAGGATAAGGCCTAGGATTAAAATTTCCTCTATACGCGTTGTTACCAAAATTGTTCTTACCAACAAAATTCACATCCATAGATTCATTATTATTCTCAATCAAAGTAGACAAAGGCATATCATTAGGATCGGAAGAAACCTTTTATTAGCAAATAATGTCATAAGTTCATCCATCTTTCCACTCAAAACATTAATTTCTTCTATCGCATGCACTTTCTTATTAGTAGATCTTTTAGTGTGCCATTGAGACTAATTAACCATAATATTATCTAGGAGTTTAGTAGCTTATCCTAAAGTGATTTCCATAAAAGTTCCTCCCGCGGCCGAATCTAAAAGATTTCTAGAAGCAAAATTCAATCCAGCATAAATTTTTTGTATAATCATCCACAAATTTAAACCATGAGTAGGACAATTACGTATCATTAATTTCATCCTCTCCCAAGCTTGTGCAACATGTTCATGATCAAGTTTCTTAAAATTCATAATATTGTTTCTAAGAGAGATGATCTTAGCGGGAGGAAAATACTTAGAGATAAAAGCATCTTTGCACTTATTCCACGAATAAATACTATTTTTAGGTAAAGAGGAAAACCAAGCTTTAGCACGATCTCTAAGCGAAAAAGGAAATAGCTTCAATTTAACAATATCATTGTCCAGATCTTTCTTATTTTTCATATCACACAAATCAACGAAGCTATTTAGATGGGTAGCGTCATCTTCACTAGTAAGGCCGGAAAATGGATCTTTCATGACAAGATTCAGCAAGGCAGCATTAATTTCACAAGATTCAGCATCAGTAAGAGGAGCAATCAGAGTGCTAATAAAATCATTGTTGTTGGTATTGGTAAAGTCACACAATTTAGTGTTATCTTGAGCCATCGTGACAAGCAAGCAATCCAACACACAAGCAAACAATAAACGAGAAAAAAGAGGTGAATAGAGAAATAGAGGGAGGATAGAGAGAGAGGGCGAATAAAACGGCAAGGGTGAAGTGGGGAGAGGAAAACGAGAGGCAAATGGCAAATAATGTAATGTGGGAGATAAGGGTTTGTGATGGGTACTTGGTATGTTTGACTTTTGCGTAGACCTCCCCGGCAACGGCGCCAGAAATGGCTCATTGTCGGGAGTAAAATCTTGACTTGCGTGAACCTCCCTAGCAACGGCGCTAGAAATCCTTCTTGCTACCTCTTGAGAACTTGCGTTGGTTTTCCCTTGAAGAGGAAAGGGTGATGCAGCAAAGTAGCGTAAGTATTTCCCTCAGTTTTTGAGAACCAAGGTATCAATCCAGTAGGAGGCTACGCGCGAGTCCCTCGCACCTGCACAAAACAAATAAATCCTCGCAGCCAACGCAATAAGGGGTTGTCAATCCCTACATGGTCACTTACGAGAGTGAGATCTGATAGATATGATAAGATAATATTTTTTGGTATTTTATGATAAAGATGCAAAGTAAAATAAAAGGCAATGAAAATAACTAAGTATTGGAAGATTTAATATGATGAAGATAGACCCGGGGGCCATAGGTTTCACTAGTGGCTTCTCTCAAGAGCATAAGTATTTTACGGTGGGTGAACAAATTACTGTTGAGCAATTGACAGAATTGAGCATAGTTATGAGAATATGTAGGTATGATCATGTATATAGGAATCATGTCCGAGACAAGTAGACCGACTCCTGCCTGCATCTACTACTATTACTCCACACATCGACCGCTATCCAGCATGCATCTAGAGTTTTAAGTTCATAAGAATAGAGTAACGGCTTAAGCAAGATGACATGATGTAGAGGGATAAATTCATGCAATAGGATAAAAAGCCCATCTTGTTATCCTCGATGTCAACAATACAATACGTACCTTGCTGCCCCTACTGTCACTGGGAAAGGACACCGCAAGATTGAACCCAAAGCTAAGCACTTCTCCCATTGCAAGAAAGATCAATCTAGTAGGCCAAACCAAACTGATAATTCGAAGAGACTTGCAAAGATAACCAATCATACATAAAAGAATTCAGAGAAGATTCAAATATTGTTCATAGATAAACTAATGATAAACCCACAATTCATCGGTCTCAACAAACACACCGCAAAAGAAGATTACATCGAATAGATCTCCACAAGAGAGGGGGAGAACTTTGTATTGAGATCCAAAAAGAGAGAAGAAGCCATCTAGCTAATAATTATGTACCCGTAGGTCTGAGGTAAACTACTCACACTTCATCGAAGAGGCTATGGTGTTGACGTAGAAGCCCTCTGTGATCGATGCCCCCTCCAGCGGAGCTCCAAAACAGGCCCCAAGATGGGATCTCGTGGATACAGAAAGTTAAGGCAGTGGAATTAGGGGTTTGGCTCTGTCTCTGATCGTTTGGGGGTACGTAGGTATATATAGGAGGAAGAAGTACGTCGGTGGAGCAACAGGGGGCCCCGAGGGTGGAGGGCGC
>NC_041388.1:146935315-146997373 GCF_002162155.2 Triticum dicoccoides
GGGTAGGCGCGCCCCTACCTCGTGGCCTCCCTGTTTGTTTCTTGACATAGGGTCCAAGTCTCCTGGGTCTTGTTCGTTCCAAAAATCACGTTCCCGAAGGTTTCGTTCCGTTTGGACTCCGTTTGATATTCCTTTTCTTCGAAACCCTAAAATAGGCAAAAAACAGCAATTCTGGGCCAGGCCTCCAGTTAGTAGGTTAGTCCCAAAAATAATGTAAAAGTGTATAATAAAGCCCAATAATGTCCAAAACAGTAGATAATATAGCATGGAGCAATAAAAAATTATAGATACGTTGGAGACGTATCATTCCTCCGGTATTTAGGAGTTGCATAATCTCATAGTCATAGGAACATGTATAAGTTATGGAGAAAGCAATAGTAGTAAACTAAACGATCAAAGTGCTAAGCTAGCGGATGGGTCAAGTCAATCACATCATTCTTTAATGATGTCATCCTGTTCGTCAAATGACAACTGTTTGTCCATGGCTAGGAAACATAACCATCTTTGATTAACGAGCTAGTCAAGTAGAGGCATACTAGTGACACTCTGTTTGTCTATGTATTCACGCATGTATCAAGTTTCCGGTTAATACAATTCTAGCATGAATAATAAACATTTATCCTGATATAAGGAAATATAAATAACAACTTTATTATTGCTTCTAGGGCATATTTCCTTCATTTCAATCTTGAAGCAATGCTTAATGACCCCTGTCCAAAACACAGTTATCCTAACAAGCCGTCGACTCATGCTTGGAAGGATTGTTATATCATGTCGAAGTTCAGGAATCAAAGTTTTAACCAGCATCATTGTAACAACAATGGGCCGCCTGGTGGGTCAGGATCTAGTTTCCAGGGGTCCGGCTTTGGTGGGCGGTTCAAATTCTGGCTATCAGGGTCACGGTAACAGTGGTGGTCATCATCAACAGTCTGACAGGGTAACCAACAACATAATAATCAGTCAAGGTATCAGAGTAACCCAAAGCATCTTAATAGTGGCCAATATCATGTCTTCAGTACCAACACGTGTAAGCGTGACCAGAAGGTGCATAAGTGAGCGGTCCACATGGTTGAGTCGGCAATACCTCTGTATTTACGGTGGTCAGAACATGCAATCATATGGAGTCGGGCAGATCACCCGCCCCGGGTTGATGATCCGGGTCATTTAGCACTAGTGGTAGCCCCTCAAGTGGGTGGGTATAAGTTCACCAAAGTGTTTATGGATGGTGGCAGTAGCATCAATATATTTTATTATGACACTTTTTGTCGGATGAGCCTCATAGACAAGGATCTTAGGCTGGCCTCCATAGTGTTCCATAGAGTGGTGCCTGGCAAGTCGGCTTACCCTGTTGGGAATATATCACTGGAAGTAGCCTTTGGTGATGAGCACAATCATAGAGCGGCGATGTTATGATTTGAGGTGGTTAAGATCAAGATTCCATATCATGCCCTGTTTGGACGGCCGGCTTATGCCAGGTTCATGGCCCGCCCCTGTTATGTATATCTGCAACTTAAGATGCCAGGACCTGAGGGGACAATCATAGTTCATGGGAATCGTAAACTCGCACTAGAGTGCGAGGATGGAGATGCAGCTTATGCAGAGTCGGCCCGTGCTACAGAGGAACTTAAGTATTATAAGGATAATGTTGACCTGACAGATATGACCCCTCTGAAGAAACCTACTACAGAGACAGACCCGCCTCTTAAGTTTAAGTCGGCCAAGGATACACATCAACTTGATTTTGTCCATGGTGATTCTTCTCAGCAGTTTACCATTGGGACGGGGATGGATCCTAAATAGGAAAGCACGTTCATCAAATTCATCCGTGAGAATCGGGACATCTTTCCATGGAAACCTTCTGACATGCCAGGTGTACCGAGAGAGTTCGCTGAGCACCGACTTAATATTGATCAAAGATGAAACCTGTTCGCCAATTCCTTCGCTATTTTAATGAAGAGAGGCATAAGGCTATTGGGGAAGAATTGGCCCGGCTCCTAGCTGCCAGGTTCATAATCGAGGTGTTCCACCCTCAGTGATTGGCTAACCCTGTGCTGGTGCTTAAAAAGAACGACACTTGGTGCATGTGTGCGTTGATTACACAGATCTTAACAAGGCATGTCCGGCCGATCCTTTCGCTCTCCCTCGTATTGACTAGATTATTGATGCTATGACGGGTTGTGAGAGTTTGTGTTTCTTGGATGCATATTCTGGTTATCATCAGATCAAGATGGTAGTGGAATATCAAGAAAAGACAGCTTTCATCACCCCCTTTGGAGCTTTCTGTTATGTGTCTATGCCTTTTGGGCTCAGGAGTGCCCAGGTGACTTATCAACATTGTGTCCAGAATTGCTTTCACAAGCAGATTGGCTAGAACGTTCATGCTTATGTGGATGACATTGTGGTTAAATCTAGAAAGAAAGAAACTTTGCTTGATGACCCAAAGGATACCTTTGATAATCTCACGGTGTACAAGATGATGCTTGAACCCATCCAAGTGTGTTTTTGGCGTGCCAGATGGCAAATTGTTAGGTTTCCTGGTCTTAGAGCAGGGCATTGAGGCTAACCCAGAGAAGATTGAGGCTATAACTTCTCTTTCTAAGCTGGCATGTATCAATGATGTTCAGCGCCTGGTGGGTCGCATTGCATCCTTGAACTGGTTCATAAGCCGCCTTGGAGAGAAAACAATCCCCCTGTATCAGATGATGAAGAAAACTGATCACTTCATTTGGAGCGATATAGCTAATGAGGCATTTGAGGCACTTAAGAAGCAGTTGGCTGAGCCACCTATCTTGGTTGCTCCTATATACAAAGAGCCTTTGCTCCTGTACGTGGTTGCAAATAATAAGGCCGTCAGTGTTGCAGTTGTCATAGAGCGCAAGGAGGCGGGTCAGGAGTACCCAGTTCAGCGGGCGGCTTATTATGTCAGTGAAGTCCTTATGGAGTACAAGCAAAGATACCCACATTGGCATAAGCTGGTGTTTGGGGTGTTCATGGCCAGCCGTAAGCTCAAGAATTATTTCCTTAGACATCCAATCACAGTGGTCAGTTCTGCTCCACTTGGCAACATAACTCAAAACAGAGAGGCTACTCACCGGGTTGCTAAGTGGGTAGTTGAGCTTGGACCTCATCATCTGAAGTATGTGCCTAGAACATCTATCAAATCTCAGGCTTTGGTGGATTTCATAAATGATTGGACGGAGCACAAACCCCTCAGGAGAAGCCTGGCAATACATATTGGACTATACACTTTAATGGGTCCAGATAGTTGGAAGGCTCGGGGGCTGGATTCATCTTGGAATCTCCCCCAGTGGACAAATTTTGTTATGTCTTAAGGCTCATGTTCCCTTGTACTAATAATGCAGTTGAGTATGAAGCTTTGCTTCATGGACTCCGAATGGCGAAGGAGATGAACCTCAGCCGGGTTAGATGTTTGGGCGACTCAGACATGGTAGCTCAACAGGTTTCAGGAAAGTAGGATTCTAAAGACCTGCTTATGGCAGCTTATCATCAGACAGTTGAAAATATTGCTGGTCACTTTAAGGGGTGCCAGTGTTGGAAATATGCCCTAGAGGCAATAATAAAATAGTTATTATTATATTTCCTTGTTCATGATAATTGTCTATTGTTCATGCTATAATTGTATTAACCGGAAACCGTAATAAATGTGTGCATACATAGACCAGAATATGTCCCTAGTAAGCCTCTAGTTGACTAGATCGTTGATCAATAGATGGTTGTGGTTTCCTGGCCATGGACATTGGATGTTGTTGATAACGGGATCACATCATTAGGAGAATGATGTGATGGACGAGACCCAATCCTAAGCATAACACTAGATCGTGTAGTTCATTTGCTAGAGCTTTTCTAATGTCAAATATCATTTCCTTAGACCATGAGATTAGCAACTCCCGGATACCGTAGGAGTGCTTTGGGTGTATCAAACATCACAATGTAACTGGGTGACTATAAAGGTGCACTACAGGTATCTCCAAAAGTGTCTGTTGGGTTGGCATGAATCAAGACTGGGATTTGTCACTCCGTATGATGGAGAGGTATCTCTGGGCCCACTCGATAATGCATCATCATAACGAGCTCAATGTGACTAAGGAGTTGGTCACGGGATCATGCATTACGGAATGAGTAAAGAGACTTTCCGGTAACGAGATTGAACGAGGTATGGGGATACCTATGATCAAATCTCGAGCAAGTAACATACCAATGTACAAAGGGAATTGTATACAGGATTGATTGAATCCCCGACATCATGGTTCATCCGATGAGATCATTGTGGAACATGTGGGAACCAACATGGGTATCCAGATCCTGCTATTGGTTACTGGCCGGAGAGATGTCTCGGTCATGTCTACATGGTTCCCGAACACGTAGGGTCTACACACTTAAGGTTCGGTGACGCTAGAGTTGTTATGGGAAACTGTATGTGGTTACCGAAGGTTGTTCGGAGTCCCGGAGGATATCTTGGATGTCATGAGGAGTTTCGGAATGGTCCATAGGTGAAGATTTATATATGGGAAGTCCAATTTCAGTCGCCGAAATAGTTTCGGGGGTTATCAGTATTATACCGGGACCACCGAAAAGGTGTCTGGGGGTCCACCGGGTGGGGCCACCTGCCTTGGGGGACTTAATTGGCTTTATATGGGAGGGAACCAGCCCCTGGTGCGCTGGTGCGCCCCCAAGAGCCCAAGTCGCCTAGGGATGGAAATCCTAGGGGGAGGGGGCGCCTCCCACCTTGCTTTGGGGGCAAGTCTCCCCACTTGTCCGCCGCCCCCCTCTAGGTGCATCTAGGGGGCCCGGCCCCCTCTCCCCTTCACCCTATAAATATAGGGGGTTGGGAGGGCAGCCGCACCCCTTCCCTGGCGCAGCCCTTCCCTCCTCCAACACCTCCTCCTCCTCCTTAGTGCTTAGCGAAGCTCTGCCGGAGAACCACGAGCTCCACCACCACCACGCCGTCGTGCTGCCAGAGTTTTCCCTCAACTTCTCCTCTCCCCTTGCTGGATCAAGAAGGAGGATACGTCCCTGGGCTGTACGTGTGTTGAATGTGGAGGCACCGTCCGTTCAGCGCTTGATCGGATCTTCCGTGATTTGAATCGCCGCAAGTACGACTCCATCAACCGCGTTCTTGTAACGCTTCGGCTTAGCGATATTCAAGGGTATGAAGATGCACTCACTCTCTCTCATTGCTAGCATCTCCTAGATCGATCTTGGTCTCACGAAGGAAAATTTTCAATTATTACTACGTTCCCCAACAACCAGGTGGATCACATAGACCGACGTAAGAATGAGGCAGCTGATGCACTGTCTTGGCTTGGGTCACAACGTAAGCCGGGTCCCCCAAATGTATTCCTTGATGTGTTACATAATCCTTCTGTCAAATTACCTTTAGAGGAAGATCTTGCTATTCCTAACCTGGAGGGACAGTTGGTGGCGGCTCTGCGGGCTATTCCTGACTAGACGATGCCTTACCTGGCTTATTTGACCTGGGGCGAGTTACCGGACGATGAAAACTTGGCACGGAAAATCACAAGACGGTCCAAGTCTATGACCATTGTTAATGGCGAGTTACACCGATGTAGTGTGACTGGTGTGTTCCAACATTGTGTTTCTCCCGAATAAGGACGAGAGATGCTACCTGAAATTCATGCAAGCGATTGTGGTGATCATGCCGGGTCATGATCTTTGGTGGCTAAAGCTTTTCGTCATGGGTTTTCTGGTTGACGGCTCATGGTGATGCAAAAGACGTTATCAGCAAGTGTGATGGATGTTAGAAATTTGCAAGGCAGGCTCATGTTCTGGCTCAGGAGTTACGGATGATTCCCATCACTTGGTCATTTGCGGTCTAGGGGCTTGATATGGTTGGACCTTTCAAAATGTCTAAGGATAAGAAGAACCACAGATACGTCTCCAACGTACCTATAATTTTTGATTATTCCATGCTATATTATATTCTGTTTTGGACATTATTGGGCTTTATTATACACTTTTATATTATTTTTGTCACTAACCTAATAACCGGAGGCCTAACCCAGAATTGCTGTTTTTTTGCCTATTTCAGAGTTTCGCAGAAAAAGAATATCAAACGGAGTCCAAACAGAATGAAACCTTCGGGAATGTGATTTTCGGAACGAACATGATCCAGTGGACTTGGACCCTACGTCAAGAAAGCAACCAAGAAGGCACAAGGTAGGGGGCGGCCTACCCCCCTAGGCGCGCCCTCCACCCTCGTGGGGCCCATGTTGCTCCACCGACGTAATTCTTCCTCCTATATATACCTACGTACCCCCAAACTACCAGATACGGAGCCAAAACCCTAATTCCACCGCCGTAACTTTTTGTATCCGTGAGATCCCATCTTGGGACCGTTTCCGGAGCTCCGCGGAGGGGGCATCGATCACGGAGGGCTTCTACATCAACACCATAGCCTCTCTGATGAAGTGTGAGTAGTTTACTTCAGACCTTCGGGTCCATAGTTATTAGCTAGATAGCTTCTTCTCTCTTTTTGGATCTCAATACAAAGTTCTCCCCCTCTCTTGTGGAGATCTATTCGATGTAATCTTCTTTTGCGGTGTGTTTGTTGAGACCGATGAATTGTGGGTTTATGATCAAGTTTATCTATGAACAATATTTGAATCTTCTCTGAATTCTTTTATGTATGATTGGTTACCTTTGCAAGTCTCTTCGAATTATCAGTTTGGTTTGGCCTACTAGATTGATCTTTCTTGCAATGGGAGAAGTGCTTAGATTTGGGTTCAATCTTGTGGTGTCCTTTCCCAGTGACAGTAGGGGCAGCAAGGCACGTATTGTATTGTTGCCATCGAGGATAACAAGATGGGGTTTATATCATATTGCATGAGTTTATCCCTCTACATCATGTTATCTTACTTAAAGCGTTACTCTGTTCTTTTGAACTTAATACTCTAGATGCATGCTGGATAGCGGTCGATGTGTGGAGTAATAGTAGTAGCTGCAGGCAGGAGTCGGTCTACTTGTCTCAGACGTGATGCCTATATACATGATCATACCTAGATATTCTCATAACTATGCTCAATTCTGTCGATTGCTCAATAGTAATTTGTTTACCCACCGTAATACTTATGCTCTCGAGAGAAGCCACTAGTGAAACCTATGGCCCTCGGGTCTATCTTCTATCATATTAATCTTCCGTTAACAAGCTATTTATTTTTCCATTTATTTTGCTTTCTTTCCTTTGCCTCCTTATCATAAAAATAACAAAAATATTATCTTATCATATCTATCAGATCTCATTTTCATAAGTGACCGTGAAGGGATTGACAACCCCTTTATTGCGTTGGTTGCAAGGATTTTATTTGTTTGTGTAGGTGCGAGGGACTCGTGCATGGCCTCCTACTGGATTGATACCTTGGTTCTCAAAAACTGAGGGAAATACTTACACTACTTTGCTTCATCTCCCTTTCCTCTTCAAGGGAAAACCAACACAGTGCTCAAGAGGTAGCAAGAAGGATTTCTGGCGCCGTTGCTGGGGAGTCTACGCAAAAGTCAACATACCAACTACCCATCACAAACCCTTATCTCCCGCATTACATTATTTTCCATTTGCCTCTCGTTTTCCTCTCCCCCACTTCACCCTTGCCGTTTTATTCGCCCTCTCTCTCTCTCGCTCTCTTCCGTTTGCCTCTTTTTGCTCACTTTTCCCTCGCCATGTCGGAACCAAAAAGAGTTGGGGGTTCTCTCCCTAGCTTGGACGATCCTTCTATTATATCTAAACTCATAAATAAAGCTATGGAAAAACCTGCCGGAGTTGTCAATAAGAGTCTTAATAACTTTGATGAAGATGATTCCGGATTTTTTTGTTATTTACTTGATGAATCTTTGAAAGATGCTTGGGATAGGATGTTAAGAATCCGGGCTAGCTTTGTACCCCAATATCAAATTGAGGTTTACCTAAAAAGCTTTTATGTTGGGTTGCCCACTTCGTTCAAACAAGTTTTAGATTCTATTTTTGAAGAGGGTTTTCTTGAAGGGGACCCCATAGATACCTATGAGAAGATGAAAACTATATTTGGGCACCCCATTAATGAGAACCACATCTTTTTTGCTCTCTTACCAGAACGAATCTATCAAAGAAATAAAAGCTAGCCTAGATGCCAATTTCCACAACTTACTTAATCTTTCTTCTACCATAAATGGCCATGTGCTTTACCAAACTAGAAAGATTAATTCTATAGATAGCAAGTTTGCTCTTTTCTTCCCTAAAACCAAATATGGCAACACCTAGATCTATCGTTGCTTTTATGCCTAGCAAGGTGCGTTAAACGATAGCGTTTGTTGGGAGGTAACCCAATTTTATTTTTATTCCTTGCTTTTTGCTGCTGTTTAGAAATAAATAATTAATCTAGCCTCTGTTTTGGTTGTGTTTTTTGTGTTTAATTAGTGTTTGTGCCAAGTAGAACCATTGGGAAGACTTGAGGAAAGTCTTTTTAATCTTTCTGTAAAAACAGAAACTTTAGCGCTCACGAGAATTGCTGCCATTTTTAGTTGGAAAGTTCTATTGTGTAGCGACCCGACCCGAATGGTTCAAGTCTCTATGCTTAAGTGTCATCCCTGGATCGGTATGCTGACACACACAGTACTCGAGGATTTATAAAAGAGGTAAATCACATGTAAAAGTAACGTAAATACTATTACCTCAAATCCAAAATAGCGGAAGTAACAAGGTTGTGGATTCCCATCAACACCAACGGCAAAGTTGAGTGTAGAAATCGTAACCCTAACGTATCACTTACTCGTCATAAGATAATCCTGCAACATGAGACGTTGCAGCCACAGAGGGTCAGTACATTGAATGTACTGGCAAATTCACACCATAGAGAAAATGATGAACAATGGCTATCACAATGTGCATATATGGCTGGTGGAAAAGCTCTATGGTTATAAGGTTTTTGCGTAAAGCCAATTTTTCCCTACTGCAAAGGAATAAATTTTATTTAACTATCATGGTGGTTGTTGAACATTGAGAATGGTTGACAGCATTCTCAATCCCAATTAAGTAACATCATTAAACCCAACAATATTCATTTAAAGTAACATGATGAGATCAACAGGATAATCCAAGAACTAGATGCTCAAGATGTCCATAACCGGGGACACTCTGCAGAGGTTTGCGCACTTTTCCCCACAAGACTCGATCTCCTCCGTTGGTTTTCTCGCACTACATGGTGTTTGAGAAACGGATGACCGAGACATAGCCTTTCAGAAGCGCTAGCACCTTACGTTGGATAGACCGGTACACCTACTATCCCCTACATCTTCTAGTCTACCCTGTAAGAGTTCGCACGACTTAATCAACTACGCCAGAGCCCATAATGATTTGTGGCTGCACATGGAAGTTTCTAGTATGAATAATCTCATGATCCCTTTGAGCCTGGAGGACCGTAGGATGATCACACGGTATATCCCCGGGATCTCCTAGGACAACACTGGTATATCCCCAGGTGTCCGGGCAAGTCCACTGGTATATCCCCAGGGTGCCCCTAGCAATCCACCCAGATGTGTATTCAAGTTTCCACCTTAAGTTGAACCATTAAATAACAATCTCACATCTGTCATGGATTTCACTCATACCAAAACCACGTCTACGAGCATAGCATGGCAATATAAGCATAACGTAAAAGTAACTCCCAAGGTTTGAATGTAGGACAATAGGTTCCTACCTCATCAACTACTTCCCAATACCCACAATTTAATTAGATCCTAATCATGCAATGTTTGAGGTTTGATCTAATGCAATAAAGACTGGGTATGAAAGGGTTATGATCAAAGTGTGAACTTGCCTGCAATGTTGATGAAGATGATTCGCACTCAAAACTCTTGATAGTTCTACTCGTCACACTCCGATCAATCTATGGTAAGCAAGCAATAGTTACCACACATAAGCAATCACTCAAAAGATCAAAAAGAACGAAGAAGACGATTCGGAAACATCAAAACCAAGCAAATAACTCTTGCAACATAAAACAATTTCTAACAGTACCAAAATTATGTGAATTTGGCCTTATTAGAATGTTTCGGTCAAGAGTTTCGATTTGCAAAAAGAATCAACTCAAACGGAGCTACGAAACTCAAGTTATGATCAAACGAAGTTTGAATTCAAATCTGATCTAATTCAAATTTTAAACTTTTCAAAAACATGTTTGAGTTGGATTAAAGGATAGAGGGGATCATAACGAAGACGTGGGCGTTGGTTTCGTTGGATTTGGACAAACGGGCAAAAAGTTGTGATAGATTGAAGATCAGGGACTAATCTGTGAAGAAACTAATTACACATGGGTCCCTGGCTATAAATAAACAGAAAAAGAAAAATCTATCTAATGAACGTTCGCTCTAGAAGCTTATAAGACAAAAACCGTTCGCTGCAAACACTAAACAATGAACGTTCACTACTTAAAGAAAACGGTTGGAGAGAAAAAAAAAACAACAGCGCGATCTAATCCTATCCGTTGACCCTAGATCTAACGGGCGAGGGAGGAGCCGGGCTTACCGCGGCGGTGGGCGTTGGCATCGCCGGAGAAGATGGCGGCGGCGGTGGCGGTTTCGAGCGGGCGGCGGCTCCGGTGGTCAGGGGCGACGGCGGAGCGGTCGGGAAGGGGCGGAGCGGAGCGGCGGAGTCGTTGGCGGGGTCAGCTGCGGTCGAGGGCGACGGAGCGGAGCGGGCGACGGCAGCGGATCTCGTTGGAGTTTGCAACACCGGCGAGGGGGTGCGGGGCATCGGCAGCTGCGGCTTGAGGGGAAAACGAGGCCGGGGCCTCGGTATTTAACGAAGGGGGCGAGGCGGTGGCTTGGGCGAGGGCCAAGGTGGCGCGGGGTGGACGTCGAGTCGGACACGGCGGCGGCCGGCGACGCGTGCTGGAGTTGGACTCCGGCTCGGCTTGGGGAAGAAGAAGCTGACAGGTGGGGTCCACCTGTCGGCGGCTGGCGAAGCGGCGTCCGCGCGACGGAGCGAGCGGGCGAGCGAGGCGTAGCTGGTTCGGGCGCGGGGAGTTGCTGGGCTGCGGCTGTCCTGGCCCGGTTGGCTGGGCCGGCCCAGTCGGGAATTTTTTTTTAAAGATTTTTTTCCAGACAAACAAAACAGAATAAAACAAAAGAAATACAAATAGTAAATAGGCATATAATATATCAAAAAATTTAGAAAAAGATTTTCTACGACATGAACATTTTCCTAGCATTAAATAAAATACACACAAAATCAGATAATTCAAAGAGTGCTACTGGTCTATTAAAAACTAATAAAAATCATTTTAAAAATTCCAAAATGATTTCAAATAAATTTTTCTCCAATTTTCTATTGTAGGGAATCATGTTACCCTAATTTCCATGTATTTTATTTTTGGAGAAAAATAATTTGAATAAAACTCAAATAACTCCAAATTGAAAATAAATTCAAAGAACTTTGAATTTGATCCTTGAAACTCACAACTCATATTTCATATAATTTGAAGAAGTCATTTTATCTTCTCTCGTGAAAATCATTGAGTTGCATAAAGTTTCAGAATTGGAAACATTCTCAAATGAAATTCAAATATTTTCAACACCCCTTGTCATTTAATAAATGGAAGAAGTCATGTCATCTTCTCTCCAGGGTTTCGTGATGAAAAAGTATTTGAGTTCACGGAGAGCATAAAGGCAAAAATGAAAGTTTGGGAAAGTCCTTTTATTCCCTCTCATTTAACTTTCAAAAGTTTCGAATTCACTCACTTTCAGACAATCAATCAAAAAATCAATCAAATCTATCTATTTGTTTATAACATTCCAAAATTTAGAATTTTGGGATGTTACAAACCTACCACCCTTAAAATGAATCTCGTCCTCGAGATTCGGAGAGGCTAGCAAGAAATAGGTTAGGGTTTGGGGGTCTCCTCAAATTCCATCAATCATCACCGGGGTCTGGGGTGCTACCACCCTTAGAAACATTGTTACGGTTCCATCAAAACTCATATACCCCATCCTTATTCTTGACAGTGTCGGGCTTCTCAGATCCTCGAGAAAATTCCTTCTCTGAGCTCTTCAGGCAGTGGTATAACCTTTTCCTCAATTCTTCTGTCTTTCATCTTGGTAAGGTTCTTCTATGATGGGGTCTTCTTAGCTGACGGGTCTGGCGCCAATACTAAACAACTATCGATATCTCATGGTGGTCAACAATTTGTGGTTTCTCCTGCAGGAAATGGGTCTGGGTTGATCCTCACCGTATAACCTACGGTTGGCAAAGCTGCTTTGTACAAGGGAAACATACCTATACCATTCTAAGGCTTAAACAAGGTTTTGATCGTCGTCTCTCCACTATAGGTAAGTCACTCAGATTTACCATCCCATATAGCAAGGCGAATAATAAGAGTAAGTCGGTATGGTGATCAATCCATCCTGCACCCAAATCATTACCTTCTATACGGTTTAGCGAATCTCGCATTGTAACACTCGGTCATCCTCACAAGCATTGCAGAATTTCTCTCATCGACGAACCAAGTTCGGAATAATCCATTGATTCTGCAAGCCAGACAAACATCTATCGTTCCTTCACAACTCTCAGGTTTTGCGTAAACTCCTATAAAATTGTCTGCCGATAAAACGCCGTATCTTCCTCCAGGGTTTTTCCTTCAGCAGGAATGTGCTTGCTTCTTGGCAGGTCCTGGGGCCTGTGGGTTATGGCCCATCTCATCACTTGTAGTCCTTGAACTTACAATCGGGCAACTGATCATTATTCCAACTTCCAACTTCCTAATATTCTTAAATCCATCCAATTGTACTGTCTTCCTTCCTTCTATTGGCACCAAACTAGGACATGATTACTCAGACTCATCATGGAATTTCCATTGATCCATATTTCTGACATCATACCTCCTTTATATCCAATAGTAATTTATCTCTCCATCCTCGTGGGATATCCCACATACCGAGATAAAAACTTATACTTATGAAGTCCATATTCCACTTTGTGGAACATCCTTTTCCTTTCCAAGGTCAAGCGTCCTTACAGGGGAATATTGGCCATCTCCGCATGGCACTTCTTCAACTGGGAAACGTGAAACACATCTTGAACTCCTGACAGTCCTTCGGGTAACTCAAACTTGTAGGCCACTTCTCTCATACGCTCCAAAACTCGGTATGGTGCTACAAATCTCGGGGCTAACTGTCCCTTAACTCCAATCCGTTTAACTCCTCGCAGAGGGGTCACACGAAGACATGCTTTGTCTCCAATTTCATAGACTACCTCCTTGAGTTTTTGAGTCTACACAACTCTTTTGCCTGGACTGAGATACCTTCAGTCTATCTCGAATCAACTTAACATTCTCTTCTGACTCCTTGATCACATTGGGTCCAACAACTGACGGTGTCCAACTTCATCCCACACACTCTTGGGGCATCACACATATCAAGACAAACTCGTATTCATTTTTGTCGGAAATCCACTCAGTGGAGTATCCCTATCTTTTCCAGGGATCAATGGTTCTTACAGGGTTCTACCACCCTTAAAATGCTCCAATATTCCATAGACCATATTTCTCATATTCTCAAAATGGTCAAAATCCTTCTTCATAGAGTAACAACTCATAAAATCCATATCAGTACCAACGATGCTACTTTATTCATTCTCAAATGATTACAATCTCTCGCTTTTCCATTACATGTCTCAACTCAACACCTCAATATAAAAGAAAATGTTCTCACTTCTACTACTCCATTTCTTTTGTTGCAAACTCAACTATCTAGCACAAGTTTCCTTCTCATTGGGGCATTCTCTGGCAAAGTTCCCTGCTCCATTACAACTAAAACATATTACTTCTGAAAAGTATCGAGGTTTCCTCTTTGGGCAATTGTTGAGGTAGTGCCCTGACTCCTTGCACCTGTAACAGGTGATACGACTCAGGTCCTTCCTGGAATCCAATCTGCCTCTCTTCCTAGACCTTTCCATGCCAATCATGGCTTCTATTTCCTGTGGGTCATATTCTACTTCATCTATCGGGAATTCTACTAGATCCCCATTCAAACAATTTTGGGAGATGTGTCCTTCTTCTCCACATGAATAGCAAGACTTAGTGCAGGGTTTACTCGGGTCTTCCTTAGGTGTGTCCTCCACCTCTTCCTTCATCACGGGTTCTTCTAAAATTTCCATAAGGGCTCCTTTCTTTACTTCTTTCTTCTGTTGTATGGTTCTTCGTACCATGGGGTAAATGTGACACCGAGAGGGATAGTGGGTAGTCCCTTCACACAAGAAACAAGTAATCTTCCTAGTTGGGCATTCTTCAACTGGGTGACTTCCTTCACAATTAGTGCATTCATCCTTGTGTTCTTTATGGGTATGTCCTATTTCTCCACAAATCTTGCATGCACAAGGTTTCTTCATATCCTTTCCATAAGGCTTCAACTTCTGGGACACAACCCGAGACTTTGGCAAAGTCAACTTAAATTCTTTCCAAGTGGTTACTCCTTGCCATTTATTCATGGTTTGGTACATCCTCCACCAAGTAGCAGCACCTCTTTCAAAGCATTGAAGAGCATGCTGGGCCATATCCTTTCCGACTATAGGGTTGTTTTCCATATGATCCTCCATGTTTTGAATCCATCGGTCTGTCTCCAATTGACTCATTGGTCCCGAAAATACAAGCTCATCTCCATTCATCCTCTATTGGGTCCAAGGGTTTTGGGGTGAGATAAGAGGGATAGAGAGGGATACACACAATGCAAACAAAAGTTTTGAAAAGACAGATTTTATTGTGGCTGTCAGAAAAACAACAAACAAATGACAACTCACAATCGTCGCATCTAACGTAGGTGTATAACAGGGGTTTGGTCTTCTAAGGTCAACATCGCCAAACTCTTCAAGTCTTGTTCATGCCTCCAATGGCTTCTTCCGATCTTTTTTGCCCTTCTCAATTTCTTCTGCCAGATCCTCTCTGTTGACAAAAAGTTTCTCGTGACATCCTTTAATATTTCTAGAGTGGCATTCAAAACTTCTGGGTTTCAACATTGGCATGAACCATGGTACTACTGCCCTTCAGTTCCTGATGAATCTCCTATTTCACGAGGTTTTGCTCCTCCAGCTGGGCTACTTTCAGCTTCCGGGTCCTGAGTTTTTCTCAAAATACTTCCTTGTCAAAATACGGCTTCTTGTTGGTCCATCTTAACTTCTTAATGTAACACTCCAGATCCTGGTGATACACCGGCTAAGGTTAAAACTTCATCTTACTAATAGGTGCTCCATCAGCCTTGTTCCATCAAATCCATTCTGAAGAAATGCATCCTTAACTCAGCACGGTGACAATAGCATCAGCGGGCGATGACATCACGAATAATCGTGTTTCTGCTCTTGTCATTCCCATGAGCTATCATTCCATAGTTGATATCTCCTGCCTTAGGGTCTTCTTTGACAAAACTTCGAGTTATCATACTCCTTGTTTCAGTCTTTCTCCGATACACCTTGATCTCAGGTATTGACAACTTCCATAGTCTGCCAAGTTCCATAAGGGTAGCCTTCCTAGGTCATACAAATATGGGAATTCTTCAGAGCCTTCAAATTCTACTTGTCTTCGGCCTTCAACCATTGTAGTTTCCATTATTCAGATGCACGGAAAATACTCTTAATTCCGAAGTGGTCTTAGCTGTCTGATATCTTGTACTTCTTGGAGTGGTCTCATCAGTCGAATCTTCGTGTGGTCAAAAGGGGAAAGGGGTATGGTCTCACTAAAGGGAATTTTTGAATAAGCTCAGAAGAGAAGAGAGGTAAAAGATCTTTTTGAAAGGAAAAGTTGTAGATAAAAATCTTTGCTATGGGCTTGCCAGTTTTCTAGGGTCACGTCCTACAGTCAACATGTGCTCTGATACCATCTTGTAGCGACCCGAGCCGAATGGGTCAAGTCTCTGTGCTTAAGTGTCATCCCTGGATCGGTATGCTGACACACACAGTACTCGAGGATTTATAAAAGAGGTAAATCACATGTAAAAGTAACGTAAATACTATTACCTCAAATCCAAAATAGCGGAAGTAACAAGGTTGTGGATTCCCATCAACACCAACGGCAAAGTTGAGTGTAGAAATCGTAACCCTAACATATCACTTACTTGTCGTAAGATAATCCTGCAACATGAGACATTGCAGCCATAGAGGGTCAGTACATTGAATGTACTGGCAAATTCACAGCATAGAGAAAATGATGAACAATGGCTATCACTATATGCATATATGGCTGGTGGAAAAGCTCTATGATTATAAGGTTTTTGCGTAAAGCCAATTTTTCCCTACTGCAAAGGAATAAATTTTATTTAACTATCATGGTGGTTGTTGAACATTGAGAATGGTTGACAACATTCTCAATCCCAATTAAGTAACATCATTAAACCCAACAATATTCATTTAAAGTAACGCGATGAGATCAACAGGATAATCCAAGAACTAGATACTCAAGATGTCCATAACCGGGGACACGGCTAATCATGATTAGTTTGTACACTCTGCAGAGGTTTGCGCACTTTTCCCCACAAGACTCGATCTCCTCCGTTGGTTTTCTCGCACTACATGGTGTTTGAGAAACGGATGACCGAGACATAGCCTTTCAAAAGCGCTAGCACCTTATGTTGGATAGACCGGTACACCTACTTTCCCCTACATCTGCTAGTCTACCCTATAAGAGTTCGCACGACTTAATCAACTATGCCAGAGCCCATAATGGCTTGTGGCTGCACACGGAAGTTTCTAGTATGAATAATCTCATGATCCCTTTGAGCCTGGCGGACCGTAGGATGATCACACGGTATATCCCCGGGATCTCCTAGGACAACACTGGTATATCCCCAGGTGTCCGGGCAAGTCCACTGGTATATCCCCAGGGTGCCCCTAGCAATCCACCCAGATGTGTATTCAAGTTTCCACCTTAAGTTGAACCATTAAATAACAATCTCACATCTGTCATGGATTTCACTCATACCCAAACCACGTCTACGAGCATAGCATGGCAATATAAGCATAACGTAAAAGTAACTCCCAAGGTTTGAATGCAGGGCAATAGGTTCCTACCTCATCAACTACTTCCCAATACCCACAATTTAATTAGATCCTAATCATGCAATGTTTGAGGTTTGATCTAATGCAATAAAGACTGGGTATGAAAGGGTTATGATCAAAGTGTGAACTTGCCTGCAATGTTGATGAAGATGATTCACACTCAAAACTCTTGATAGTTCTACTCGTCACACTCCGGTCAATCTATGGTAAGCAAGCAATAGTAACCACACATAAGCAATCACTCAAAAGATCAAAAAGAACGAAGAAGACGATTCGGAAACATCAAAACCAAGCAAATAACTCTTGCAACATAAAACAATTTCTAACAGTAAAAAATTATGTGAATTTGGCCTTATTAGAATGTTTAGGTCAAGAGTTTCGATTTGCAAAAAGAATCAACTCAAACGGAGCTACGAAACTCAAGTTATGATCAAACGAAGTTTGAATTCAAATCTGATCTAATTCAAATTTTAAACTTTTCAAAAACATGTTTGAGTTGGATTAAAGGATAGAGGGGATCATAACGAAGACGTGGGCGTTGGTTTCGTTGGATTTGGACAAACGGGCAAAAAGTTGTGATAGATTGAAGATCAGGGACTAATCTGTGAAGAAACTAATTACACATGGGTCCCTGGCTATAAATAAACAGAAAAAGAAAAATTTATCTAACGAACGTTCGCTCTAGAAGCTTATAAGACAAAAACCGTTCGCTGCAAACACTAAACAATGAACGTTCACTACTTAAAGAAAACGGTTGGAGAGAAAAAAAACAACAGCGTGATCTAATCCTATCCGCTGACCCTAGATCTAACGGGCGAGGGAGGAGCCGGGCTTACCGCGGCGGTGGGCGTTGGCGTCGCCGGAGAAGATGGCGGCGACGGCGGCGGTTTCGAGCGGGCGGCGGCTCCGGTGGTCAGGGGCGACGGCGGAGCGGTCGGGGAGGGGCGGAGCGGAGCGGCGGAGTCGTCGGCGGGGTCAGCTGCAGTCGAGGGCGACGGAGCGGAGCGGGCGACGGCAGCGGATCTCGTCGGAGTTTGCAACACCGGCGAGGGGGTGCGGGGCATCGGCAGCTGCGGCTTGAGGGGAAAACGAGGCCAGGGCCTCGGTATTTAACGAAGGGGGCGAGGCGGTGGCTTGGGCGAGGGACAAGGCGGCGCGGGGTGGACGTCGAGTCGGACACGGCGGCGGCCGGCGATGCGTGCTGGAGTTGGACTCCGGCTCGGCTTGGGGAAGAAGAAGCTGACAGGTGGGGTCCACCTGTCAGTGGCTGGCGAAGCGGCGTCCGCGCGACAGAGCGAGCGGGCGAGCGAGGCGTAGCTGGTTCGGGCGCGGGGAGTTGCTGGGCTGCGGCTGTCCTGGCCCGGTTGGCTGGGCCGGCCGAGTCGAGAATTTTTTTTTAAAGATTTTTGTTCCAGACAAACAAAACAGAATAAAACAAAAGAAATACAAATAGTAAATAGGCATATAATATATCAAAATTTTCAGAAAAAGATTTTCTACGACATGAACATTTTCCTAGCATTAAATAAAATACACACAAAATCAGATAATTCAAAGAGTGCTACTGGTCTATTAAAAACCAACAAAAATCATTTTAAAAATTCCAAAATGATTTCAAATAAATTTTTCTCCAATTTTCTATTGTAGGGAATCATGTTACCCTAATTTCCATGTATTTTATTTTTGGAGAAAAATAATTTGAATAAAACTCAAATAACTCCAAATTGAAAATAAATTCAAAGAACTTTGAATTTGATCCTTGAAACTCACAACTCATATTTCATATAATTTGAAGAAGTCATTTTATCTTCTCTCGTGAAAATCATTGAGTTGCATAAAGTTTCAGAATTGGAAACATTCTCAAATGAAATTCAAATATTTTCAACACCCCTTGTCATTTAATAAATGGAAGAAGTCATGTCATCTTCTCTCCAGGGTTTCGTGATGAAAAAGTATTTGAGTTCACGGAGAGCATAAAGGCAAAAATGAAAGTTTGGGAAAGTCCTTTTATTCCCTCTCATTTAATTTTCAAAAGTTTCGAATTCACTCACTTTCAGACAATCAATCAAACAATCAATCAAATCTATCTATTTGTTTATAACATTCCAAAATTTAGAATTTTGGGATGTTACATATTGTAACGCCCACGATGCGGCTATATCTCCCACGTGTCGAAGCACGACTTAGAGGCATAACCGCATTGTAAGCAATGTCGCAAGTGAGGTAATCATCACACAACCCATGTAATACATAAGGGAAAGAGATACATAGTTGGCTTACAATCACCACTTCACACAATACATGAATAAAGCATTACAACATCCAGATACAATCAAGGTCTGACTACGGAACCAAAATAAAAGAAGACTACCCCAAATGCTACACAGATCCCCGATCGTCCCAACTGGGCTCCACTACTGATCAACTAGAAATGGAACAACATAACGAACACGATCTTCATCGAGCTCCTCCTTGAGCTTGGTCGCGTCACCTGCATGGTTTCATCGGCACCTGCAAACTGGTTTTGGAAGTATCTGTGAGTCACGGGGACTCAGCAATCTCACACCCTCGTGATCAAGACTATTTAAGCTTATAGGTAGGGTAAAGGTATGATGTGGAGCTGCAGCAAGCGACTAGCATATATGGTGGCTAACCTATTCGCAAAAGAGAACGAGAAGAGAAGGCAAAGGCACGGTCGAACAACTATGATTAAGAAGTGATCCTAGAACAACCTACGTCAAGTATAACTCCAACACCGTGTTCACTTCCCGGACTCCGCCGGGAAGAGACCATCACGGCTACACACGCGGTTGATGCATTTTAATTAAAATTAAGGTTCTAGGTATTCTACAATCGGACATTAACAAATCCCCATCTGCCCATAACCGCGGGCACGGATTTCGAAAGTTCAAATCCCTGCAGGGGTGTCCCAACTTTGCCCATCACAAGCTCTCACGGTCAACGAAGGATATTCCTTCTCCCAAGACAATCCGATCAGACTCGGCATCCCGGTTACAAGACATTTCGACAATGGTAAAACAAGACCAGCAAAGCCACCCAGATGTGCCGACAAATCCCGATAGGAGCTGCACATATCTCGTTCTCAGGCACACCGGATGAGACTAGCTATGAGTAAAACCAGCCCTCAAGTTTCCCCGAGGTGGCCCCGTAGGCAGCTCAGTTCGGACCAACACTCAGAGGAGCACTGGCCCGGGGGGGTTAAAATAAAGATGACCCTTGAGCTGGCCGACCCAAGGGAAAGAAAAGTCTAGGTGGCAAATGGTAAAACCAATGTTGGGCCTTGCTGGAGGAGTTTTATTCAAGGCGAACTGTCAAGGGGTTCCCATTATAACCCAATCGTGTAAGGAACGCAAAATCCGGGAACCTAACACCGATATGACGGAAACTAGGGCAGCAAGAGTGGAACAAAACACCAGGCATAAGGCCGAGCCTTCCACCGTTTACCAAGTATATAGATGCATTAATTTAAATAAGAGATATTGTGATATCCCAACAAAATCCATGTTCCAACAAGGAACAAACTCCAATCTTCACCTGCAACTAGCAACGCTATAAGAGGGGCTGAGCAAAGTGGTAACATAGCCAAACAACGGTTTGATAGGACAAGGTGGGTTAGAGGCTTGGCTTAACAATCTGTGAGGCATGATAAGCAAGTGGTAGGTATCACAGCATAGGCATAGCAAAAGAGCGAGCAACTAGCAAGCAAAGATAGAAGTGATTTCGAGGGTATGGTCATCTTGCCTGAAATCCCGCAAGGAAGAAGAACGACTCCATGAAGAAGACAAACGGACGTAGTCGAACGAATCCTCACAAACGCGACGTTATCAGAACTAACCCGAAGAAGCAACACCGGAAAGAAAGCAAACAACATAGTAAACAATCATCACAAAAGCATGGCACGATGCGCAAACAAGTATGATGCATGTCCGGTTTAAATAGGCCTGGCAATATGCAACAAACAATTCTACAAATTAAGTGGAGCTCAATATGCAACGAGTTGCATATTGATGAATCACCTCATCAACTATTTAGTTCTCTCTCATTTAGGTACTCAACAATATTAAATGTTTTTCAGCATGTCAAGAGATGATACATAACAAAACTATACCATCTAAACAATTTAAATGGGGCCGTGTATAATAAACAACAAACCCGGTAAATCCGCATATGCATTAGTAATTTAATGCAAACAACAATTTTAACCAATCTTGTAGTTGTTATCATGATGCGGGTGACATGTTCAAATTTATGCAATGTTTATTAAAAGTTGACAAGAGCATTATGAAGCATTTGTCACCGGGTGGAAAGAAAGGGTGTCACGACGACGAATCCGAAAATGATGCCACGGCAACATATCGGTTCTGATAGCTCATGGAGATACTGGTGTAAAGGAAGAGGGTGTGAGTGTGTCAACAGATGGTGGGAGTGATCCCGGTTACCGAGTGTCCCATGACTCGACGACGGTGTCAAACGAGGGAACAACTAACGTTCACGGGCGGATTACAACAACCAACATGCATCTCATACAACTCATGCATACGGTCCACGGGTGGTCATCGCGGGGTTATACCTTCGAAGCGTGCCTTTTCGGAATGGAACAGTTCTCGTTCGGTGCCAAGTAGAGGAAGTAGACGTTCTCGCGACGACAGTAGTGGAAGTAGTCGTTCTCGCACGCTCTAGGGTCGACGGTAGAGGTTCTCGTGATCTCGGCGACGGTAGCGGTATATGTTTCGTTTTCGGAGAGGTACTTAACGAATCCAACGTCCTCGGGGTGACGGTAGTGGTATGCACGACGTCGGGGTACTTGTCGGTCCGGTCTTGATGGTGTAGATGTACACGATGTCGGGGTACTTGTTGCATCACCGGGTGTAGTCGTACATGTTCGAAGCGGGACTTAGCGTATCCATGTACTTGGCAGTCCAGGATGTAGAGGTACACTTGTCCAAGTGGAACTTGATGATGACGGGGTCTTCAAGGTACTTGACGCTTGAGGTTCCAATCCGGTTTCGAATGCATTCACGCAACACATCGCAGGAGCAAGAGGCAACAACTTGGTGGGGTTCTGGCCATACATGGTGAACTCGAAGTCGAGGCGAATGGCACTGCTTGAGAAGGCAAACGACGGCTGTGACAGGGCATGAGCAGAGGCCAAGGAGCTTGATGGGGCAAGTGGAGCAACATGCGACAGGGGCGTCCATGAAGGTGAGCAGGGAAGGCATGGCAAGGAGGCATGGGAGGATCCTGTGGCCGTGGAGGGCGAGCGGCGGCCTGGACAACGGCGGAGACGGGGCTGGAGATCGACGACGAGGAGGAGAGCTTGGGGTCGAGCGTGGTGTAGGGCTCCGGCGGCAGGAGCAGGGAGCTTGGTGCGGCGACGGCAGAGGTGCGGCGCTCCGGTTGAGAGACTTGGCGCTCAGCGGCGTCGAGCGAAGCAGGATGCAGCAGTTGGCCGACGAACGGGCGGCGGGGCTTGGCTGCTCGTGGAGGACGGCGGGCATCGAGGCTCCAGGGACTTGGCGCGGCAGCCCTCGCGGGAGACGGGGAGGAGGCGAGATGGCGCGGCGGCGGCCTCACCAGAGTGGAGAAGGCGGCGACACTGGTGGGAGAAGGAGGCGGGGGCACGGGCTCACGCATGCTGGGATCGGGATCCCTCTCTCTGTTGCGAGCGTGTGAGGAGGGAATCGAGGAGAGAAGTGGGATCGAGGGAGCTGGCTTCTGGCGGCGGCGATGGGAACGAGAGGGAGTAGCGATCAGGCTCAGCTAGCGGCTAGGGTTAGTTAGGCAGGGGCCGGCTGGGCCTTGGGCCAGTGGTGCGGCTGCTGGTCGTTGGGAGGCCCAGGTGGGCAGTGGTGCAGGCAGCCTCTCCCTCTAAATATCTCTCTCCCTTCCTTCTCTTATAATTTTCTTTATCAGAAAACAAGAGAAGACATAGAAAGAAAGTGGGGGGGGGGGGGTTAGGACACGAAGTTGGACTCACGGATAATTTTCACGAACTCGTAAAAATGTGCACGGTCCACGAAAAATAGGAGAGGCAAGATTGCAAGGATTTAATTCAAAGTCATTTGAATTTAATTCAAATGGTTTGAACAAGGGCTAGGAAATAGAAGTGTCCAAAAACGTTTGGATTTTTGGTAGAGCTCCGAAATATGATGAAAGAAATATATGGCCATGTTGGAGACCGAGAATTAAGATAACAAAGGCATTGGGATATTTTGCAAGTGTGTTTGTGGTAAATCCAAACGAATGGAATATTTTTATTTAGCTCCCTAATATTGGGAGGATATGTTATAAAGAGAATCACCATGTGGATTCCCTCGATTTAAATGGACCGAAGATCCATGCAATTTATTTAGTTGAGTTGCAAAAGATTTATGAGATGAAGGCATGATGACATGATGCAATGCACATGATGCAACAAACCAAACAAATCACACGACGAAACCCAGAAACCCTGGAAGGTATCTGAAGCTCCGGTCTTGGGGTGTCACAACACTCCACCACTACGAGAGGATCTCGCCCCGAGATCTAGGATAGCACCGGAGGGAAACAGAAATGGAAGAGAAAAGAACACAACGGAGATGAACGAAGTTGACAATCTCCGTTAGGAAAGAGGAACGAGGAAGAACAAATTCGGGCAGCACTCTGGTTGAAAAGTGATAAGCAACTTGATAAGATGAAAAGAACTAGAGGAGATGACAAAACACTCCGGTTAAATGGATAAGCACGAAAAGAACACGATCCTCACCATTTTGAGATGATGATTGAAAATAGCAACATCACAAAGCCTCCGGGAGAAAGAATAGCAGATAGATAATTGAAATAAAAGAATGGAGAAGAAAATGCCAACTTCTGCCACAATTGAGCTTGAAAAGGCATCTTTAGGAGAAGGGTCGAACGGAGTTGTTGGAAAACCAACAATGAAAGGGTAAGCTTGATATGGACTTATAGAAGACATCTCAAAATTATGAGGTGACAACTTACCACTCATGGAATAGATTTGATTGGTAAAAACAAGGAGACGAGAAACTTATTTCACCGGTAGAATAAATGAAGAACTTGGGTCATTTATGAGCACCATAAATAGCAACAATCCTTAGGAAAGGCTTTAGGTGAAACATGACACAAGATAACTCCAACGAATAGGTTGATGGATTTAAAATACCTCATTCTTAACAACATGTGAATCATGAAACATGAACTCAAATTATCAAGAATGACATAATACCACCTCCAATGATACGGTAGAAAGAATTGCACTCCGGATTGCAAGATGAAGAATGCTTGAGCTCCTCTGAAAAGAATCTTGATGAACACTTCGTGAAGGAATTAAATCCTTGATGACCCATCATGTAGAGCCTCCATGAAGAACTCCGGTAACAAAAGAAAAGACCAATCAAAATGAAAGAGAAGCTGAAAACACAAGGTGAATACTTGCAATGATTAGATGGATCTTCGTGGTGACATACTTGAAAGAGCTTGGAACTCCGGTAAAAGAAAAGATGAATCAAGTGAAACCTAGAATTTGATGAACCTCCGGAATAAGGAATTGAATTTACTCGGTGAAACAAGAATAAGAATTACATTATGCGTATCCTTCACTAGTTAGATTGATGACAAGCAACGGATTTGGCATACTACTTATTCTTGTAGGAAGGATTAAGAGAGATATAGCGCAAACTTGAGAAAATCTTCAACGATCTACCGGAAGGATTGAAACAACGAATAAATTGATAAAGAAGAGAAATCTTGAACGAACCACCGTAAGAATTGGAAATGAACGAACTAAAATGGATGAATCACTGCTAAGAATTAGAGAATGAATGAGGATACTTGAGGGGATTTGGATACAACTGAAAAGAAGAGATCACGAGCTGATTATAGAATATTGAATGATGCACCGGTAAGATTTGGAGAACGAGAGCTGAAAGCTGGAATGAATAATTATGAGATGATGGGCTCCGAAGAATCAAACTGAAAAAAACTCTTGAATTACTCCGGATGGGTGAAAAGAACATCTCACAATCGAAAATAATTTTGAGAGGATGGCATGAAGCTAGAACCACGAGTCTCTGAGAGAACGGAGCAAGATTTAGATGAAACACTTGTTCTTTGGTCTTCAAAAGTTGGAAAAGACGATGAGAAACACCACCATGAATAGTTGAGACACTCCGGAATAATGAAGAATATAAAGGCTGAATCACCAATGAAAAGAATTTGAAAGATCTTGGAGAAAGATATTTGACTGATGATAATTCATTCTTACGTCAAACTTCGAAAAGTATTTGAGAATAACTCCTGGAAAATTAGAAGAGTCAGGTAAGACCCTAGGAAAAGACCTGTGGGTTAGGGCCCACTCAAAAGAAACACCGTAGAATGATTTAAAAGAGAGAATGCACCGGTTGAATTAAATGGCTTGAATGAGAGAACATCCTCGAAAGATCTTGAACAAATGTAGAGTGGAAAACACGAATCTTCGAGATATCTTCAGCACTCCGGAACAATTGAATAGCAAGCGGGGAATGATTAAGAGGTGCACCGGCATAAGAAAAGCATTGGGCAAAATGAAAGGACTATGCTCAATACCAAGTCTTGAATTGCATCCAACGGAGACGGAAAAGAATGAAGAATGATGAACTAGTAGAGCATCTTCAAGAGAACCACCGGGTAAGAACATTGATTGAAAAGAATGAAGAGAGTTCATATGAATAAAATAGATACTTGGTTAAGAAGTCCGAGTCCTTGAAGCAAAAGGGTGGGTGGGCGGGAAAACAAAGGCAACTTGGAGACGGATGAAACAAACATCATTGAGAAGACTTTAGTTGATCTCGCAAATGTTGGAATGATTGGATCCACTTGAAGAGAAGCACACCGGTTGACAAGGATTGACATGACAAACTCGATGATCGAGAAGGATTAGTATTCACATAGAAATATGAGAATACCGCTTAGGAAAGGTATGGAATCAACATTTGACTTTGAAGCAACTCGAAAACCACAATTCAAAACAAAACAAAGGATTGGCTTGCAAAATAAGCCGGAACAAACATATGATAGAGATTTCGTCTGAAGTTTTCGTGGTGGGGCCTACACGGGCTCGATCGTACAGCACCATCATGTACAAGGCAATGCACATGACATACGAAGCGTCCCCGAGTCAGCATAGCCAAGGACTCTTTAAGACACAACGAGACCACTTTAAACCAACCTTGGATAGGCGGACCACTAGACATCGAACCCTAATTTCATATCATACATCTGTCGGAAAGATATCCTAAGAGCTACTTGAATTCCCACTTATAAACTCCCGAAACTTTCCGGTTATGCAATCAGGTGTTGGGGATACAGGGGAAGCATAATATCTCACCCAAAACTAACAAATCCTACATCCAGTTGTATCCATCCTTCAACACATAACCAAGAAACCTTCGGAAATCATTTACCTCAACCTTCGAAAAGCATCCGTTATATGAGTTATGGCAATACTCCCGAACTCCCGCCCCAGTATTGGGTGGCGTCGAGGTTATCTCACCAACAACTGCATAAAAGATACTTTCGATGTCGGCGAAACTTAGGTATTCCAGAACTGCAACGATAAAATTGTGACGACAACACCTCGGACCTCAACTCCCTGGGACACTGCCACAACCCCTAAATGTCAGGAGGCACCAAGAACAATGTTCTCGTCACAAAACCATCGGAACGATTCCAAGATACCTGCGTGATCCTAAATTTTTTTTAGTGAAATTTGAGAAGAGAAGAGTCAAAACTCTATGTCAGGATGCCTCACCAGAGTGACGAAGGGACTGAGGAGTAAAAAGAATTCCTTACTCTCCGATATATAATTCCTAAATGACTCATAACATTTTTCTAGACTCAACAACGCCAATGATTCGATCAAGCAGGGGGCTCCTAAGGTCGGGGAAGGCTCTGATTACCAACTTGTAACGACCACGATGCGGCTATATCTCGCACGTGTCGAAGCACGACTTAGAGGCATAACCGCATTGTAAGCAATGTCGCAAGTGAGGTAATCTTCACACAACCCATGTAATACATAAGGGAAAGAGATACATAGTTGGCTTACAATCGCCACTTCACACAATACATGAATAAAGCATTACAACATCCAGATACAATCAAGGTCCGACTACAGAACCAAAATAAAAGAAGACTACCCCAAATGCTACACAGATCCCCGATCGTCCCAACTGGGCTCCAGTACTGATCAACTAGAAATGGAACAACATAATGAACACGATCTTCATTGAGCTCCTCCTTGAGCTTGGTCGCATCACCTGCATGGTTTCATCGGCACCTGCAAACTGGTTTTGGAAGTATCTATGAGTCACGGGGACTCAGCAATCTCACACCCTCGCGATCAAGACTATTTAAGCTTATAGGTAGGGTAAAGGTATGATGTGGAGCTGCAGCAAGCGACTAGCATATATGGTGGCTAACCTATTCGCAAAAGAGAGCGAGAAGAGAAGGCAAAGGCACGGTCGAACAACTATGATCAAGAAGTGATCCTAGAACAACCTACGTCAAGTATAACTCCAACACCGTGTTCACTTCCCGGACTCCGCCGAGAAGAGACCATCACGGCTACACACGCGGTTGATGCATTTTAATTAAAATTAAGGTTTCAGGTATTCTACAGCCGGACATTAACAAATTCCTATCTGCCCATAACCGCGTGCACGGCTTTTGAAAGTTCAAATCCTTGCAGGGGTGTCCCAACTTAGCCCATCACAAGCTCTCACGGTCAACGAAGGATATTCCTTCTCCCAAGACAATCCGATCAGACTCGGCATCCCGGTTACAAGACATTTCAACAATGGTAAAACAAGACCAGCAAGGCCACCCAGATGTGCCGACAAATCCCGATAGGAGCTGCACATATCTCGTTCTCAGGCACACCGGATGAGACTAGCTACGAGTAAAACCAGCCCTCAAGTTTCCCCGAGGTGGCCCCGCAGGCAGCTTAGTTCAGACCAACACTCAGAGGAGCACTGGCCCGGGGGGGTTAAAATAAAGATGACCCTTGAGCCGGCCGACCCAAGGGAAAGAAAAGGCAAGGTGGCAAATGGTAAAACCAATGTTGGGCCTTGCTGGAGGAGTTTTATTCAAGGCGAACTGTCAAGGGGTTCCCATTATAACCCAACCGTGTAAGGAACGCAAAATCCGGGAACATAACACCGATATGACGGAAACTAGGGCGGCAAGAGTGGAACAAAACACCAGGCATAAGGTCGAGCCTTCCACCCTTTACCAAGTATATAGATGCATTAATTTAAATAAGAGATATTGTGATATCCCAACAAAATCCATGTTCCAACAAGGAACAAACTCCAATCTTCACCTGCAACTAACAACGCTATAAGAGGGGCTAAGCAAAGAGGTAACATAGCCAAACAACGGTTTCCTAGGACAAGGTGGGTTGGAGGCTTGGCTTAACAATATGGGAGGCATGATAAGCAAGTGGTAGGTATCGCAGCATAGGCATAGAAAAAGAGCGAGCAACTAGCAAGCAAAGATAGAAGTGATTTCGAGGGTATGGTCATCTTGCCTGAAATCCCGCAAGGAAGAAGAACGAGTCCATGAAGAAGACAAACGGACGTAGTCGAACGAATCCTCACAAACACGACGTTATCGGAACTAACCCGAAGAAGCAACACCAAAAAGAAAGCAAACAACATAGTAAACAATCATCACAAAAGCATGGCACGATGCGCAAACAAGTATGATGCATGTCCGGTTTAAATAGGCATGTCAATATGCAACAAACAATTCTACAAATTAAGTGGAGCTCAATATGCAACGAGTTGCATATTGACGAATCACCTCATCAACTATTTAGTTCTCTCTCGTTTAGGTACTCAACAATATTAAATGTTGTTAAGCATGTCAAGAGATGATACATAACAAAACTATACCATCTAAACAATTTAAATGGGGCCGGGTATAATAAACAACAAACCCGGTAAATCCATATGCATTAGTAATTTAATGCAAACAACAATTTTAACCAATCTTGTAGTTGTTATCATGATGCGGGTGACATGTTCAAATTTATGCAATGTTTATTAAAAGTTGACAAGAGCATTATGAAGCATTTGTCACCGGGTGGAAAGAAAGGGTGTCACGGCGACGAATACGAAAATGATGCCACGGCAACATACCGGTTCTGGTAGCTCACGGAGATACCGGTGTAAAGGAAGGGGGTGTGAGTGTGTCAACAGATGGTGGGAGTGATCCCGGTTACCGGGTGTCCCATGAGTCGACGAGGGTGTCAAACGAGGGAACGACTAACGTTCACGGGCGGATTACAACAACCAACATGCATCTCATACAACTCATGCATACGGTCCACGGGTGGTCGTCGCGGGGTTATACCTTCAAAGCGTGCCTTTTCAGAACGGAACGGTTCTTGTTCGGTGCCAAGTAGAGGAAGTAGACGTTCTCGCGACGACGGTAGTGGAAGTAGTCGTTCTCGCACGCTCTAGGGTCGACGGTAGAGGTTCTCGCGATCTCGGCGACGGTAGCGGTATACGTTTCGTTTTCGGAGAGGTACTTAACGAATACAACATCCTCGAGGCGATGGTAGTGGTACACACAACGTCGGGGTACTTGTCGGTTCGGTCTTCACGGTGTAGATGTACACGTTGTCGGGGTACTTGTTGCATCACCGGGTGTAGTCGTACACGTTTGAAGCGGGACTTAGCATATCCATGTACTTGGCAGTCCAGGATGTAGAGGTACACTTGTCCAAGTGGAACTTGACAATGATGGGGTCTTCAGGGTACTTGACGCTTGAGGTTCCAATCCGGTTTCGAATGCATTCACGCAACACATCGCAGGAGCAAGAGGCAAAAACTTGGTGGGGTTCTGGCCATACATGGTGAACTCGAAGTTGAGGCGAACGACACTGCTTGAGAAGGCAAACGACGGCTGTGACAGGGCATGAGTAGAGGCCAAGGAGCTTGATGGGGCAAGTGGAGCAACATGCGGCAAGGGCGTCCATGAAGGTGAGCAGGGAAGGCATGGCAAGGAGGCATGGGAGGATCCTGTGGCCGTGGAGGGCGAGCGGCGGCCTGGACAACGGCGGAGACAGGGCTGGAGATCGACGACGAGGAGGAGAGCTTGGGGTCGAGCGTGGTGTAGGGCTCCGGCGGCAGGAGCAGGGAGCTTGGTGCGGCGACGGCAGAGGTGCGGCGCTCCGGTTGAGAGACTTGGCGCTCAGCGGCGTCGAGCGAAGCAGGACGCAGCAGTGGGGCGGCAAACGGGCGGCGGGGCTTGGCTGCTCGTGGAGGACGGCGGGAGTTGAGGCTCCAGGGACTTGGTGCGGCGGCCCTCGCGGGAGACGGGGAGGAGGCGAGATGGCGCGGCGGCGGCCTCACCTGAGTGGAGAAGGCGGCGACACTGGTGGGAGAAGGAGGCGGGGGCACGGGCTCGCGCATGCTGGGATCGGGATCAGGATCCCTCTCTCTGTTGCGAGCGTGTGAGGAGGGAATCGAGGAGAGAAGTGGGATCGAGGGAGCCGGCTTCTGGCGGCGGCGATGGGAACGAGAGGGAGTAGCGATCGGGCTCAGCTGGCGGCTAGGGTTAGTTAGGCAGGGGCCGGCTGGGCCTTGGGCCACTGGTGCGGCTGCTGGTCGTTGGGAGGCCCAGGTGGGCAGTGGTGCAGGCCGCCTCTCCCTCTAAATATCTCTCTCCCTTCCTTCTCTTATAATTTTATTTATTAGAAAACAAGATAAGACAAAGAAATAAAGTGGGGGGGGGGGTTAGGACACGAAGTTGGACTCGCGGATAATTTCACGGACTCGTAAAAATGTGCACGGTCCACGAAAAATAGGAGAGGCAAGATTGCAAGGATTTAATTCAAAGTCATTTGAATTTAATTCAAATGGTTTGAACAAGGGCTAGGAAATAGAGGTGTCCAAAAATGTTCGGATTTTTGGTAGAGCTCCGAAATATGATGAAAGAAATATATGGCCATGTTGGAGACCGAGAATTAAGATAACAAAGGCTTTGGGATATTTTGCAAGTGTGTTTGCGGTAAATCCAAACGAATGCAATATTTTTATTTAGCTCCCTAATATTGGGAGGATATGTTATAAAGAGAATCACCATGTGGATTCCCTCGATTTAAATGGACCAAAGATCCATGCAATTTATTTAGTTGAGTTGCAAAAGATTTATGAGATGAAGGCATGATGACATGATGCAATGCACATGATGCAACGAACCAAACAAATCACACGACGAAACCCGGAAACCCTGGAAGGCATCTGAAGCTCCGGTCTTGGGGCGTCACAGCTATTTAGTTAATTCTTTTTGCAGATGATTAATAGGCAAATTACTCATGTCCAGAAATTTATTTTACAATTTTTGGGGTTCCAGAACTTGCGCTAGCTACTGATTACTACAGACTGTTCTGTTTTTGACAGATTCTGTTTTTCGTGTGTTGTTTGCTTATTTTGATGAATCTATGGCTAGTAAAATAGGTTATAAACCATAGAGAAGTTGGAATACAGTAGGTTTAACACCAATATAAATAAACAATGAGTTCATTACAGTACCTTGAAGTGGTGTTTTGTTTTATTTCGCTAACGGAGCTCACGAGATTTTCTGCTTTAAGTTTTGTGTTGTGAAGTTTTCAAGTTTTGGGTAAAAGATTTGATGGATTATGGAACAAGGAGTGGCAAGAGCCTAAGATTGGGGATGCCCATGGCACCCCAATATAATCTAAGGACACCTAAAAGCCCAAGCTTGGGGATGCCCCGGAAGGATCCCCTCTTTCGTCTACTTCTATCGGTAACTTTACTTGGAGCTATATTTTTATTTACCACATGATATGTGTTTGGCTTGGAGCGTCTTGTATTATTTGAGTCTTTATTTGTTAGTTTTACACAATTATCCTTGCTGTACACACCTTTTGAGAGAGACACACATGATTCGGAAATTGTTAGAATACTCTATGTGCATCACTTATATCTTTTGAGTTATATAGTTTTTGCTCTAGTGCTTCACTTATATCTTTTAGGGCATGGTGGTGGATTTGTTTTATAGAAACTATTTTTCTCTCATGCTTCACTTAGATTATTTTGAGAGTCCTACAAAACAGCATGGTAATTTTATTTAATCATGTTAGGCATTCAAGATTAATAAAAAAATTCTTATGAGTGTGTTGAATAGCATGAGAAGTTTGATACTTGATAATTCTTTTGAGATATGGATATGGTGATATTAGAGTCGTACTAGTTGAGTAGTTGTGAATTTGAGAAATGCTTTAGTTGAAGTTTGTGATTCCTGTAGCATGCACGTATGGTGAACTGTTATGTAAAGAAGTTGGAGCATGAATTATTTACTGATTGTGTTCCTTATGAGTGGCGGTCGGGGACGAGCATTGGTCTTTTCGTACCAATCTATCCCCCTAGGAGCATGCGTGTAGTACTTTGCTTCGATAACTAATAGATTTTTGCAATATGTATGTGAGTTCTTTATGGCTAATGTTGAGTCCATGGATTATACGCACTCTCACCCTTCCACCATTGCTAGCCTCTCTAATACCGCACACCTTTCGCCGGTATCATACACCCACCATATACCTTCCTCAAAACAGCCACCATACCTACCTATCATGGCATTTACATAGCCATTCCGAGATATATTGACATGCAACTTTCCACCGTTCCGTTTACTATGACACGCTCCATCATTGTCATATTGCTTTGCATGATCATGTAGTTGACATTTTTAGTCGTGGCAAAGCCACTGTTCATAATTCTTTCATACAAGTCACACATGCATCATTGCTATCCCGGTATACCGCCGGAGGCATTCATATATAGTCATACTTTGTTCTAGTATCGAGTTGTAATCATTGAGTTGTAAATAAATAGAAGTGTGATGATCATCATTCATAGAGTATTGTCCCAAAAAAAGAAAAAAAGAGAGAGAAAAAAGAAAGGCCAAATAAAAAAGAAGGCCCCAAAAATATGTAAAAAGGGACAATACTACTATCCTTTTTCCACACTTGTGCTTCAAAGTAGCACCATGATCTTCATGATAGAGAGTCTCTTATGTTATCACTTTCATATATTAGTGGGAATTTTTCATTATATAACTTGGCTTGTATATTCCAATAATGGGCTTCCTCAAAATGCCCTAGGTCTTCGTGAGCAAGCAAGTTGGATGCACACCCACTTAGTTCTTTTTGTTGACCTTTCATATACTTATAGCTCTAGTGCATCCGTTGCATGGCAATCCGTTGCATGATCTTCAAGCATAGACTATCTTCTCCCTTTTTGTCTTCTCCACAACCACCATTCTATTCCACATATAGTGCTATGTCCATGGCTCACGCTCACGTATTGCATGAAGATTGAAAAAGTTTGAGAGCACCAAAAGTATGAAACAATTGCTTGGCTTGTCATCTGGGTTGTGCATGATTTAAATACTTTGTGTGGTGAAGATGGAGCATAGCCAGACTATACGATTTTGTAGGGATAACTTTCTTTGGCCATGTTATTTTGAAGATACATAATTGCTTAGTTAGTATGCTTGAAGTATTATTATTTCTATGTCAATATTGAACTTTTGTCTTGAATCTTTCGGATCTGAATATTCATACCACAATTAAGAGAATTACATTGAAATTATGACAAGTAGCATTCCACATCAAAAATTCTATTTTTATCATTTACCTACTCGAGGACGAGCAAGAATTAAGCTTGGGGATGCTTGATACGTCTCCAACGTATCTATAATTTTTTTTATTGTTCCATGCTATATTATATTCTGTTTTGGACATTATTGGGCTTTATTATACACTTTTATATTATTTTTGGGACTAACCTATTAACCAAAGGCCCATCCCAAAATTGCTGTTTTTTGCCTATTTCAGAGTTTCGCAGAAAAAGAATATCAAACGGAGTCCAAACGGAACGAAACCTTCGGGAATGTGATTTTCGGAACGAACATGATCCAGAGGACTTGGAACCTACGTCAAGAAAGCAACCAGGAAGGCACGAGGTAGGGGGGCGCGCCTACCCCCCAGGTGCGCCCTCCACCCTCGTGGGCCCATGTTGCTCCACCGACGTACTTCTTCCTCCTATATATACCTACGTACCCCCAAACTACCAGATACGGAGCCAAAACCCTAATTCCACCGCCGTAATTTTCTGTATCCGTGAGATCCCATCTTGGGGCCTTTTCCGAACCTCCGCCAGAGGGGGCGTTGATCACGGAGGGCTTCTACATCAACACCATAGCCTCTCCGATGAAGTGTGAGTAGTTTACTTCAGACCTTCGGGTCCATAGTTATTAGCTAGATGGCTTCTTCTCTCCTTTTGGATCTCAATACAAAGTTCTCCCCCTCTCTTGTGGAGATCTATTCGATGTAATCTTCTTTTGCGGTGTGTTTGTTGAGACCGATGAATTGTGGGCTTATGATCAAGTTTATCTATGAACAATATTTGAATCTTCTCTGAATTCTTTTTTGTATGATTGGTTATCTTTGCAAGTCTCTTCGAATTATCAGTTTGGTTTGGCCTACTAGATTGATCTTTCTTGCAATGGGAGAAGTGCTTAGCATTGGGTTCAATCTTGCGTCCTTTCCCAGTGAAAGTAGGGGCAGCAAGGCATGTATTGTATTGTATTGTTGCCATCGAGGATAACAAGATGGGGTTTATATCATATTGCATGAGTTTATCCCTCTACATCATGTCATCTTGCTTAAAGCGTTACTCTATTCTTTCGAACTTAATACTCTAGATGCATGCTGGATAGCGGTCGATGTGTGGAGTAATAGTAGTAGATGCAGGTAGGAGTCGGTCTACTTGTCTCGGACGTGATGCCTATACATGATAATACCTATATATTCTCATAACTATGCTCAATTCTGTCAATTGCTCAACAGTAATTTGTTTACCCACCGTAATACTTATGCTCTTGAGAGAAGCCACTAGTGAAACCTATGGCCCCCGGGTCTATCTTCTATCATATTAATCTTCAGTCAACAAGCTATTTCTTTTTCCGTTTATTTTACTTTCTTTACTTTGCATCTTTATCATAAAAATACCAAAAATATTATCTTATCATATCTATCAGATCTCACTTTCGTAAGTGACCGTGAAGGGATTGACAACCCCTTTATTGCGTTGTTTGCGAGGATATTTTTTGTTTGTGTAGGTGTGAGGGAATCGTGTGTGGCCTCCTACTGGATTGATACCTTGGTTCTCAAAAACCGAGGGAAATACTTACGCTACTTTGCTGCATCACCCTTTCCTCTTCAAGGGAAAACCAACGCAGTGCTCAAGAGGTAGCACCAACCTTTTGGTGGCAGTCGACAAGTTTACTAAATGGGTTGAAGCAGATCCAGTTAGCAATTGTGAAGCAGCGACTGCAGTTCAGTTTGTTAAAAAGTTGATCTTCCGTTTTGGCTATCGTCATTGTATCATAACTGATAATGGCACAAACTTGTCTAAGGGGGCTATGGTGGAGTTCTGTCAAGAAAGGACATTCATCTTGATGTTTCCTCGGTGGCTCATCCGCGGTATAATGGTCAGGCAGAACATGCTAACCAGGAGATATTACGAGGAATCAAGCCCCGGTGTTGGGGATATAACCCTGCGGTGTGACCCACCCAGGAGGGGCCTGGTTACATAGTTGGCGATTCGTAGCAAAGGGCCCAAGCGGGCCCAAGAAGACAAGACATGAAGACGACGGCTCATATGGAGGCTTATTGAAGGCCCAAGACCTAGAGACGACTCAAGACTTGAAGGTGTGAGCCGCCTGATGATGACTTGCTTTGTAAGGCAAGGAAATTAGAACCAGAGTCGGTTACATTGTGTGACCCGACTTGGACTCTTGTAAGCTGCCGGACCTCGACTTGTGTATATGAAGGCGATACCCGGCGGCAGGTTAACTCAAGAAACAACTGATCGATATCCAGGTCAAGCATAATCGCTACCTTGTAATCGAAACTCAAGCAATAGAACTAGAAGCAGGACGTAGGCTTTTACCTCGTTGTGAGGGGCTGAACCTAGGTAAATTCTTGTGTCCTTTGTCCCGCTCAACCCCTTTGAGCTAACCTACATTGCGCTGGCTCCACACCTAAGTACTTCCACAAGGGCATATGCCGTGCTAAATCCACGACAGTTGGCGCCCACCATGGGGCAAGAGCACGGTGGTTTCGAGTTCTTGAAGGGAAATTTCTTAGGGATCGGAGGACACGCCGTGGGTCAGATGACCAAGAGCCGCGGCGACAGGATCTACATCGACGATGTTGGCTGGGGCCCCGAGGCCGACTCAATCGAGTATGGGTATCGGGTCCCCTCTGGCGGGATTCACGTCTTCATCGGCAAAATCAGCAAGTCAGTGCCTGAGCCGGACGCCTGCACCAACATCATCGAGATGGCTCGGCGCGCGTGACCCGCCAGGTATCAGCCCGGTCGGAAGCACGTCTTTGTGGGCTTTGTTCATGGGGCAGATCTTGAGGAAGGTTTTGCATCTGGTGGAGAGACGGCCATCTATTCAGGTGATGAGTCCTTGACCGAAGAAACCGAATAATCTATCAGCTTCAGGATGGCGGGCTTGGGGGCTATTCCGATGGTGACAGTATTTCAGACCCCTATGAGCCACCGAGCAAGGCTGTTGTCTTTATGGAGGGTACACAACCAATTGTAAATTCATCAACGACCGCGGCTATGATGTCCGGCTCAATTGGTGCTGCGACAGCTGGGGCGAGAGGCTCAGTACGCCCCCTGGCTCAAGTCTTGTCTAAGCTCTTGGACACTTTAGCAACTCTGTTAGCTGTAGAGGTAACTCCGGCAAATCAACCGGAACATAATGCAGAGGTTGCAAAGGTGCGAGATGAGGTGGCCAAGGCCCAGGAGCAAGGTTGTCAGAATCGCAATTTTGAATCGGATCGGAGCTCGATGTAGGATCGCAAATTGTAGAATCTTCACTATTAGGATCGTAGAAACGTAGATTCTATGAACTAAAATCGTAGAATCATAGGGGTTAGTCTGGATCATAAAGTCGTAGAGTCGTATAACAGAATCATGATTCTGACAACCTTGCCTAGGAGGATCTTAATGCAGAGAACGCCAGGATGGCGAGAAAGCGGGCTTCTTTAGAGGCCGAGTCACAACGGATAAGACTAGAAGCTTTTCGGTTGAGTCTAGATCAGAATGCGTTCAATGCTGTTCCTTGAAGGAGGCACCAGAGCCGCTACCTTCACAGTTTGAGGGACAAAATCTTTTTAACATGCCTGGAGCAGGAACAAGCAACTCGCCTGGAATACCCGGGTTGCTGAGGCGCCAGGAACCGGAGCGGCGACTCAACCTCGTGTGCCACCCCTGCCTCATAGGGATCTGACCCCACCTCAAAGGGTACCATACCTTCTGGCCATTATTCTAACCCGGTGGATAACATGATCACTGCAGCTACACGTCTGGCGGCCATCCTGATCAAAGGTGAGTCTCCAGCGGCGATAGAGACTCGGAACATGGTGGAGCTTCTTTAGACAACTGTGGCACAGCAGGCGGCTTATTCATACAGTCATGAACATGTTCACTCAACTCCTCGTCCAAGTCGAAGCTATAGCCGGCGTATTGAGTCACCGGCGGTTTCTAGCAGTGAACGGCGCCGTAACTTGCCCTGTAATGATGACCCTCCCCATCGACCTAACCCACCCAGAGATGACCGGATGCTGAACGGTGCTCAAGCCCTTGTGGATCAGGCTAGAGCCCGTCGTGAGGCGGAATTGGCGGCTCAATTGGGGGCTCATCAGCGGTCTCCAGTACACCCTTTGGCAACCATTGCAGCTGGGATGACTTACATGACAGTTGGTGTGCCGTGTCTAGTACCGGCTCTACGCAATGAACGTTTGCCCAAGGATTTTAAGGGTCCTCGTGAGGTACCTAACTGCACAGCTGATCTTCCCCCTGAGGCTTGGATTGGAAGCTATTAACTAGCTATGGAGATGCTGGATGTTAATGATGTCATATGTGCCAAGTACTTCACAATGATGTTGGATGGACCGGCTCGTGCCTGGTTGAAAGGATTACCCGCCAATTCCATCAATTCATGGGCTGAGTTGAAGACACGCTTCATTCACAACTTTAAGGGAACGTGTAAGAAGCCTTGTCGATTATTGACCTGGACAAATGCGTGCAGCGGGAGGATGAGTCGGCCCACCAGGGTTCGCCGGGTCTTAGCTATTATCCACTCATCGGATAGCATTGCGGCAAGCTCTGCTGTTCTGATTCTAGAGAAGAATTGTCACTTTACCCCCCTCAAGCAGAAGCTTGGGCGGCTTAAGCGTCACTGTAGTGACATGGGGGAGCTCATGGCGGCTCTCATCAAATATGCTGACTTTGACACTACCAAAGACCCTGGATCTGATGATGAAAAATCCAACAGGGGAAAGAAGACTGTAATGGTAAGGGTCCCTAGCAGAACATGACAGGGCATAATGGTCACAACCAGGGTAACGGTGGTAAGCGTAGACAATCTGATGGTGGGTCAGATCTGGTAGCTAACACTGGATATAAAAACCAGTATTGTAATGGCAATGGTAAGCAGGTCTTTGGAGGGTCGAGGTTTAATCTTGAGGCGATGATGAACGAACCTTGACCAAAACACAGTCTGCACAATAAACCAGCGGCTCATGTTTGGAAGGATTGTTTCATCATGAGAGAGTACAAGATCCAACTTTAGTCAGAATCATGGCAACAATAATGGCTGACCTGGCGGGTCAGGATCCGACTCACAGGGGCCCGATTCTGGTGGTGTCGGCTCAAATTCTGGGTATCAAGGACAGGGCAATCAGGGCAGTTATGACCAACAGTCTGGTCAGGGTAACCAACAACATCAGTAAGGATACCCGAGTAATCCAAAGCAGCTTAACAGTGGTCAGTATCATGTATTCACCACAAGTCTTTGCAAGAGAGATCAGAAGGTTCATAAGCACACGGTCAGTGCAATTGAGTTGGCGGTACCTCAGTAGTTGCGGTGGTCAGAGCAGCCAATCACATGGAGTCGAGAAGATCACCCGCCCCGGGTTGACAATCTGGGTCAGCTAGCGTTGGTGGTAGCCCCTCAGGTTGGGGGTTATAAGTTCACTAAAGTACTCATGGACGGTGGCAGCAGTATCAATATCCTTTATTATGACAACTTTCGTCGCATGAATTTAACTTATAAGGAGCTTAAGCCGTCTTCTACAATTTTTCATGGTGTAGTGCCTGGTAAGTCGGCATACCAAGTGGGGAAGATTGCTTTGGAAGTGGCTTTTGGCGATGACTATGATTACGGAGCAGAGACGTTATGGTTTGAAGTGGTTAAAATCAAGAGCCCTTGTCATGCCTTGTTTGGACGGCCGGATTACACCAAGTTTATGGCGTGACCTTGTTATGTATATTTGTAGCTTAAAATGCCAGGGCATAAGGGCACAATTACAATCCATGGTGATCGAAGAATTTCTTTGGAATGGAGGAAGGAGATGCTGCCTATGCTGAATCAGCTTGTGCTACTAAGGACTTAAGTTTTATAAAGATAATGGTGACCCGGCTGATATGACCCCTTTGAAGAATCCCACCATGGAGCAAGACCCTCTATTGAAGTTTAAGTCAGCGGATGATACTAATCTGGTTGACTTTGTCCCTGGCGACTCATCTCAGCAGTTCATGGTAGGGGCTAATATGGATCCTAAATAGGAAAGCATGCTCATCGAGTTCATCCATGAGAATTGGGACATCTTTGCATGGAAACCTTCTGACATGCCAGGTGTACCGATAGAATTCGCTGAGCACACTCTTAATGTTGATCCTAAACTTAAGCCGGTCAAACAATTCCTTCGTCGTTTCAATGAAGAGCAACGTAAGGATATTGGAGAAGAAGTGGCCTGGCTCTTAGCAGCTGGGTTCATCATTGAGGTCTTTCACCCTGAGTGGTTGGCTAATCCGGTGTTGGTACTTAAGAAAAATGACACCTGGCGTATGTGTGTTGATTACACTGATCTTGACAACGCTTTTCTAGCTGATCCATTTGCTCTCCCTTGCATTGACTAGATTATTGATGCTACGGTGGGTTGTGAGAGTTTATGTTTCCTTGACGCTTATTCTGGTAATCATCAGATCAAGATGGCGGTTAAAGACCAAGAGAAAACGACTTTCATCACACCTTTTGGAGCTTTCTGCTATGTCTCTATGCCTTTTGGGCTCAAGAGTGCCTAGGCGACTTACCAATGTTGTGTTCAGAGTTGCTTTCACAGTCAAATTGGGCGTAATGTGCATGCTTATGTGGATGATATTGTGGTTAAATCCAGGAAAAAGGAGACGCTCTTGGATGATCTAAGGGAGACTTTTGACAATCTTTGGATCTATAAGATGATGCTTAACCTGGCCAAGTGTATTTTTGGTGTACCTACAGGCAAGCTCTTGGGTTTTCTGGTCTCAGAGAGAGGTATTGAAGCGAACCCAAAGAAAATTAAGGCTATTACTTTGTTGGCTAAGCAGGCGTGTGTCAATGACGTCCAATGCCTAGCGGGTCATATTGCAACCTTGAGCTGGTTCATAAGCCGCTTGGGCGAGAAGGCGTTTCCTTTATACCAAATGATGAAGAAAACATATCATTTTGTCTGGAGTGACGCTGCTGATAAGGCATTGGAGGAGCTCAAAAAGCAATTAGCTAAGCCGCCCATCCTTGTGGCTCCCATTGAGAAAGAACCCTTGCTCCTGTACGTGGCGGCTGATAGTGTCAGTGTGGCGATTGTGGTGGAGCGCAAGGAGACGGGTAAGGAGTACCTAGTCTAGAGGCCGCTTATTATGTCAGTGAGGTGTTGATGGAGTCCAAACAATGATACCCACATTGGTACAAATTGGTATATGGAGTATTCATGGTGAGTCACAAGATGAAGCATTATTTTCTTGGTCATCCTATTACTGTGGTCAACTCTGCCCCTTTAGGAGACGTCGTTCAAAATAGAGAGGCCAAGGGACGGGTTGCTAAGTGGGCAATAGAACTCGGACCTCATGGCCTGAAATATGTGCCAAGAACAGCTATCAAATCTCAGGCTCTGGTGGATTTCATCAATGACTGGACGGAGTTGCGGACACCTGAGGAGAGGCCTGATAACACATATTGGACAATTCACTTTGATGGGTCCAGGAAACTAGAAGGCTCGGGGGCTGGTGTCATATTGACTTCCCCACGAGCTGACAAGTTTTGCTATATTTTGAGGCTAATTTTTCCATGCACTAACAATGCAACTGAATATGAGGCTTTACTCCACGGCCTTCGCATGACCAAAGAGATGAATTTGAGCCGGGTCAGGTGTTTTGGCGACTGATATCTTGTGGCTCAACAAGTTTCAGGTACATCAATTCCAAAGACCCGCTCATGGCAGCTTATCACCGGGCAGTTGATAATATTGCTGGTCATTTCAAGGGTTATCAGGTGGAGCACCTTGATCGAAGGAAAAATGAAGCGACTGGTGCCTTGAGCCAGCTGGGGTCCCAACGTAAGCCGGTACCCCCTAATGTGTTTCTTGATGTATTGCATAATGCTTTAGTTAAGGTACCATCAGAAGAGCATCTTGCTATTCCCGATCCGGAGGCACAGTTGGTGGCGGCTCTCCATGCTATTCCTGATTGGACACTTCCCTACTTGGCTTATATGACCTGGGGCGAGTTACCTGACGATGAAACTTTGGTAAGGCAGATAACCCGACGGTGTAAGTCTATGACTATTGTCAATGGAGAGTTACACCGTTGTAGCGCATCAGGTGTGTTCCAGCGTTGTGTTTCTCCCGAAGAGGGCCGTGATATCTTGCGGAGATTCATGAAGGTGATTGTGGTCATCACGTAGGCTCAAAATCTTTAGTGGCCAATTTTTTTCGTCATGGGTTTTATTGGTTGACGGCTCATGCTATGCAGAGGACATCGTCAATAAATGTGATGGCTGTTAGAAGTTCTCTCGATGAGCTCATGTGCCGTCTCAAGAATTGAGAATGATTCCAATCACTTGGCCATTTGAAGTCTAGGGGATTGATATGGTTGGACCTTTCAAGAGGTCTAAAGATAAGAAAACCCACCTCCTGATGGCGGTTGACAAATTTGCCAAGTGGGTTGAAGCAGAGATGGTCAGCAAGTGTGATGCAGCGACTGCAGTCCAGTTTGTTAAAAAGCTGATCTTCCATTTTGGTTACCCTCATAGTATCATTACTGATAATGGCACTAATTTGTCTAAGGGTGATATGAAGGAGTTCTGTCAACAAGAGCACATTCGCCTTGATGTTTCTTCTGTGGCTCATTCGCAGTCGAATGGTTAAGCTGAGAAGGCTAACCAAGAAATTTTGAGAGGCATCAAGCCCCGACTTATGGTTCCTTTGAAGAGAACGCCGAGTTGTTGGGTTGAGGAGTTACCTTCAGTACTCTGGAGTATCAATACCACCCCAACAGACCAACAGGCTATACGCCTTTCTTCATGGTTTATGTTGCAGAGGCGGCTCTCCCAAGTGATATTCATCATGACTCGCCTCGTGTGGCGGCTTATGTTGAAGATGATAATGAAATAGCACGTCAAAACGCACTCGATGCTTTGGATGAGGAGCATGACCTGGCGGTTGCTCATTTGGCGATATATCAACAATACCTATGTCGCTATCATAGCCGTGGAGTTAAGACTCGGGCGTTTCAAGAAGGCGACTTGGTGCTCCGACTGATCCAAGATCAAACAGATATGCACAAGTTATCCCCACCTTGGGAAGGACCTTTTGTGGTCAGCAAGAACTTGAATAATGGGTCATATTACCTCATTGATATACGAGAACACAAGGATTCACGCAAGTCGGAGGAGGAGACCTGCTGGCCTTGGAATATTTCTCATCTTCGGCCTTATTACACCCAAGACACCAGCTCTCGTCTTTGTACATACCTTTGTTAGTGTGTGTGTGTGTGTATATATATAATGATCAATATAATAAAGCCGACATCCCTCACAATTCAGGGCCTCTGTCATTTTATTTTTTGTGTATCTAAGTCTTTATTATTTGGTCATAAGGTCACTTGGGGGCTTCCAACACACCGGGTTTAGCTTTCATACCCTCTTGACTAGGTCTCGGGGATATACCCTGCGGTGTAACCCGGCCGGACTTGGCGCTTCATCATAACCCGCCGAAAGACTGCCGACTTATGGGTTTGGCGGTTCACTGGTCTAACGATTCACGAGCCTGGCGACTCACGAATGACCCCGACGACGGGTCAGGTAAAGGACTAGGCCCAAGGCCCAGAAGGCCGTTTTATGTTAATGGTGGGACGGTTTAAGAGGAAAGGCGTGAGGAATATTTCCCTTACAAAGAGTCAAGACCCGAACTTGTATCCGGTTTGTATTAGAAGGTAGACTAGTCCTAATCCTAATAGGACTCCACATGTAACCCACCCCTCTAACTTATATAAGGAGTGGCAGGGCTCCCCAAGAGGGGGGGGGAGAAAATAATCTTAGGGCTAGACATAACTAGGAGAGCCGGTTTACAGCGACTCCCTCCTGATGATAATGAGACCTAGCCACAAACAACATGTAGGGTTGTTACCGGATGATGTTTCCCGGGGCCCGAAGCTGTCTAAACCTTTGTCTTGTGTTGCGTTTCTCGATTCCGCTCAACCCCTCTCGAGCTACCACATATATGCGTTGGCCTCATGACTAAGTCCTCACACTAGGACATATGCCGTGACAATTCCATGAAAATTGACGCCCACCGTGGGGCCCGCGCACAGTGGTGTTGAGTTCTTGAAGGGATCTTTTTCAAGGATCGAGAGGTTCGCAGTTTTTTCCAGTAAGGGAGAGACAGTCTGGAAGAAATCTACGTGGGCTGTGTTTTTTATCAGCAGTTTAAGTCAGATCTGAGCGATTGCTGGGTGAATTAAATTTGCTGTTCAACTTTGGATCTGGGATCACGAGATTCGGGTTTAAAAGAAATCAACCATCGTTCTCCTGGATCAGTGATCAAATAGAAAAGTCGCCGAGACCAGCGTTTTCCGCTGCAACCTATTTCGTCGGATCGTCAAGTTCCGAGCGACAAATGATGTCAAGTCAAAACTTTCAAGTCGTGCGTCCTTGAGTTGTCCAAGGACTAGGATTCCGTTTTGTCTCAATTGAATTACTGATCCTACCAGCCGCCGTATGTTATGGCAGCATCAACCAAGGCAAGGCCAACCTGAGGTCCCAGGGCAATCCAGTATTTCAGCAAGTCACCAGGGGATTTGACCAATTACCTGAAGGGAGTCAAAGACGGTCTGGATTGGTCCAAGAGCCACCCGGTTTCTCTTTGTTCCCAACCCGGACTGGCACCGCCTCGGATGCCTCCTCGGCCTACTGCGCGTCGACCGCGACTGTTGACCCGTAAAGATCGTCGTAGTTCCCCTGTGGTTGCACCTCGACCTCACCGGAGATGGCACCGCTGCACTTCGCCGGCGTCACCTTGCAACAGCCGCTGCGTGGCCGCAACCGCGCCTCAATCCGGCTCCGCCTCGACTCGCCGGGGTGCATGTGTCTGCTGGCACTACTTCGTCATCACGCCCCCACCTCATGGGACTCCATATCTCCAAACACGGCCGGCTTATGCCCCTTGTGCTTTGTGCGATCAACAAGCCACCTCGGCCGCTACCAGCGAGCCGCCGATTTCTTCTTCGTTGTGGACAGTGTCAGGCCGTTGTCCTGAGCCGCCGTCCGTTGAACTACCCGGACTGCTCGCCCGCAGAGTCGCCACCATGGCCTCGTCAAACCAGCTGTGCCTGACCTGCCTTCGCTGGCGTGCTCTGCCGTTGCGGTAGCCTGCCTCTATCGGCGACCTTGCTCCTGCTGTGCTGCTGAGCCGCTGGCGTCCTCAATGACCACGGAGATATACGACTTGGATGGAAGTTACGCATCGCCGGTTCGCCTTGTAGTTCCGGCCGCCATGACTCCGCGGCCTCAGGTCGCCGCTTCCGCCCCCAAGTCCGCTGGTCTCCGCTTCTGCTTCTAAGTGACCTCCCGTTGCTAAACCATGGTGGTCTTCGCCGTTCCGAGCCGCCGCCTCCGTTGTGGCCTTGCTCCTGCCTCGCCCCCGCAGCCCTAGGCTAAGTCGCCGCCGTTGAGCCGCTGCGGTGACCCGCCCCTGCCTTGGAGCCTCTTCATGCGGAGCGACTTTGCCTTGAGCGACTGTTGTTTCCGCCATTGAGACCCGCTGCTTCACTTCCCTCCTATGTTTGGGCTGCGTGGAGTCACACTTAGGCCGAGCGGCCTCACTTCCACTTCTCTGAGCCGCCTTCGCCTGTCACCCTCTGACTCGCGCCTGTCGCTCTTACTCGCTCGTGCTGCAGTTCTTGTTCGAAGAAAGATAAGACCAGTTGACCAAGCCGTAAAAAAGGGCCACGATCTAGTGGGTATGGGCATGGACTTGAAGTCAACCACCCCGGTCTCCACCACGGGTTGCCTGCGCATTGGCAACTTTCAGGTTACTGACCTTGGAAGGATGGACGCCAGTTATTACTACATTAGTGTCGGGGGTTGGGTGCGACATATGCCAAAGGATGGCTTATCATGGTGGGTACGAGTAGAACGTCGCCGGTGCCTGGAAACGGGATAAGGCGAAGGCATGCACGCCGGCGAATCTTACCCAGCTTCGGGCTCTCTGTGGAGATAATACCCCTACTACTGCCCTGCGGGGTCTCCGCATGATCACTATGGCAAAGTGTGTACACGGTTGCTCCTTGAGCTATTTCCTGGAGGTAGGAGAAGGCTAGGCTAGCTCTCTCCTTCCTATATGATTTGGTCTAGTGCTAATGGATTCCAACCCCTTGCATGGGTGCCCTGGGGGTTTATATAGGCCTACCCCCCAGGGGTACAATGGTAATCCGGCTGGACGCGGGCCCAGCCGTCAGTCTCTCTGGCCACCGTCTTATCCGCCGACTCCTGGGGCCCGCTGACTGGTGGGCCCCGCCGACTGGCTCGGTACGGAGCCGACAGGCCGCGTCCGCCGCGGGCGGGTCTTGCCGGCCATAGATTACTGTAGTCGTGCCTCTAATGACGCGGGCTCGGTCATGGGGTCGTGGCGACAGCCCCGCCGTCTGGCGGGCGATCACTGTGGCCACTCCCTGTCGCGTCTGGTTAATGGCGCGTGGGGCCCGTGGGAGGGGCCGGCCGACTCCTGGGGGCCGACTCCCAACCGGGCCGACTGGTGGCGCTCTCGCCGTCCTCCGTACGCCCGCCGACTAGTGGGACCCTTCGTCCCTGGGTCGTACCGGCAGGCCGTCGTGGGCACAGGACTCTGTCCTCTGGGGCTGACGTCAGGGCCGGCATGGCAACAGTGTCGCGCCCCGCGGAGATCTCCGCGGGTACGGCGTACTGTAGCCACGCCTGCCCTTGGAAAAGGGGTGGGAGTGGACCTTACTGTGGCCACTCCCCGTCCCATCCCTCTTTATGAGGGCATGGGGGTTGTTGGCGTCGCGGGCCGACTCCCCAAGGCCGGCTTCTCTGGAAGTCGCCAGGTAGGAGTCGGCTCATCCTGAAGTCATCCCTGGGACTTGGCCGCGAGTGGGAAGTCGGCTGCCTCACAGCCGACTCTCAGAAGGCGGCTCTTCGTCCTGAGGTCTTGAGGGGTGCAGCCTGCCCCGATGCCTTGAAAGGTTCTGGGCCTGGGTTAGCCTACCCGTGGCCCATTACTCCAACAGTAGTCCCCGAAGCTGGTGAGGCACCGAGGGCGGTATGTCGAGGAGCCTGAACAGTTTCTTCTTTCCGGTGGTTGGATATGGGCCTCACTAGCCGTCCTCTGTCAAGCCGACTAGTTGGAGCCGGACTTGCTTAAGGCCGACTTGCCCCTAAAAAGTTTGAACGACGCGGCAGAGTCCAGGCGGCGTGCCTGATAAGCTTCCGGGTGGCCGCCCGTTGTGGACCTGTCACGAGGCGCCACATGGCTGAGCTAGTCTGCCCACCCACGCGCGCGACAGGACAAGCCTACAGGCGGGGCCCACCACTACCACGCCTCGGCATGTGAACAGATCCGTTGTGGTCGTGCGGACGGTTGGGGTTCCCACGCGGTTATTGCACGTGGTAACTTTGTGTGCTAAATCATGGGGGTCGTGGGGTCTTGGGCACAGTTAATCCCACGACCGCCCCCTCGGCTTCTCAGCCCACGAGCCTACAAGTAGGCGGGGGGAGGGGGGCGGCGAAGCACGTGCGCCCATCCTCCCTACTCCCTTTCGCTCCTTCTTGCTTCTTCTTCCTCTCGCCGCCACTGCTCCGAACCACACCGCGCCCACAGCGATGAGCTTTTCCTCCGCCGCCGCGCCTCTTGCTGTGCGCTCCGGAGTGTGGGACGGCTCCGAGGTCGATGACGACGACGTCGAGATCCTCCGCAAGACACGGTGGCTGCCCGGCAGGGGCTTAGTGCGGGTCCGCCTCGCGCCGGAGGGGGAAATATCGCCGGCGCTGGAGGAGGGCGAGCGGGTCATATTCTGCTTGCACCTTATGCGCGGCCTGGGGCTGCCGGCGAGTGGCTTCTTCCGCTCCTTCTTGGAGTTCCACGGGCTCCAACCGCACCACCTTACTCCGAACACAGTGGTGCTGCTGGCTGCCTTTGCCACCCTGTGCGAAGGCTTGCTCGGCGTCCTCCCCACCATCGAGCTCTGGGGTGAGTTCTTCCAGTCCAAGCTTGGTACACACGTCGCCGGCGTGCCGGCCCAGTGCGGGGCATTTATCGTGATGCGGAGATCAGTGGCCGACAATCCATTTCCCACCATCGCGCTGATTAAGTCGGTGAAGATGTGGCAGCGGTCCTACTTTTATGTGAAGAACGTCGCCCCAGAAGGTGACTGGGTCAACCTGCCAGCTTACGAAGCCGGCGTGCCGGCTGGAAGGCTCCCTAGCTGGTCACACCGAGCCAAGACGTTGTCTCCTGCTGGTGTCGCCGCCGTCGCGCGACTCCGAGTGCTAACGCAGTCGGAGGGCTTGACCGGGGCCGACTTGCTGGCCGCCTTCATGGCGCGCCGAGTCCTCCCACTCCAAGGCCGACCTCACCTGATCTGCCAGATGAGCGGTCATCGGGACCCGAGTTGCATGTGCTCCAAGGACATGCCTCACGCGGAGGTGGCGAACACGGTGAACTATATCGCGAACTGCGGTCTCTCGGTGGATTGGCGGTTCGGCAAGGAGCCATACTCACGCGCCAACCCCCCGCCTATCGTAAGTCGTCTTCCTTCTTCTTCTGTTTCTTTTGTTGCTGAGTCCGACTTGTCCAGTCTGACCGTTTTAGTTCTGAATCAGAACCCTCTCGTCCCTCCTTCGCCGGCACCACGGGGCCGGCTCATCAGTTTGTCCCCGATCGGGCGGAGAGCGATGTCGACGATCCTGACTTGGGGGCAGCGGCCATGGAGGCCGACGCCGAGGGAGGAGGAGGGGAAGCAAGCGGCTCCAGGCCTACGGCCACTTTCGCCGACTGGACTGATGACGATGCCGAGGGGGAAGTCGCTCCACGTCACCAGCCAAAGGCTGGCCAGCCAAGCGTGAGTTCCTCCGCCGCCTTGGACACTCAAGGCGGCGTGAAGGCCGGGCCGATTACGCTTGGTGGCCGGTCGAAGAAGTTTAAGGAAGCGGCCGCCGCGACCAAACGGGAAGAGGCGGCCGCGTAAGCCAACCGCTTCCGCAAGGAAGTGAAGAAGCCGCCGCTGGTCTCTGCGTAAGCGCCTTCGTCCCTTATCTTTATTTTCTCTTTGTTGATCTTGTCTGAGTCTTTCATATGCTTCCCTCACTTCAGGGCTCCCCTCACTCTTGAGAGGGTTGCCGCCGCCTTTGTTATGTGGTCAGCGGAGACGTCTGCCACTACACGGCGGATTGACCCCACCGCCGACCTCCGGGAGGCGACGGAGCGGAACGCGCAGGAGAAGCCCGAGGAGGAAGAGGCGGCCCGCCGAGAGAAAGCGGAGGCCGAGAAGGCGGAGGCCTATGCCCTGAAAAAGATGGAGGAGGCCGAGGCCGCCGTTGCGGCAAGGAGGCAGGCTAAGGAAGTCGCGCATTGGCAGCCGGCGGTGTTCGTCACCCCTCTGAACTCGGCGCCGCCGGAGTTCACGGGGCAGTCAGGGGAAGCCGGCGGCAAGCTCCCGATCATGGAGAGAAGCGGCGGAGACGCCTCCATGCCGAACACGGTCGTGCCGCCACCGCCGCCCCCGCCGTCATCTAGGAGCGCGCAAGGCAAACAGCCGGCGGGCCCGCCCTTGCCGCCGACTGAAGACGAGGCCCTGGCAAGGCTACTCCTTCAAGTCGGCTCGCCAACGCGCCGCCGTCTTGAGAAGGCGACTTCGGCGCCACGCCCCTTGGAGACCGGCACCGCCAGCTCGACGATCCCAGACGCCGAAGCGACAAGCACCACGCCCATTGGGTGGGTGCGAGGAGGCGGCACGGGCCCGCTGAACCAGGCGATTCTGGATGTCCAGACAAAGCTACAAGCTGAGAGCAACACTATCCAGAACTGCACCAAGGCGCACCTGGCGTCGCGGGCAGCCATCCGGGTATGCTTTCTCCTTTGTCTTTGTTTTCTTGTTCCTCTCTGTGGGGGCGCGCCAGTGCACCCACTGGGTGCAGTCCCCGAGTTTCGGGCCGGCTGCTGAGCAGGCGGCCCGGAACTCCAATTGGCGAGTTCTAGGTACTGACTTTTGTCTGAAATACTTGTCACAGGACTATCACAACCTCCGTGTCACTGCCTTCAACCGCAACGTTGAAGAGCTGGGCAAGCAGACCGCCAACTTGTCGGAGAGCCGGAGTGAGTCCTTTTTCTTCTTTGTGGGGGCGCGCTGGCGCACCCACGGGCTGTAGTCCCCGAGATTCGGGCCGACTGCCGAGCACTCGGGCCGGATCTCCCCGGCGACATTCTTTCTTGATGACCTAACGCCCTCCTTCTTCTTTCTCTTTAGAGGCCAACGCCACTCTTCAACAGCAGCTGAGCAAAGCCAACACCGTGTTGCGCGCTAAGGGGGAGGAGTGCAGCAAGCTCGCCGCAGAGCGATCTGCTGGCCGCACAATTGGCAGAGCAGAAGGAGCTGCTTAAGAAGACGCGGAAGGAGGTAGAAGAGGTGGAGGCCGACCTCCTGGCCGAGTTCGCGAGCGAGCGCTCCTCCTGGACTGACAAGGAGGCAATGCTGGCCTCCGTCTTCCACGAGATCGAGGACCTCGTCGACGGTGAGCCTCTTTGCTTTTCTTCTTCGAGCCGCCGACTATAGGTCGAGCCGACTCCTGTTTTTTTGACTTGTTCTTCATTCTTTCCGTCTTGGCAGAATTCTTCCCCGGCCACTCGTAGGCCGCCATTCAAGCTATCGAGACTGACCGCGAGGAGCGGAGGGCGGGTGGCGCGGAGATCGCCGCCGATGCCCCCCAGACCCTTGACGAGCATATTCTGAGCATTGGGGCTCGTCTACGGCCGGCCCACCGGATGCTGCGCCGGCTTCAACGTGTCGGCGCCCAAGCGATCGCCGCCCTGTGGCCAGACGTGCAGGCTCCGCGCACCCCCAGTCGGACTGCTGACTGGCTGGAGGTCGCGGCTGGCCGTCTTGAGGCCTAGAAGGGTTCCTCGGCCCGGGCTGGAGCGCACCGAGCCTTGGAATTTGTCAAGGCGTGGTATCCGGGGCTGGACCTAGACCGGCTGGCCACACTCCGGTCAGAGGCCCAGCCGGATCTGGCAGCCGCGGAAGACGCCCTTGTCAAGCATGCGGCGGCGATCGCCGAGTACACCGACACCAGCATCTTTCTCCCCGAGCGGGCTGAAGACGGCGGGGAGGTACCGCCGGAGTGGTTTGGGAAGAACCCAGACTACGGCGAGGACTCGGCGGAGGTGGTCGGCTCCAGCGTCGAGGAGGAAGACGAGGCGGAGGACGGAAGAGAGACGGAGGCATCGGAAGACGGAGCGGGCGGCCAGCCTCATCTCGACCACGCTTCCAACAACGAGCCGTGCCCGCCCGAGCCGACTGCCGCCGGAGGTGATCAAGCCGAGACCGCCCAGCCGGCCGCCCCAACATCCAACACCGCCGTCTCCTCCGATCATCCGAACCCGTCTGCCGCCTTATCTTTGTTTTATCTGTTTTAATAGTCTTTGAAGAACTTGTTAATTCGCACAATTCCACCCGCGGGGTGTATTTTGAAATTCTGCTCGAAGATTCAGCCAAGGGCCTTTGTTATGTAAATACTCATCCGACTTCTATCTTTGCTCATTGCTCTTTTGGCTTTTTCTTTTGCCGCCTTCCCTCAGTTTCCGTTTTTGTCAGTCGGACAGCCGCTCTGCGCACTGCTACTGGATCAAATTCTTGGTCACTTTGGGAAGGCAGGTACTTAGCCGTTTTAGAGTTGTTTAGTAAGTCGGATAGAAGGCGGCAAGCTGATTGTTCAATAGTCGGTTTGCGAAAAAAGGCTGGAAGCCGGCTTTAAGCTATGTTATGCTTTGAGTCCTTAGCCATTTTTCATGTGGACACCCATTCTTCCTTACTCCTGCCCACCAGACAGTCGCTCTGCGAGCTGCGGCTTCTGACAGGAGACGGCTTTGACGCCACACACTACTTGTCCGGCTGCAGGAAGCATTTCATAGTGCAAGGCGGCAAGTCCCCGGGCCGACTAGTCAAACCCGATGCCAAGCGGCATAACAAAGAGTAATATACTCGAAGGCATAATTCTTATCATATAGATAAAAGTGGGCAGTCCCCGAGCTCTTCTCGGGGGGCCGGAAGTCTTGGTACTTTTAATACAAAAGGTAGCGTGGTACATACTGCGTTTAACTGTAAAATTTTCGGAGGAGATTTGCATTCCATGGCCGCTCTGTCTCTTTGCCGGAGTCGTCCCTCTTGCGTGCTCGGGGCTTCTGAGCGTTGATCAGGTAGTAGGAGTCATTGCCCAGTACTTTGCTGACGATGAAGGGGCCTTCCCAAGGTGTCGATAGCTTGTGCTGGCCGGCTGTTCGCTGGATCAGTCGGAGCACAAGGTCGCCCTCTTGGAAAGATCTCGGCCTGACCTTCCTGTTGTAGTATCTGCACAGGCTCTGCTGGTAGATGCTGGACCGGCTGAGTGCCAACAGCCGGCCCTCTTCTAGCAGATCGACGCCGTCTTGGCATGCTTCTTCTGCTTCTTCCTTGGTGTACATGGTGACTCGCGGGGAATCGAACTCTATGTCCGTTGGGATGACGGCTTCAGCACCGTAGACGAGGAAGAAAGGCATGAAGCCGGTTGACTTGTTTGGAGTCGTGCGCAGACTCCAGAGGACGGCTGGCAACTCATCGAGCCAACAGCCAGCCGAGCGCTCCAGAGGCTCGACCAGTCGGGGCTTGATGCCGGACAGGATGAGGCCGTTTGCTCGCTCCACCTGGCCGTTTGACTGTGGATGGGCGACGGATGCTAGGTCCAGTCGGATGCCCTGTGTCATGTAGATACGGGCTAAGCCGCCTTTGGCAAAATTCATGCTGTTGTCGGTGATGATGCTGTGTGGTACGCCGTACCGAATTGTGATGTCGGAGATGAAAGTCACGGTAGTCGGACCATTCAGTTTCTTGACTGGCTTCGCTTCTATCCACTTGGTGAACTTGTCCACCGCGACAAGCAAGTGAGTTAAGCCACCTCATGCCGTCTTGAATGGTCCCACCATGTCTAGGCCCCAAACTGCGAAGGGCCAGGCAATGGGGATGGTCTTGAGTGCAGAAGCCGGCTGATGCGGCTTGGAGCGGAACTTCTGGCACCCTTTGCATTTTTGGACCAATTCCTTGGCCTCTTCTAAGGCCGTTGGCCAAAAGAAACCGTGTCGGAAGGCTTTGGCGACGAGTGCTCTTGAAGCCGCATGGTGGCCGCACTCGCCTTGATGGATGTCTTTGAGAATTGCTTGGCCTTGCTCTGGCTCTACGCAGCGTTGGTAGACACCAGTGACGCTGTGCCTGACCAGCTCTCTGTTGACTATGGTGTAGGCCACCGCTCGGTGTTGTACTTGCCGAGCTGAGGTCTCATCTGTCGACAGCTCTTTGCTCACCAGGAATTTGAGGATGGGCTGGGCCCATGAGGGTGCTGCTATTTCTTCGACTGCTAGAACTGCGACTTGGACGAGGGCGGCTGGGCTGGAGTCAGCAATTGCTTGCTGGATTAATGAAGTCCCCGGGCTGACTGGTGCAACCCTCGGGCCAAGTTCTGGAGTCTTCGGGCTGGCCGCCGCAGTCCCCGAGTCGGGTTCTGCAGTCCCTGGGTCGGCTTCAACTGTGGCGGCTTTGGAGCCATCTGCCAAAATCCTCGTACCGTCTGCTGGGGCTCTGGAGTCGGATCCGACTTCTTCGGGGGGAGCCGGCACAAAGATGGAGTCTGATTCTGGTGAAGCCTTGACAGACGGCTTGAGGAGGCGATGAAGGGCGACGCCGGATGGTATTGCTTGGCGGGTAGAGCCGATTTGTGCCAGGGCGTCTGCTTGGTCGTTGTCGTTTCTTGGCACATGGAGGAACTCGCACCCCTCGAAATATCCACTGAGTTGCTGCACGAGGAAACAGTAACTCGCCATGTTTGCATCTTTGGCGTCCCAGTCGCCGGACGACTGCTAGACCACTAAGTCCGAGTCTCCATAACACAGGATCCGGTGAATGCCAAGTTCTTTGGAAAGCCGGAGCCCGTGAATGAGCGCCTCGTATTCGGCGACGTTGTTGGAGGCGGCGAAGTGGATTTGCAGTGTGTATTTGAGCTTGTCGCCTTTAGGAGAAGTGAGGACAACGCCGGCTCCCAAGCCGGTGCGCATCTTGGAGCCGTCGAAATCCATCCGCCAATGGGTGGAGTCGGGCGCTGGTGGTAGGTACTGGGTCTCGTCCCAGTCGACGAGGAAGTTGGCCAGTGCTTGTGACTTGATGGCGGTGTGGGGCTGGTAGTAGATGGTGTAGGGAGCTAGCTCTATGGCCCATTTGGCCACTCAGCCAGAAGCATCTCGGCTTCCGATGATCTCGGCAAGTGGGCCATGCAGACCATAGTGATTGGATGCTCTTGAAAGTAAGGCTTCAACTTCTTGGCGGCAAAGTGCACGCTATAGCACATCTTCTGGTAGTGGGGATAGTTCTACTTGGAGGTCGACAGCACTTCGCTCAGGTAATATAACGGTCTCTGGACAGGTAGTGCCTTGCATTCCTCCTTGCGCTCCACTACAATGACTGTGCTGACTACCCGACTGGTGGCGGCGATGTACAGGAGCATGGGCTCCTTAGGAGTCGGAGCCGCCAGAATGGGTGGAGTAGTCAACATCTTCTTTAACTGGAGAAAGGCTTCGTCCGCCTTGTGGTTCCATTCGAAAAAAGTGGTCTTCTTCATAAGCTGATATTAGGGGAGAGCTTTCTCGCCCAGCCGACTGATGAATCGGCTGATGGACGCCAAACAGCCAGTGAATTTTTGCATGTCCAGCAGTCGGCTGGGTACCTCCATCCTCTCGATGTCCTTGATCTTTACAGGGTTGCACTCTATGCTGCGTTCAGAGACCAGGAAGCCAAGGAGTTGGCCGGCTGGTACTCCGAAGATGCACTTCTCAGGGTTGAGCTTGATCTGGAATCGGCGCAGGTTCTCAAAGGTCTCCTTGAGGTCTTCCAGCAGTGTTCCACACTTCTCCGTCTTCACCACCACATCGTCCACGTAGACATGGGCATTTCTGCGGAGTTGCTTGAGGAGGCACTTCTACATGCAACGCTGAAAGGTGGCGCCGGCATTCCTCAAGCCGAACGTCATGGTTAGGTAGCAGAAGGCTCCAAATGGTGTGATGAAGGCGGTCCTCAGTCTGTTAGCCGGGTTCAGCTTGATCTGGTGATATCCTGAATATGCATCCAAGAAGCTCAACAGCTCACATCCGGCTGTGGAGTCTATCACCTGATCAATTCTTGGCAAAGCAAACGGGTCCTTGGGGCAAGCCTTGTTGAGGCTTGTGTAGTCAATACACATTCGCCACTGCTTGTTCTTCTTCAGTACCAGGACCGGGTTGGCTAGCCACTCTGGTAAGAATACTTCCATAATGAAGCCGGCTGCTAGGAGTTGGGTTATCTCTTCTCCGACAACTCTTCTCTTTTCTTCTGATAGGCGGCGCAAGGGCTGCCTGACTGGCTTTGCATCAGACCGGACATGTAACTTGTGCTCGGCGAATTCCATCGGTACACCTGGCATGTCTTTGGGGGACCATGCAAAGATGTCCCCATTCTCACGGAGGAAATCGACGAGATCGCCTTCCTATTTGCCGTCGAGGTTTGCGCCCACAACAGCGTACCTCTCTGGGTGCTCCAGATCCAAGGGTATCTTCTTTGTCTCTTTGGCCGGCTTGAACGAACCCTCAGCCTCCGACTCCTTGGGGTTAGGCGACACCTCTAGCTGCTTGCCGGCCATCGCCATGACCCGGTCAAGGAGCCGCTTCTCGGCCGCGATCACCAGGGACTCGGCCAGCCGACTACTTTCAGTCGCACAGGCAGACGACTTTCGGTAGTCGCCGGCTACGGTCAGAATCCCCTTGGAACTAGGCATCTTCATCTTGAGGTAGGCATAGTGGGGGACCGCCATGAACTTGGCCAAGGCGGGTCGGCCAAGTAATGCATGGTATGGGCTCTCGAGATCCACCACCTCAAACCAAACTGACTCTCGGCAGAAGTGATCTTTGTCTCCAAAGAGGACGTCAATCAGGATCTTGCCGATTGGTGAGCAGGAAAGCCCAAGAACAATGCCGTAGAACACAGTCCGGCTGTTCTGAAACTGCCTTTGCTTGATTCCCAACTTCTCCATGGTGTCCTTGTACAGGATGTTGATGCTGCTGCCTCCGTCTATCAGAACTCGCGAGAAACGAGCAGCTCATCTATCTATGGCAAAGGTGGCATCCAAGACCAAGGCATAGGAGCCCGGACTCGACATCACCTCTGGGTGATCAGCTCTGTTCCAGCTGATAGACTTCTCGGATCAGTGCATGAATTTTGGTGTCTCTGATGCTACTGCATTCACCTCTTGCTGCTGCAGCCGCCTGCTGCGTCGATTGTCAACCATGCTGGTAAATACCACGTAGTCTCCATGCTCTTCGGGGTACTCGTCTTGTATTGCGCCAACTGGCCTGACAGCCGGCTGCTAGGGTGGACGCGGAGGCTGCTGCCCAGCAGGCGGGGGAAGCAGGAGACTGTCTCCTTCGGCAATCTTGGTGAGCCAGTGGCACTTCCGGGTGGTGTGGTTCGACGGCTTCGCGCCGCTGTGGAACTTGCAAGGACCATCCAGAGTCTGCTCGTATAAGAAAGTCGGCAACCAGTTGGGCTTGCCACCTTTCTGTCGCTTGGGTGGAGGCTGCCCATCCGGCTGCTGGTCTTCGACTGTTGCCACTTGCCGGCTGCTGGAAGCCGGCTGCGGGGCCTTGCACTTGTGGCCTCTTGGCTGCAGTCGCCGACTGGCATCTCCATCCGGAGTTCTAGGAGCCTGAGGGGCCACTTTGCCAGTCGCACTAACTTGAATCTCCGCCTTCATGGAGGAGTCGGCCGTGGCATACTTGTCTGCTATGATCAGTAGCTCGTCGAGGGTCTCTGGCTCGTCGCAAAGGAGCTTGTGCTTGAGGAGGGTGCCTTCTCTGCACCCAGCGGTGAAGTACTCGATAGCCTGCACCTCGTGCACGCCCTCACAAGAGTTTCAGAGCTCGGCCCAACGCATGAGGTAGTCGCGAGTTGACTCGTTGGGGCCTTGGACGCACAAGAAGAGCTGGCGAGGTTTGGGAGGACGCTTGTACGTGCTTGTGAAGTTCCGGACGAATGCATCGGTGAAGTCGACCCAGCTGTTGATGCTGCGGGGCTTCAAACTGTTCAGCCATGTCCGGGCCGTGCCCTGGAGCATGAGCGGAACGTATTTTACGGCAACACGCTTGTTGCCGTTCGCTATATTGACGGCCGTGGAGTAGTCAACCAGCTAGTCCTCTGGCTTCACGGAGCCGGTGTACTTGGGCGTGTCTCTTGGGAGCGTGAACCCTTTGGGAAAGGGCTCGTCTCGAATGCGGGGCCCGAAACAAGGAGGACCCAACTCGTCTTCTTCTTCCAGCGCCAGGGATCGGTGAAGTCGGTCGATCTGGTGGCGGGCATCATTTTCTCCGACTCCCTCTCGGCGGCCAAGGCGGTCGCCGAGAGTCGGATGGTTAATAGGTGGCGGGGAGACTCGACTTTCCTTGCGAGGAGGAGGAGGCAGACAGTAGTCCCGTTGTTCCACTGCTCTCGGGCGGCCATCTTGGTCGCGCTCTATGGTAATGCGAGTCCGACTGTGGCTGACAGCCGGATCCTTGTCTTTCCTTCCTCAGGCGCCGCCAGTCGGTGTCCGAGACGTCGCACCTTGGTCTCGGCATGGAGGCGGGTTGTTGTTTTGTCGCTGCGGCGCCTCTGTGCGGCAGCCGGCCTCGTTCTGCGCGGCAGCCGCGTCGAGGAGCCGCTGGACTCGCTCCGTCATCAGGCGGCGCTCTTCACCCTAGAAGTTGTCCAGCTCGTCCGCCGCCGCCTGGGCGGCTCGAATGTTCTTCGCAGGCGTGGCGTACACAGGGCGATTTGCCCCGAATAGGTTGGCGATGGCCACGCCGCGCTGCTGGGCCGCGCCCAGGCGGCTGGGCCCACCTGGGGCTGGCGAGCCACCCACAGCGCGAACCATCTCACGCTGGTAGGCTTCTGAAAAGTGTCTCATGCTAGCCAGCTTCTTCGCGCCTTCAACGAGCTGCAGGCGGCACGCCTCTAGCGTTTCCGCGTCAGCGTCTTCCGGAATGGGCGCGGTCAGGTCTTGCAATGCCGCGCCAAGTGGGTCATGTGCTCCTCCGCCGGGATGCTCGTCATGACTGATGACGAGCACCTCTGTGACGGTGCTTCCGTCGCTCTCCGCGCGAGGGAGCGACTCATCGTAGACCACTAGGTTGGTGGGGAACGCGTCGAGCGACGCGGTGTCGGAGTCGACCAGCATCGGGTCGGTGGAGCCTACAGACTCCAAGTCCACGGCAGGCTCGCTGGTGACATGGAGTTGGTCAAGGAGGCCCATGAGGAGGCTCTCGGGGCCGCCGTGCCGACGTCGGATGCAGGCTCGTCGGAGAGGCAAACCTCGCCGACAAGATCGGCGAGGCAGCTGGCTGCGCTGGCGATCTCAGCGCCGTGCAGCGCGTCAGCGCAAACTCCGTCTGGCATGCTGGGCTGGCTGCGCTCGCCAGGGAGGAAAAGGGTTCCCGTCCAGAGCAGGTCTCCGGACGACGGTGCACCAGGCCCCATGGTGGGAGCCAAATGTCGGGGGTTGGGTGCGACATATGCCAAAGGATGGCTTATCATGGTGGGGGCGAGTAGAACGTCGCCGGTGCCTGGAAACGGGATAAGGCGAAGGCATGCACGCCGGCGAATCTTACCCAGCTTCGGGGCTCTCCGTGGAGATAATACCCCTACTGCTGCTCTGTGGGGTCTCCGCATGATCACTATGGCAAAGTGTGTACACGGTTGCTCCTTGAGCTATTTCCTGGAGGTAGGAGAAGGCTAGACTAGCTCTCTCCTTCCTATATGATCTGGTCTAGTGCTAATGGATTCCAACCCTTTGCATGGGTGCCCTCGGGGGTTTATATTGGCCTACCCCCAAGGGTACAATGGTAATCCGGCTGGACGCGGGGCCAGCCGTCAGTCTCTCTGTTCGTCGTCTTATCTGCCAACTCCTAGGGCCCGCCGACTGGCTCGGTACGGAGCCGACAGGCCACGTCCGCCGCGGGCGGGTCTTGCCGGCCGTAGATTACTGTAGTCGTTCCTCTAATGACGCGGACTCGGTCATGGGGTCGTGGCGACAGCCCCGCCGTCTGGCGGACGATCACTGTGGCCACTCCCTGTCGTGTCTGGTTAATGGCGCGTGGGGCCCGTGGGAGGGGCCGGCCGACTCCTGGGGGCCGACTGCCAACCGGGCCGACTGATGGCGCTCTCCCCGTCCTCCGTACGCCCGCCGACTAGTGGGACCCGTCGTCCCTGGGTCGTACCGGCAGGCCGTCGTGGGCACAGGACTCTGCCCTCTGGGGCTGACGTTAGGGCCAGCATGGCAACAGTGTCGCGCTCCGCGGAGATCTCCGCGGGTACGGCGTACTGTAGCCACGCCTGCCCTTGGAAAAGGGGTGGGAGTGGACCTTACTGTGGCCACTCCCCGTCCCGTCCCTCTTTATGAGGACATGGGGGTTGTTGGCATCGCGGGCCGACTCCCCAAGGCCGGCTTCTCTGGAAGTCGCCAGTCAGGAGTCGGCTCATCCTGAAGTCGTCCCTGGGACTCAGCCGCGAGTGGGCACTCGGCTGCCTCGCAGCCGACTTTCAGAAGGCGGCTCTTCGTCCTGAGGTCTTGAGGGGTGCAGCCTGCCCCGATGCCTTGAAAGGTTCTGGGCCTGGGTTAGCCTACCCGTGGCCCATTACTCCGACAATTAGTCATGGGACTATTTTTGACATATAATGAATTATCTGAAGCACACAATGGGTGATATTGAGCTGTGCCAATTGTTCACTCTGAATGAATAATTTAAGTATGTGAGTGTCAGACAAGATGAGAAGATGGAGCTGGCAAAACTTTTGGGTCGTGTGCCAATTCCTATAAAAGAGAGTATGGAGGAGTCCAGTGCAAAGATCAATGTGCTGTGGCAAGCATATACATATATATATATATATATATCTAGGTTGAAACTGGAGGGCCTCTCCCTTGGTTCTAAAATGGATTACATCAGATAGAGTGTTGGCCGACTTCTACGAGCACTTTTTGAGATATTTCTGAAGAGGGATGAATTGGAGCATGAACCTCGGAGGACTATATGAATACAAGGGAATGTGTTGCCTGGGGTTGTGCTTTTCAGTGTGCTATATTTCGTCCCACATTGTGGGAGTTCCAGCAAAGTACTACTACAAGTACTACATCAGTCAAAAAACAGTATGGAGTACTGCCATTACTACGTGTGTACATTCTACGCATAGATCATTTATTATTCAAAGACATCAGGTGATACCCATCCTATCTATTTCATCTGTGTACAATAATTTGTCCGTGAATAATTACTCTGGTCTGTGGTATTTTTTTGCAGGACCATTATTCATTACAATGGTGTTGCAAAGGCCATGCGCCAACATTATTTTTGCACTAGCGCTCGTCCGTGCCATGCTGCTCGACGGATACATGTGCAAATCGCCGCCCCTGCTACATCAACATGGCACGGTTGACTCGCCTGTCCGCGCGGCTTACCGCTCCTGCAATTACCTTGCCCATCCGCGCTGGCTTACAACGCCGCGGCCGGTTCATTCGTCTACTCCCGCTGCCGACTCGCCCGTGGTGATCATCAACTCCGCGGTGGATAATTTCTGGCCTAACATATCAAGGTGAAATCTGTCCAATCATTTTTTATTGATACATTTTTTATTCTTTAAAAGAACAAATTACTCCGGCTTGCGATATTATTTATGCACGAGCAATTATTCATCGTAAAAGCTATGGCCGTGTCATGGATGTATAGCTCACACCACCATTATAATTCGCTAGCATCTGACCACACCATCAAGCTCGGTGAATATGTATGCAAGCCGCCACCTCTGTGGCTCAGTCTACAACAACACCGCGGCCGACTCGCCAGTCTGCGCCGGTTTACAACACAACAGATAAGTCACCTGTGCACCCCTGCGGCCGACTCTCCCATCCGCACCGGCTTACAATACCGCAGCTGACTCATCTGTCCGTGCCGCCTCTGATGTTGCGGTCGTCTTTACTATCCCCCCTGTGGTCCGGTCTATTCCAACAATTCTGGAGGCAAATTATCATATATGGTCAGTCGCTGTCTATACTGGATGACCCAATGGGCAGGCGCACAAGTCACGACTACTACAGTTTTGTTAAACTTCAAACAACCAGCTAGGATGAACCGCTGGCCGGGTTACTAACACAAATCATATAGTCATTTATAACCCGCCGCGGTCGGCCTCAAGTTTTCATAGATCCACATTGCATTATCAACGCCAAAGATATACAATGAGTGTTGCGAAGATCATTAACTTGCCACCTTGCTTCCAGCTTCAACATATGACAGTGGTCCGCTGTTCAGCTATATACATGTTTACATCAGGGCCAAGTATGAAGAATCTCAAGCCAACTCCTCGAGTCATCTTGAGACTCGGGGGCTACGATGATATGACTCAGCAAATTTTGTCAGCAAATTCAAGAACCCTGGATCATTGGAGAGAAGATAACCCGGTCCCGGAGGCTACCTCCATTTTGGTGAGAATTTAAAGGCCGTCGGAAAATTTCCGGCTTAAAAAGAAGGATTCCGGATTAAAATCCGGCTCAAGGCAAAGCTGCCTCCCACAAAGCTTTGAAGCTCTCAATATCTGGTTTACAATCCGGCTAAAGGATAATCTGTCTCCCACAAAGTTTTGAAGGTTTAAATCCGGTTTAAAGTTCCGGTTCAGAAGGAATTAATTTCTCGCAAGTTCGAGTTCTCAGAAAAATTAAAGGTTGCCAAAGAGAACACTACAAAAAAAGACACATCCGTGACATTTTGGGCCGAACAAATTTTTTTTTCTGTCATACATATGACACTTCTATGACGATAATTGTGACAAAACCCGGTATCATCATAGATGTGGTGGGCTCCTACTTCTATGACAAAAAATCATGATAGAAAATGGGCTTTTCGTCCTGGGCGGGCCGGAGACGCAGCTGCATGCCATTCTTTGGGCTGTCCATGACGGAAAAAACTATGGTAGAAGCGAGGGGGAGGAAAATTTCGGGGAGTTCCCGGTTACGGTGGGAGGTCGGGGGCCGAGCGATGCGCGTTTCTCTCGTACACGTACGCGCGTGTGTGCGAGGCGTTGGCTCTAACTGAACACGAGAGATTGCACTGCAGGCTACTCATTACTGAACCCGAGCGATCGATCGATGGCTGTTAACTGAACCCGATCGAGCGATTCCTTCACTACTGCTGCTAACTGAAGCCGATCGATGCTGCCTCT
>NC_041388.1:146997676-147033390 GCF_002162155.2 Triticum dicoccoides
ATCGATCGAGCCGGTTGGGGCTGGATGAACAGGACCCCGTGGAGGGCTGGATGAATAGGACCATCCTGTGGGGGGCTGGATGAACAGTAGATGGTAGAGGGCAGGATGAACAGTAGCCCGTGGAGGCGTGGTTGAACAGGGGCTCGTGGAGAGGGCTGGTTGAACAGTAGCCGGTGGAGTAGCGCGCGGTGGGGGCTGGATGAACAGGAGCCCGTGGATGAACAGTTGCAGGTGGAGGCTGGAGGAGGTCGACGGTGGATGAACAGTAGCTCGTGGAGGCTGGAGGGGGTCGATGGTGGAGATGAACAGTATCCCGTGGAGTCCCGTTTTGCGGTACGCCACACCCCTCCCGATGAACATGTCCCCCGTTTCGACCGTAGCGCTCCAACACAAGTATGTTTCGTCCGTTTTCTGGTACGCCACACCCCTCTCGATCAACAGGACCCCCGTTTCGACCGTAGGAGGTCCATTTCCTCCATTTTGCGGTGCGCCAGACCCCTCCCGATCAATAGGATCCCATTTCAAACATGGCCGGACGAACACAAGTCCGTTTCCTCCGTTCTGTGGTACGCTAGGCCTTGTTTCCATCGCCTGTTCCGTCCAAGCCCTCATGGTGAACACGACGCATTCCGTTGCCTCCCCATGAACACGAGCATTCCGTTGCCTCCCCATGAACACGACGACGATGCTGTTTCTCCGTTCCGACCCAGCCATGTGCATGAGCCCTTGCCGTACATATGTGCGAGTAGGCGTTCGAGACCCCGCCCGTATGTACACATACGTGGCCGTATTTTCTTTCTTGCACCCTGACCGCTGTATGTACGTGTAAATGCTACGTGCGTGCCTCTACATCGACCAGTATATATGTACGTACATGTTCGCGACCAGAATGACAACGCTACGTACGCTTTGACCAGGTGGGTCCCGATTGTCAGGCACTTCCTTGCGTGCGAAGATGTAGCTGGTGGGTCCCAGCAGTCAGGGGGGTGAATTGTTTTGTTTTGTTTTGCCAGGACGCACTTCCTTGCGTGGGTCCCAGCAGTCAGGGGGGAAATGTTTTTTCGTGAAATACGGTGGCCCGTCCGGTGGGTCCCCGCTGTCAGGTGGAGGAATAATTATTTTGCACGTAATAAGGAGGCACTTCCTTGCTACGGCCGTGGACCCAGCTATCAGCCTCTCCACGTACAATCCACGTCCGATGGAAGTCACTCCTTGACCACGTTGACCACGCCGCACCGAGAGCACCAGGGCGGTGGACGACGGCGAGTCCTAGGAAGGGGACGACAGGGAGCCGGGGAAGATGCGGCAGTGGAAGCCCGCACGGAGAGGAGTATGAGGGTTCACTGGCTCGGCTGCAGTGTGAGGCTGCCGTCGCCGCAGGGCCTGGCCAGCGGTGGGAATAGTAGGGGGCGGTGAGGCCTCCGCGGCAGCACAGCCGACCACGGGAGGCAGGGGCATGCGGCATGACCGGCGCTGCTTTGGGCGGCTGGAGCAAGAAGACCAGAGGTTGAAGAAGCACTACAGCCGTTGGATGGACATCGTGCGGTCACTGGAGCTAGAATCATTCATATTGACTAAAGTTGACAAAGGCCCCCGTCCCAGTCTACTTAGTAGGCCCACAAGTCAGCCTCCCACCATGGTGGGTCCCAGCTAGCAGGGGGAGTATTCATTTTTTTGCGCGTAATAAGGAGGCACTTCCAGTGGGTCCGAGCTGACAGCGGGGAGAATGTTTTTCGCGAAATACGCTCGCCCGTCCGGTGGGTCCGAGCAATCATGGGGAAACGTTTTTTTCATGAAATAAGGTGGCCCGTCCGGTGGGTCCCTGCTGTAAGGTGGAGGAATAATTATTTTGTACGTAATAAGGAGGCACTTCCTTGGGGCCGCCTGGACCCAGCTGTCAGCCTCTCCATGTACAGTACTCTTCCGATGGAAGTCGGTCATTGACCATGTTGACCATGCCACGCCGAGAGCACCAGGGAAGGGGACGACACAGAGCCGGGGAAGACGCAGCAGTGGAAGCCCGCGCGGAGAGGAGTACGAGGGTTCACTGGTTCGGCTGCGGTGTGAGGTTGCCGTCGTCGCAGAATAACAGGGGGTGTGGGTGAGTGGAGGGATGGCCTGGCCAACGGTGGGAGTAGTATGGGGGCGATGAGGCCTCCGCGGCAGTACAACCGGCCACGGGAGGCAGGAGCAGGCGGCACGACCGGCGCTGCTTTGGGCGGCTGGACCAAGAAGACCAGAGGTTGAAGAAGCACTACGGCCGTTGGATGGACATCGTATGGTCACTGAAGCTAGAAACGTTTATTATTGACTAAGTTGACAAACCCTTGGTACGCTCCAACTTAGTAGGCCCACAAGTCAGCTTCCGAAACGGTGCGCCCCAGATGTCAGGGGGAGGAATCATTTTTGGGTGGCCGAAGCTAAGAATATCCGAGATTGAAGAAGAAGCACGACATTCGTTGGATAGACATCCAACGGCCACTGCTGCTAGAACCGTGTGTTGACTATAATAAGTTGGCAAAGCCTTGCATACGCGTTAACTTATTTTTTTAGGGGACACGTCACTTAGTAGGCCCACAAGTGTGTGGCAGTGAACTAATAGCCCATTTGCGTTTTGTAAGAATGTACAGCCCATTTTGGAATTCTAATGGAATTGACAACAACCCATTTACAGTTTGTTAAAAGTACAACCCATTTTCTAGCTACGACAATGATTAATAATTTCAACCAACCGTTGAAGACAGAATTTAATAAAATTTCCCACATTTTGATGGGCTCCGAAATATTTTTATCCCGAAATTTCTAGTCAGATTAAATATAAATTTGTATTACGTAAAAATCCAACGAAACATTGCACGCGCAACAATGAAAATTTAAGATTTTCAAAATCCATAAATAATATTTTATAAACTAATTTCGTGTTTGGTGCATTTTTTATAGTTACTGCCAGTTTTTATAATTACATCCCATTTATTATTTTTTTAAAGCCCATTTTCCTGTTAAGCCTAATGCATCCCTCCTAGGAAAGATTTGCAGCCCAGCGGGGCGGAGAATAACAAGTTGACCTTGCCTGGGTATTCCTCAAAAAGACGTATAGATGGGCTAGCCATTTTCATCTTGAAAAAATTAGTATCTGGGCTGGATATCTGGCCTGGGCTAGACGGGCCACAGCCCGCCCAGTTAATACCCTGCTCTCCTATGAACAACAATGAAATCATCGCCAAGAAAAACTCTGCAGTGCTCATGCCTCAAAAACAAAAATACTGCTCGAGCTGCTTGGTCCCAGCTGTCGGCCGCACCTTGTGCAATTCTCTCATTTATATTGACTACATAGGTTGACAATGGTGTGGGACCGTGATGTCACAAAACCAGGAGAAAGCAAAAAAAAATATAGTTGTACATAATAAGGAGGCACTTGCGTACGTATGGCTATGGCCCTAGTGGGTCCCTTGTGCCATCCAGTCAAAATAAAGTCATCTCCTGAATCCTCATGTTCGTTGACGATGTTAACAATGCTCGGCGCCATGGCAAGCGCAACAACTCGAAGGACAACGGAGAGGGCCTCGCGGGCCGTACGGATGGTCTGATACAGCGCCCGCTACTCATTCACGAAGCCAGGATCATCGGACACCTATGAGCACCTTCAAGAAACTGAGACGGCATGAAACGGTAAGGCCGCGCTTGGGAGCTCTGGTTTATTTCAAACCTGTATTAACATACAAGTGTAATTTACTCGTCATCGAAAACAACGCGTAAAATACAGGCGTAATGAAACCGAGGGCCCGAGGTCTGTAAGTAAAACCGGCAGGTTACGCGTGTAATTTGAGAGACTAGTGTATATTTTACGAGCACTGCTATATGGACGACATTACCAGACGATACATGAACGACGTGCGTATCATGCCATCCATGGGCAAGGCTGAAACAATAGCTAACGGCTGGATTAGCAATCGTCCGAGTGTCATTCAGCGTTTTTATTGTGTGTCAAGTACTTCCGATATTTTACTAGTCGAAATCGACCAACCAAGTGCCTTCACCCGAGACCATCTGCTTTAATTTACAAGCGTCGGTTTTACGAGCGGTTTTGGTTGGAAAACGACGATCCAATCACGACCTAATATCATGAGTTGGTCGGAAGATCATATGGTTTCACGTCTAACCTACCCGACTTGTCGTATAGGCTATGAATGAAACATCAGACGATGAACTTCTTAAGCACGGAAACAACAAAAGAGGATGATCTTCTTAACAAGCAAATCACTGGCATTAGATTGACATGCAAAACAATACGAAGCATTATTCTCAGGAGGCACGGTGAACAGCTCGTGATGCCGCATGCCACAACATTCCAAGCTCAACTTTGCAATCAAACACAAGGCCTGGCATTACATAGACAATATTCAGAACAAACTCTTAACACAGGAATATCTCAGCAGAGTAACTATTTACTTCTATACTGAACACAGGAATAGGAAAAAACACTCGACGCTGCTCACAGCAAGGGCGTCCCACTCAAAAATATCAAATGCATGTCTTCTGGCTAACATCAATGAGCAAATTTTGACAAGGTTTTCCAATTCCAATATATTAAACTAACGTCTTCTTGCTAACATCAATGATTAAACTTTGACAAGCTTTTCCCATTCAAAATATGTAATGCCTATGCTCGTGGAGTCCTGTCGTAGCTTTTATACTTGTTTGGGCACTTTTTGCCCAGGGCACTCCACGTATTGTTAAATTGCCAATGGTCTCTGCAGACTAGTCATGTCACTGGTGTCTAATAATACTCTGTAAAGCTTCTCGGTCATTCCTTCTGTAATGTAGCGCAAACAGTGGCTGCTTCTTTCTGCAAAGTGGAACGACCAACTAGACCCAGTAATGCAGCAGTTTGCCTTACACATTGGCTCCTTTTTGCAGTTCAACTAAAATTGAAGTTGGAATAAAACCAAGCTTTAATTTTGATATCCCTGTAAGCAACAATAGGTATAAGGGAAACAATTACTAAGAAATAACGGTTGATGACTTGTACTCCCAGAACAAAAGCATCTACTGATCTACTTTATCTTAATGGGAAACAAAGCAGGAGAGTAGCAATTCTCCATCAGTGTGATTCATTCATATTGACTGAGACATTATCAACAATGCCTTGTTTCAACATGTATAAAGAACGACAAAGCTTATAAAGGGGGTGATGCTGAATTTATTGTAACAAAGCAACAAGCATCATGTCTGGGTTGGTCCCATTTTTGTTCACTACTTAATGGGAAAAGACAGCAATACAATAGCTTCAATTCATCATTTATTTAAAACAATACCAATACAAGTAGCACAACATCTCAAAACATACTGCACGATCATGTGGATGAAGGCAAGTACCAACCTGTCATGACGCACACAAGATCATGTACGAATCTTCCAACACGAATAGGAAATCCAATCTCGTTTTGTGCAGTTGCACTGAAATCAATCAAAGTGTTTCGCGTAGCGAAGCAAAATGTCACAATAGCAACAAGTTGAATAGATATCCCTGTATAAACAGAGGCAAAAAAGGAATCAATTACTGGCTAATAAAGGAGGATGAAACATGCGGCCACAAAAATGGTAATCCTGCCAATCCCTAACAAGTGTTGCAGTTTTGAAATAAGATTCAGTAGTTAATTCCGAGAGTGGCATCAATTACTGGCTTATAAAGGGGGTGATGCTGAATTTGTTGTAACAAAGCAACAAGCATCATGTCTGGGTTGGTCCCATTTTTGTTCACTACTTAATGGGAAAAGACAGCAATACAATGGCTTCAATTCATCATTTATTTAAAACAGTACCAATACAAGTAGCACATCATCTCAAAGCACACTGCACAATCATGTGGATGAAGGCCTGTACTGACCTTTCATGAGACGACCAACATAAAATACGAATCTACCAACACAAATAGGAAATCTAATCAAGTTTTGTGCAATTGCACTGAAATCAAGCAAAGTTGCCGGTGTGACATTTAAGTTTTCTATAGCAACAAGTTGAATAGATATCCCTGTTTTAAGAGGCAAAAAAGAAAACAATTACTAACCAATAAAGGAGGATGAAACATGCGGCCACAAAAAGAAGCATCTACCTTATCTTGATGGAAAACAAACTATAGGGAGGTAGCATTTAAAACGGTTGCATTGATTCATATTAACAGAGAAATTCCTTTAAAACAGATCAGTAGTTAATTCTGAGATTAACAACAGCAAAATAGCTGCATGGGACATGCCAGCACCATGTGCATCCACACGTATAAATGGGTGATGCAGAGTATGTAGCCAAGCAGCATATATGCGCTGGTCCCATATTTGTTCTCTTTGAACCTTCTTCCTATGTGAGGGCAGCAAATCTAGTCGTGCACAAACTACCCGATGATGACCCACAAGTATAGGGGATCTATCGTAGTCCTTTCAATAAGTAAGAGTGTCGAACCCAACAAGGAGCAGAAGGAAATGATAAGCGGTTTTCAGCAAGGTATTCTCTGCAAGTACTGAAATAAGTGGTAACAAATAGTTTTGTGATAAGATAAATGGTAATGAGCAACAAGTAAAAAAAGTAAATAAAGTGCAGTAAGGTGGCCCAATCCTTTTTCTAGCAAAGTAAAAGCCGGAACAAACTCTTATAATAGGAAAAGAGCTCCCGAGGACACATGGGAATATCGTCAAGCTAGTTTTCATCATGTTCATATGATTCACGTTCGGTACTTTGATAATTTGATATGTGGGTGGACCGGTGCTTGGGTGCTGTTCTTACTTGAACAAGCATCCCTCTTATGATTAACCTCTATTGCAAGCATCCGCAACTACAACAAAAGTATTAAGGTAAACCTAACCATAGCATGAAACATGTGGATCCAAATTAGCCCCTTACGAAGCAACGCATAAACTAGGGTTTAAGCTTCTGTCACTCTAGCAACCCATCATCTACTTATTACTTCCCAATGCCTTCCTCTAGGCCCAAATAATGGTGAAGTGTTATGTAGTCGACATTCACATAACACCACTAGAGGCTAGACAACATACATCTTATCAAAATATCAAACGAATACCAAATTCACATGACTACTAATAGCAAGACTTCTCCCTTGTCCTCAGGAACAAACATAATTACTCACAAAGCATATTCATGTTCATAATCAGAGGGGTAATAATATGAATATAGGATCTGAAGATATGATCTTCCACCAAATAAAGCAACTAGCATCAACTACAAGGAGTAATCAACACTACTAGCAACCTACTAACACCAATCCCGGAATTTGAGACAAGAATTGGATACAAGAGATGAACTAGGGTTTGGAGATGAGATGCTGCTGGTGAAGATGTTGATGGAGATTGCCCTCTCCCGATGAGAGTAGCGTTGGTGATCACGATGGTGATGATTTCCCCCTCTCGGAGGGAAGTTTCCCCGGCAGAACAGCTCTGCCAGAGCTCTAGATTGGATCCACCAAGGTTCCGCCTCGAGGCGGTGGAGTCTCGTCCCGAAAAGTTCCTGCTTATTTTTTTCTCATCGAAAGACTTCATATAGGAGAAGATGGACGTCGGAGAGCCACCAGGGGGGCCACGAGGTAGGGGGCGCCCTAGGGGGGCGCCCCCCACCCTCGTGAGCAGGGTGTGGGCCCCCTGGCCTTCATCTTTGGCGAGGATTTTTCTTTATTTATTTTAAGACATTCCGTGGAGTTTTAGGACTTTTGGAGTTGCGCAGAATAGGTCTCTAATATTTGCTCCTTTTCCAGCCCAGAATTCCAGCTGTCGGCATTCTCCCACCTTATGTAAACCTTGTAAAATAAGAGAGAATAGCCATAAGTGTTGGGACATAAAGTGAAATAACAGTCCATAATGCAATAAATATCGATATAAAAGCATGATGCAAAATGGACGTATCAACTCCCCCAAGCTTAGACCTCGCTTGTCCTCAAGCGAAAAGCCGATAACAATAAATATGTCCTCATGTTTAGAGGTAGAGGCGTCGATAAAAATAAAATACGGACATGAAGGCATCATGATTATTCTCATAACAGCAACATATATAGATTTTGCCATATGATTACTTATGTTCAAGTGATGATCTATTCACGATGCAAAAGTATAAATCATAAACCTTATTGGGCTCCGACAAACTATAATCTCAGTCATTGAAGAAATTGCAATTTGTCATAACATCGGAAAGAGTCTATGTCAGAGCTAAAAAGCAAGTCCACATACTCAACCACCATTTAGTCCTCCATAATTGCTAACACTCACGCAATACTTGTGGTTACGGAGTTTTAATCGGACACAGAGAAAGATAGGGGCTTATAGTCTTGCCCCACAACCTTTTACCTCAAGGGTAATGTCAACAATAATGGTTCATGCTCCCCTACATCCAATTAGATATATATATATATATATATATATATATATATATCATGTTCTTTCCAACATGCTGAGCTTGCCAAAGGATAAAATGAAAAAGAAAAGGTGAAGATCACCATGACTCTTGCATAAGGTAGAAGATAATGATAAAGGATAGGCCCTTCGCAGAGGGAAGAAGAGGTTGCCATGCGCTTTTATGGTTGGGTGCATAAAATCTCAATGCGAAAGAACGTCACTTTATATTGCCCCTTGTGATATGAACCTTTATTATGCAGTCCATCGCTTTTATTACTTCCACATCACAAGATCGTATAAAGCTTATTTTCCCACACCAATCAATTATACATATTTAGAGCAATTTTTATTGCTTTGCACTGATGACAACTTACTTGAAGGATCTTACTCAATCCATAGGTAGATATGGTGGACTCTCATGGAAAAACTGGTTTAGGGATTTTGGAAGCATAAGTAGTATTTCTACTTGGTGCTGAAAATTTGGCTAGAATGAGGGGGAAAGGCAAGCTCAACAAGTTAGAGGACCCATGACAACATACTTTATCTCAGATATAAGAAAGACATAACTCATTACGTTGTCTTCCTTGTCCAACATCAACTCTTTAACATGTCATATTTTAACGAGTGCTCCCAATCATAAAAGATGTCAATGATAATATATCTATATGTGAAAACCTCTCTTTCCTTATTACTTCCTATTAATTGCAATAATGACCAAAACTATGTCTGCCAACTCCCAACAACTTTTAATCATCATACTCTTTCTATGTGAAGTCATTACTCTCAATAAGATCAATATGAACTCTTTGTTTCTTTTTATTCTTTTCTCTTTTTCTTTTATTCACCCAAGATCATGGAAAAATAATCAAGCCCTTGACTCGACACTAATCTTTATTATATATAGCTCACGGACTCGATTACAAAGAGAGATCAAAAAGCAAAACTCAAAACTAGATCATGCCATAAACTTTATTCTACTAGATCAAGATACTACTAATAGGGTCGAATTAAGAAAAACGATAAAAATAGGAGTTGTGATGGTGATACGATACCGGCGCACCTCCCCCAAGCTTGGCAGTTGCCAAGGGGAGTGCCCATACCCATGTGATTATATCTCCTTTGTCGGTGAAGAAGGTGGTGGTGATGTTGGCTTAGTTGATGGCTTAGGCATCTCCCTTAATTTGCGCTTGAGGACGACATTTTGATCCCTCAGATCATCAATCTCCCACTCCAGGGTTAATATCTTTTTGCATAGGTCCTGCTTATTTTCCTGCAAGAGACGAAAAGGGATAAACTCAAACTTGGGTTTCTTTACCCTATCAGGGAGACTTGACTTTTTGAACTCCACGTGCATGTCCCCCGGTTGAGGTAATGGTGCTTCATCTTCATCTGAGCTCGTCTCCTCCTTCCCCTTGGGTTCATAGTCCTCTTCTTCCTCCGTGGTCCATCCATCGTGTTCCACATCTCCATAGACCTTGGGATTTGCTAAGTAATCATCCACATAGCTTTCTCCTTCCGAATCCTGGGAAGACATGTTGATTTAATCTGCAACAGGACAGCTCGAAACAAAAACAGAGTAGAACTGCGTGATACATGAGTCAAAACCTTCGGGAGAATATATAATGAATTTTTACCGACCAAAATACGTATCGTGCAAGAAAACAGAGTCCGGAAGGCACACGAGGTGCTCACAAGGTAGGGGGGCGCGCCCAGGGGGGTAGGGCGCGCCCACCACCCTCGTGGGGCCCTCATGTCCTTCCCGGACTGCTACTTATTTTTCTATTTTTCTAAATATTCAAAAACGGAGAAATATTGCCTTCAAAATTGTTTTGGAGTCGGTTTACTTACCGTACCACATACCTATTCCTTTTCGGAGTCTGAAACGTTCTGGAACGTGTCCCTTATGTATTCCTCCGGGGTTACGGTTTCAATAATATTGGTTTCAATATTTATGGGATTACCTGAGATATAATGTTTAATTCTTTGACCGTTTACCACCTTCGGATTTGTGCCCTCGAAATTGTTGATTTTTATGGCACCGGAACAATAGACCCCCTCGATAACATAGGGGCCTTCCCATTTAGAGAGAAGTTTCCCTGCAAAAAATCTTAAATGAGAGTTGTATAGAAATACATAATCACCTACATTAAACTCACACTTTTGTATCCTTTTGTCATGCCATCTTTTAACTTTTTCTTTAAACAACTTGGCATTTTCATAAGCTTGGGTTCTCCATTCATCAAGTGAGCTAATATCAAATAACCTCTTCTCACCGGCAAGTTTGAAATCATAGTTAATCTCTTTAATAGCCCAATATGCTTTACGTTCTAGTTCGAGAGGTAAGTGACATACTTTTCCATAAACCATTTTATACGGAGACATACCCATAGGATTTTTGTATGTAGTTCTATAAGCCCATAATGCATCATCAAGTTTCTTAGACCAATTCTTTCTAGACCTATTAACAGTCTTTTGCAAAATTAATTTGAGCTCTCTATTACTCAACTCTACTTGGCCAGTAGACCGTGGGTGATAAGGAGACGCAATTCTATGATTAACATCATATTTAGCAAGCATTTTACGGAAAGCACCATGAATAAAGTGTGAACCCCCATCAGTCATTAAATATCTAGGGACTCCAAACCTCGGAAAAATAACTTCTTTAAGCATTTTAATAGAAGTGTTATGATCAGCACTACTAGTTGGAATAGCTTCTACCCACTTAGTAATGTAATCAACAGCAACTAGAATATGTGTGTATCCATTAGAGGCAGGAAAAGGTCCCATATAATCAAAGCCCCAAACATCAAACGGTTCAATAACAAGAGAATAATTCATAGGCATTTCTTGACGTCTACTAATATTACCAATTCTTTGACATTCATCACATGACAAGACAAACTTACGGGCATCCTTGAAGAGAGTAGGCCAATAAAAACCAGATTACAGTACCTTATGTGCAGTTCTATCTCCAGCGTGGTGTCCTCCATAAGACTCAGAATGACACTTGCGTAGGATCTGTTCCTGTTCATGCTCAGGTACACAACGTCTAATAACACCATCTACTCCTTCTTTATAAAGATGTGGGTCATCCCAAAAGTAATGTCTCAAATCATAGAAGAACTTTTTCTTTTCCTGGTATGTGAAGCTAGGTGGTATAAACTTAGCAACAATATAATTAGCATAATGAGCATACCATGGAGTACTACGAGAAGTACTTATAACATTTAATTGTTCATCAGGAAAGTTATCATTAATAGGCAGTGGGTCATCAAGAATATTTTCTAACCTAGACAAGTTGTCCGCAATGGGGTTCTCAGCTCCCTTTCTATCAACAATATGCAAATCAAATTCTTGTAGCAAGAGAACCCATCTAATAAGTCTAGGTTTAGCATCTTTCTTTTCCATAAGGTATTTAATAGCAGCATGATCAGTTTGAATAGTTACTTTAGAATCAACAATATAAGATCTGAACTTATCACAAGCAACTACAACCGCTAAAAGCTCTTTTTCAGTAGTAGCGTAATTTCTTTGAGCATTGTCTAGAGTCTTACTAGCATAATGAATAACATTTAATTTCTTATCAACTCTTTGCCCTAGAACAGCACCTACAGCATAATCACGAGCATCACACATAATTTCAAAGGGTAAATTCCAATCAGGTGGCTGAACAACAGGTGCAGAGACTAATGCTTTCTTAAGTATTTCAAATGCTTCTACACAATCATCATCAAAGACAAATGGTATATCATTTTGCAATAAATTAGTTAGAGGCCGAGAAATTTTTGAGAAGTCCTTAATGAACCTCCTATAAAATCCAGCGTGACCAACGAAACTTCTTATACCTTTGATGTCCTTGGGACATGGCATCTTTTCAATAGCATCAACCTTGGATTTATCAACTTCAATACCTCTTTCAGAAACTTTGTGCCCCAAGACAATACCTGCATTAACCATAAAGTGGCACTTTTCCCAATTCAAGACAAGATTAGTTTCTTCACATCTCTGCAAAACTCGATCAAGATTGCTCAAGCAATCATCAAAGGAGGAACCATAGACGGAAAAGTCGTCCATGAAAACCTCACAAATCTTTTCACAAAAATCAGAGAATATAGCCATCATGCATCTTTGGAAGGTAGCAGGTGCATTACATAAACCAAAAGGCATACGTCTATAAGCAAAAGTACCAAAAGGGCATGTAAAAGTAGTCTTTGATTGATCTCTAGCCGACACAGGTATTTGAGAGAAACCAAAATAACCATCTAGAAAGCAATAGTGTGTATGTTTACATAATCTTTCTAGCATTTGATCAATAAAAGGTAAGGGTAATGATCTTTCTTAGTAGCTTTATTTAATTTGCGGAAATCAATTACCATCCTATAACCTGTGATAATTCTTTGTGGAGTCAATTCATCTTTATCATAGGAACAACAGTAATACCTCCCTTCTTAGGGACACAATGGACGGACTTACCCACTCACTATCAGCAACGGGATAGATTATACCTGCCTCCAGAAGCTTAAGTATTTCTTTTCTTAGCACTTCTTTCATTTTAGGATTCAGACGTCGTTGAGGATCACGAACTGGTTTGGCATCTGCTTCCAAATTTATTTTATGTTGACATAGAGTGGGGCTAATTCCCTTAAGATCATCAAGAGTATATCCAATAGCAGCACGATGCTTCTTCAGAGTTCTCAATAATCTTTCTTCTTCATGCTCTGAAAGGTTAGCACTAATAATAACAGGATATAGCTTCTTTTCATCAAGATAAGCATATTTAAGATTATCAGGTAACGGTTTAAGTTCAAACACGGGATCACCCTTGGGTGGAGGAGGATCTCCTAAAATTTCAACAGGCAAATTGTGTTGCAGAATAGGTTCCTGTGTAAAGAATACTTCATCTATTTCCCTTCTTTCATTCATGAACATATTATTTTCATGGTCTAGTAAATAGTGTTCTAATGGATCACTAGGAGGTACGGCAATAGAAGCAATACCAATAATTTCATGCTTACTAGGCAATTCTTCCTCACGATGTTGTTTACTAAATTTAGAGAAATTAAACTCATGAACCATATCATCCAAGCCAATAGTAACAACATTCTTTTCGCAGTCTATCTTAGCATTAACAGTATTTAATAAGGGTCTACCAAATATAAAGGGACAAAAGCTATCTTGCGGAGAAGTAAGAACAAGAAAATCAACAGGATATTTAGTTTTCCCACACAAGACTTCAACATCTCTAACAATTCCAATTGGTGAAATAGTATCTCTATTAGCAAGTTTAATTGTGACATCAATATCTTCTAACTCAATAGGTGCAATATCATGCATAATTTCTTTGTATAAGTCATGAGGTATAACACTAGCACTAGCACCCATATCACATAAGCCATGATAACAATGATCTCCTATTTTAACAGAAATAACAGGCACGCCTACCACAGGTCTATGTTTATCTTTAGCACAAGGTTTAGCAATTCTAGCAGTTTCACCTTCGAACTGAATAACATGCCCATCAATATTATCAGACAAGAGATCTTTAACAATAGCAATATTAGGTTCTACTTTAACTTGCTCGGGAGGTGTATAAGTTCTAATATTGCTTTTACGAACAACAGTTGAAGCTTTAGCATGATCCTTTACTCTAACAGGGAAAGGTGGTTTCTCAACATAAGAAGTAGGAACAATAGGATCATTATAAGTGACAGTCTTTTCTTCAACTTTAATAGGTGCAGCTACTTTTACTTCTATGGAACGATGATATTTAAACCACTTCTCCTTAGGGAGATTAACATAAGTAGCAAAAGATTCACAGAAAGAAGCTACTATCTCAAGTCAAGGCCATATTTAGTGCTAAACTTATGGAAAATATCGGTGTCCATAAAAGATTTAACACAATCAAACTTAGGTGTCATACCTGACTCTTTACCCTCGTCGAGTTCCCAATCTTCAGAGTTGCATTTAATTCTATCCAGTAAATTCCATCTGAATTCAATAGTCTTCATCATAAAAGAGCCAGCACAAGAATTATCGAGCATGGTGCAATTGTTTTCAGAAAGCCGAGCATATAAATTTTGCATAATTATTTCTCTCGGGAGCTCATGATTGGGGCATGAATATAACATTGATTTAAGCCTCCCCCAAGCTTGAGAAATGCTTTCTCCTTCGCGAGGCCAGAAATTATATATATAATTGCGATCACGATGAACAAGATGCATAGGGTAATACTTTTGATGAAATTCCAATTTCAATCTTTTATAGTCCCACGATCTCATATCATCACATAGCCTATACCATATCAACGCGTCTCCCTTCAAAGATAAAGGGAAGACCTTCTTCCTAGCAACATCATCGGGTATACCTGCAAGCTTAAATAATCCACAAACTTCATCCACATATATTAGGTGTTCATCAGGATGCTTTGTTCCATCTCCTGTAAAAGGATTAGCTAGCAGTTTTTCTATCATACCCGAAGGATACTCATAAGGAATTTCATTGTCAATAGGTTCAGTAGGTTGAGGGGCAACTCTTTGCTCTACCGAACGAGGTGAAGATACCCCGAACAAGCCCCTCAGAGAATTACTTTCCATAGTAACAAGTGACAGTAAATTTCAGCACACTATATAAATTTTTCCTTACCAAATTCCACCTACCAAAGGCGCTACACTCCCCGGCAACGGCGCCAGAAAAAAGTCTTGATGACCCACAAGTATAGGGGATCTATCGTAGTCCTTTAAATAAGTAAGAGTGTCGAACCCAACGAGGAGCAGAAGGAAATGATAACCGGTTTTCAGCAAGGTATTCTCTGCAAGTACTGAAATAAGTGGTAACATATAGTTTTGTGATAAGATAAATGGTAACGAGCAACAAGTAAAAAAAGTAAATAAAGTGAAGTAAGGTGGCCCAATCCTTTTTGTAGCAAAGGAAAAGCCGGAACAAACTCTTATAATAGGAAAAGCGCTCCCGAGGACACATGGGAATATCGTCAAGCTAGTTTTCATCACGTTCATATGATTCGCGTTCGGTACTTTGATAATTTGATATGTGGGTGGACCGGTGCTTGGGTGATGTTCTTACTTGAACAAGCATCCCACTTATGATTAACCTCTATTGCAAGCATCCGCAACTACAACAAAAGTATTAAGGTAAACCTAACCATAGCATGAAACATGTGGATCCAAATCAGCCCCTTACGAAGCAACGCATAAACTAGGGTTTAAGCTTCCATCACTCTAGCAACCCATCATCTACTTATTACTTCCCAATGCCTTCCTCTAGGCCCAAATAATGGTGAAGTGTTATGTAGTCGACGTTCACATAACACCACTAGAGGCTAGACAACATACATCTTATCAAAATATCAAACGAATACCAAATTCACATGACTACTAATAGCAAGACTTCTCCCTTGTCCTCAGGAACAAACGTAATTAATCACAAAGCATATTCATGTTCATAATCAGAGGGGTAATAATATGCATATAGGATCTGAACATATGATCTTCCACCAAATAAACCAACTAGCATCAACTACAAGGAGTAATCAACACTACTAGCAACCTACTAGCACCAATCCCGGAATTTGAGACAAGAATTGGATACAAGAGATGAACTAGGGTTTGGAGATGAGATGGTGCTGGTGAAGATGTTGATGGAGATTGCCCTCTCCCGATGAGAGGAGTGTTGGTGATGACGATGGTGATGATTTCCCCCTCCCGGAGGGAAGTTTCCCCGGCAGAACAGCTCTGCTGGAGCTCTAGATTGGATCCTCCAAGGTTCCGCCTCGTGGCGACGGAGTCTCGTCCCGAAAAGTTCCTTCTTATTTTTTTCTCATCGAAAGACTTCATATAGGAGAAGATGGACGTCGGAGAGCCACCAGGGGGGCCACGAGGTAGGGGGGCGCGCCCTAGGGGGGCGCCCCCACCCTCGTGAGCAGGGTGTGGGCCCCTGGCCTTCATCTTTGGCCAGGATTTTTCTTTATTTATTTTAAGACGTTCCGTGGAGTTTCAGGACTTTTGGAGTTGCGTAGAATAGGTCTCTAATATTTGCTCCTTTTTCCATCCCAGAATTCCAGCTGCCGGCATTCTCCCTCCTTATGTAAACCTTGTAAAATAAGAGAGAATAGCCATAAGTGTTGTGACATAAAGTGAAATAACAGTCCATAATGCAATAAATATTGATATAAAAGCATGATGCAAAATGGACGTATCACCCGGCCCCCTAGTTTCTTTCCCTTTTCAACAAAGAGATCGGTTCCTTACAGATGTGTGTACTGGGTTACCCCCTTTTTCCCTTTTCGACCTACAAAGCGGCTGGATAGCCAGTCTATACTACTTTCCGCCCCTCCTTTCCACATTGAACCACGTCCTAGATTCTTGCTCCAGCCCACCGCACCCTTCATTCCTCTTTGAACCAAGACCTAGATTCGACTACAGATCGAAAAAGATCCACATGCAGCTAGAGCAACGACGGTTTCAAAGAAACTTATACCTTAGGGTCGTCGGGATGTGGCAAGGCGTGCGGCGGGAGGCCGGATCTGCCCACACTAAGTACGACAGCGTGGAAGAAGGGGTCGGTGGCCCTCCCGCACAGGCGCTGGGTGAAAGAGAACAACGCAGCCGACAGTGGATTGCCTCCCTCGCCGAAGGCGATAGAGTGAATGCTGCACCTCCTCCCCTTCCCGGTGTGACGGGATACGGATGCCTCCTTCACCAGCTGTGAGGGGGGAGAGAGAGACAAGAGGCCAACGCAGTCTTGTTTAGATATGGTGAAGAGAGGGTGAGAGACTATGAATATAGCAAACCCTAGCAAATGTATCTAGACTCATTTTAGTGCTAGATACCTCCGTATCTAGACAAATCTAACACAAGTAATTCAGAACGGTGGGAGTAACATATATGTAGTGCAGCGAGCGTGTGGAGAGTGCAAACCCTAGCGAACAAGCACTGAGGCTCCCGCTTATATATATACTATAGTAGTACGGACTGAGCTCCGGTGCCTTCACTGCACCTGCTTTTGGCTGTATGACAGGTGAGCCAGCCACATTTTGGGCCCACCTGTCATAAAACCCTAGCGAAAATTGCACCAACGTGAAAGACGACTGCGTCTCCAACGCAACCAAGGTGAACTGACGAAGGATACCATATTTGTGTGTAACAAGCAAAGAGCACTGATGGAAGACAGCTTGTTTTTCGTTGAAAATCGATCAGCTTCACCAGCCGACACAACCATGAGGCGCAACCATGAGCATCGATAGGTCATTGTGGTGATGCATCATCCATTTGGCATCAAGTTTGGGTGAGGCACCTAAGAAGTTCGACAAATCCTCACTGTGGTCTGTTTCTTCTCAGTAATCAAGCTCGAGGAAGGAAGAACCACGTGGCAGAGGACAGTGGGGCGGAACAACAATGGCCATCCAATTTTGTGCAGTTCCACTAAAATTGAGGAAGACATGCCCGGGTATGGAGACACGCATCGCTGTTTCCATAAATATAAAAACAGGGTTAGCAACGACATCTCAATCGTCAATAAGAATTAATGAAAAGTACACCAACAAATAGAAGCATCATAATTATCTTGATGGGAACTAAACCAGGATACCCGAGAAAAAAAGTATTTCTTCATTTAACCAGTGATAGTACTACCACCATATGGACAATGACCGCACAACCACCATGTACTTTTTGTCAAAACAACATGTATACCTCCACCGAGGCATAAATCATGACAACTTTTTGAGTGGAATTTCCTCTATAATAGTACTAGTAGGTGATGTTGGACCAGCCAACGAACCCTAGCTACTATGCATGGGGAGTTGGGGAGTAGTCGCATAGAAGAAAAACCGCACGCAGCGACCTGGGGAGCTGGACCAGTACAATAAGTTATACCTCACGTGGGCGAGATATCATTTAGGCGGGCGGGCGGGATCTTCCCACACGACGGCAGCGAACAAGGGCGCGGAGGATCTTCGTCTGCTCCAGCGCCGGCTCCGAGAGGATGGTGCGCATCGGCTTCCTCCGTCGCCGACGGCGACAATGTCAATGCTGCACCTCCTCACCTCCCGCAGCAGACGGGATTCGGTCGGATCTGTGACCATGGGTGAGGAGAGAGATAGAGTGGACACTGTCATCTTGTTTTGATATGGAGAGGGTGAGAGAGCGAGACGCGGGAAACTCTATCAAACAAGAGGCTATAATGGAGTAAAAAAAATCTCTCCATAGCAGTGGTTTTAAATAGAATACGCGCGTTCCCGGAAAAAAGAAACGAAAACTGGCAGACAATTTTTTAAGGGTCTGTCTAGGACACATCTAGATATGACATAGTTATGTCACATATAAGTTGATGTCCACTCTGTTTGTGGTCTTTTCCTAGTTTTTTTTGTTTCTTGTTGCTACATTATATACTTGTGGGAGCTTAGATGTGATATCCTTAAATAACATCTAGATGTGAATTAGACAAACTGATTTTCTAACGTACCAAGAAAGAAAACTCGATCAAAAACACTCCCCCGCTTCCAGGTCGTGAGAGTCGTCGCGCACACACACATAGACATAGACATGCATATCCGTGTTTACGTAAAATTCCATTTCCATCTCCATCTCCAATCATATTTGTCCAACTGGCACATTATTTACGTTGTTAATTATATACGCAGCAATATTAACGTACACCATCTCTTGTTTGCGCACGTCCAGACCACTGCCATGGCCGGTCCTGACCAACCCGAACCCTCTTCATCACCCGCGCGTGCTTCCCGCCTGTAACGGTCAGTGCCGCATTCTTGCCCGGCCAAAGCGGACGCGACCTCTCACTGGCGCCGGCATTGATTGTGGCGCACCAGCCGAGAGAGCGTCACCCGCGCCGCTTCCGGGTGCACGCGGCTGCTCCACGTTCAAAGGTCGCAATAGCCGGCTACAACATGCGTGATCTCTTCCAGTAGTAAGTTCTTGGGAGTCCGTGCTACAGCTAGCTGTCCTCCCCCAACTCGTCAATCTCTTCCAGTAGTGCTAGTACTCCATGGCACGATGCATCGACAAGCAGGCGGGAAAGTTATGGTATACTACTCGGTTTGCGGTGAGTGGCATGCCGAGCGACCGTGTGGGGTCGAGCCATGGAGGAGGGTGAGACACGAACATGACAGACGTGATTTAAACGTTGGTTTTGCTCGATGGCGCGATCCAACGAAACGAAACGTTGGTTTCTCTCCGTTTCCATTTTTTCTCTGGAAAAACGGAAACTTTTCCACTCCATTTTCATTCCTATTCCAAGGTTGCCCCGTTACAACATTCCATCAAATTCAAAGGAAAAATAACACGCATGCTGATGCATCTCAATGATTCACAGATCATAGCCAATATTTACTTCACAACTAAAGAAAAAAGTTGTGACAGCGTGTACGATAGAAAAACTACTGATGGGGTCACTATGACTTAAACCCTAAACCCTAAACATGATTTAATTTCCTGGTCAGGTAGAACATGTCGAAGGAATGTGCTAGAGGGAGATTCTTTAGTGAGAATGTCAGCAACAATAGAAGAAGCACTCTTTGGTTCTCCACCTTCTGGTACCTCTTGTTCCATAGCACTTTCCATGTCGGGAAGGAAAGACGGCTGGCACCCTCGGATCATACGATGATTTTGTGCAGTTCTACTAAAATCGACCTGAGCATCCCTGATGGCAAAGATATTGAAGAAGTGTGATTAGAATAATAGTACTGGCACTAGTTTAGGAGACATAAACTCATCACAAATAGAAGCCGGTAAAAGTAGAGAAAGATCGACATGGAGATGGAGCTACGGCAGTGGAGCAAGCCGGCTCCAAAAGGAAGATGGACTAACTGGGACGTCGGGCTGTAGCTAGAAGGGCGGTTGGGACGCGGCATCGGCCCATACCACAGTGACCCCCGATTGGGACGCACCGACTCTCGGTTTTCTCCCTCGCCGATGTCGACCGCATCTACGCAGAACATTGTTCCTTTCCCCCAGCTGCGGGACCAGGCCCGTCGTTCTATGCTTGTGAAGAGAGCAACCTAAGCAAGTAGGCTTGTAGCTTAGGCTCCTTCTAGTGTATATATAGTGGTTTTCTTTTTCTCTCCATATCAACCATTTTATATTGCGTACGTGTCATTCAAGAGTGAAATGATGGTTGCTTCTTCCGACTAACTTACTGTGTGATTTGACTGCTCCTTAGTGGCCCCTACACGTACTCCCCCTACGTGTATGCAACAGTCACACGTACACATGGACGCAAAAACGTGCGCGACGCCCTAATGCATGCATGTACAAGCACACGACGGAACACACACGGTCACGCTCAAGTGCTCAACCTACACGTGCACGCACACACATACTCAGTCAGGTTGAGCTAGTGACCGTATGAACACCAGAAAATATATATATTGAGCGCAATGAGCGTATTATGAAGTCCACTGACCGTATTTTTACAAATATATAGTGACAGACGTGTATTTATCTCGTTTGAAATTAAGCCATATTAACTGGAGAGGAGGCAGCATGGACTAGCATTACTTTGTTGTGTCCCGTCAACTTGCCGAATGAGGAGAAGGTTGCAGGGCGGGAGAAGCTTGTGCGCGGTGGCTAATATAAGCTCTCCCTCGCTTAGGCGATGGACGTGCAACAGTTAATTTGGTGTCAGATTGCCAGAAGCATACACTATACTACTAGTGCTATTATTGTTCGACTTCCCGAACAGCCAAGCGCAAAGTTTACTAGTACTACTACTATAGTCCATAAAGGTACGTACTATACTAGTACTAGGAACCGGATGGAGGAGCGTCTGCACTCTTATTATAATTTTAAAATGTGATAAAGCAATCTTTAACACATTTGGTTCTCTTCGAGGGTTCTCGCATGTGATAATGGAAGTTGATTGCATGGAACACTCGCCACAATTCTGGCTCATATCCTGTTACAAATAGTAGTACTCAGTAATATTTCCTCTTTTTTTGTTATTCAGCATGTAAACAGGTCAGCAAACCTTGCGGCGCATCTTCGTGTCGAACCGTGCTTGCTGCACTTTGAATGTGGCCGAGAGCTGGCTTGATGAAACACCTCGCTTCCTACTTCTTTTTTTTGCGGGGTACCTCGCTTCCTAGTGATCAATGTCTTGGCTGATCGTCCTAAGAATGCTTATATATGAATAAATCTCTCTCATTTACCCGCAAAAAAGATTAAGCCATATTAACCGGAAAGGAGGGAGTATGGACTAGCACTACTTTTTGGTGTGCCCCGTCAACTCGCAGAACGAGGAGAAGCTTGCAGGACAAGGTGAAGCTCGCTTACGCCTTTTGACTAATGCAACCTACCCTCGGTGGACATGCATCAGTCCATTCGGTGTCAGATTGTTAGAGGCATACACTGTAGTACCCAACATGCGGAGTGCCATCATTTTTCAACTTCACGAAGGGGCGAATAGCCAAGCGCAGTAGTATGCGTACTTGGTTTTCACCTTCATACTACTCCACCCTCTGTCACAGTTTACAGGGCGCGCTTCATTATGATGCATTTCTCTCAATGCATTTCCACCACCAGAGAGACTTTAGATGCGTTTGGTATAATGCTCAATTAATTAGGGCGTGGTAACCGCAATCAAGTCCACAATTTTCTCTCCATGTACTGTACTACTATGGAGTGCATGCATGTGTGTACCCGGGGTGGAAGCACTGCATGCATGTGTGTACGCATTATTCCCTCTAGTAATAGACGCCGTGCTATAACTACCAATGCTATTTTTCAGGCCGACCGCTAGTCGCCATGGTCCCACAGATTTTTTTCTTTTTTCTGAAGCGTGTTGTATAAAGAGTGACGGATGGAGTAGTATGAGCGGATTCAAAGAAGAGCGTATTGATGGTTGCTTCTTCAGAGCAACTTACAGTGGGAAAGGTGGGGCTTATGATTTGACTGCTCATTACTCACTATTAATGCGGTGCAACGACCGGGCTGAGTCTCCCATGCGGTTGTGCACTACACCCTCGGTTCTTAAATATACTCCGGAGTATTTGTATTTCTAGAGATTTCAACGAGTGACTACTCTCTCTCTCAAATATTTGTCTTTTTAGAGATTTCAAATGGACTGGCACATACGGATGTATATAGACATATTTTAGAGTGTAGATTCACTCATTTTGCTCCGTATGTAGTCACTTGTTGAAATCTCTGTTAAGACGAATAGAATATTTAGGAACGAAGGGAGTACACATACGAAGCAAAATGAGTGAATCTACACTCTAAAATATGCCCATTTGAAATTTGTAAAAAGACAAATATTTAGGAACGAAGGAGTATAATTTTGTGCATGGCACATGGACCCGGATGATGAAGAGGCTTCTGACAATGCTATCAAGCTTCCATCATTTGTTTACATAATTGATGTACTATACAAATAATTAGCTTCCATCATTTGTTTACATAATTGATGTACTATACAAATAATTTTCCAGCAACATGAAATTGTACAATGGTGTGAGCTTTCAGCTTTTGTTTCGCGTGTCTTGCCATCGATGCTCTTTCGGAAACAATAAAAAACTAACTTCCTTCCTAATGCATGTCAATTATTAGCAGATCAGAGCTAATAATTACATCACAACTGAAGACAAAGTTGTGAGAAGGTGTTAAATTAAAATTGATCCATGCTTTCATTGGCAGCAACGTCCCCCCAGCTCTGTCTAAATCAACAAGGCATGTTGGGAAAAAAGTAGCTGTCTGGAGCATGCAACATTCCGATCATTTTGTGCAGTTCCACTAAAATAGAGCTGAGCGTCCCTGTTCCAAAGATATCAAGTGTGATTACGATAATAGAGGACTGCTGATGAAACAATAAACACACAAATAGAAGCCGGTCACCTTTGCAGTCTCTCTTAAGACTAACTAGTTGGAGAAGATTAGGATCGGAGTTGGATGAGGAGGATAGAGCAAAACCAATCTCCCTTTGTGCAGTCGCACTGAAATGTAGAGACATTGCCCGTGTGACATTTTAGTACAACTGCACAAAACACTCTTAAGAAAAAAGTGATTTGTGCAGTTCACCAAAAGGTCGCAATAGCAATGACGTGAAATGGATAGCCCTGTTTGCAAAAAAGAGGTAGAAAGGAAACAATTACTGGCCAATAACAGTTGATGACACATGCGACGACAAAAAAGAAGCATATTCCTTGTCCTAAGGGAAGATAACAACACGGTTGTGTTTGTCTCAAACGGTGTGAGGACGAGAATGCAATATGGAAAGTACGCCGGACAAGCGACATTTTGGGCAAAGAACTATGGAAGATCCACATGCAGTGACATGGGAAAACGGGCAGTGGAGCGAGGTCGGAGGGGATACCTGGAGGTCGTCAGAATGTAACTAGGTGAGCGGCGACGGGCGGAATCTGTGAGCAGGTGGCGTAGGCCCTGTGGCACCGCAGCTTGGTCAGAGAGAACGGCGTGTGCCGCAGATCGGGAGGTGCTGCCTCGGCGCCATCGAACGGAGAAACGATGCACTTCCTCCCTTTCCCCCGGCAGACGAGATGCGGCCGGATCAGTGACCAATGGTGAGAGAGAGAGAGACCACCGCACTCCCTTTCCCCCGGCGGGCGGGATGCGGCCGGATCAGTGACCAACGGTGAGAGAGAGAGAGAGGCCACCACACTCCTTTCCCCAGGCGGACGGGATGCGGCCGGATCAGTGACCAATGGTGAGAGAGAGAGAGAGGCCACCGCACTCCCTTTCCCTCGGCGGACGGGATGCGGCTGGATCAGTGACCAACGATGAGAGAGAGAGAGAGGCCACCGGAGCCTTGTGTGAGATACTCTGAAGAGCGGACTACCTTTTCCTCCATAAAAATCATTTTATATTTTGTGTACATGCCATTGAGCGCTATAACTTTATTTAAAAATAACGCGGCAACGCGTCAAGTCGAACTTTGTTTCGTGCACGCGTGGTACACGACCTCCCTAGGTAAACAACTGCTACAGGCGTTCAAATTAGCACGTGGGCTGCCATTTCGTAAAGAAATGAGCTCCACCGTGTACCCGCGCGGGTGTGGCTGGGCACGAAGCGTGAGTACGTGCACGATGCACCTATTCTCTTCTTGTATACGTACACCACCTGCATGGGGTTGTGTGAGAGAGATACAAACCTAGAGAGATATAGTGTGCGGGTTCTTGAGAGTTTTTTTGTGGGGAGGGGGGGTCAATCAAAAAATTTAACATATGCAATGTGTGTGAAATAGAGTCCTGGATATAACATATATATAGAGGGGGCGATCCACGAGAAGAGAGTGGAGGTATCATCGGATTGAGGTGTCCATAGAATCGAAGAGAGGGATGATGTGTGTGTGTGTGTGCGTGCGTGATCGATAAAGAGTGCCATCGAATTTGTGTGTGCCCACGTCAAAGATATAGAGTGGTTGGCCTACTGGAACGTGAGATGGGACATGTGCAGTTTGTCTCTGTGGCATGGATACCTACCTGCAGCGCTCGACTATCGGTGTGTGGTGGGGGAAGAGGGAGGCCTAATTAACTATAGAGGTACAATGGCTGGTATATGTGTGGAGGAGGAGAGAGGCCTACCTCATGTATTAAGGAGATCGATCTGCCTCATGTATTAAGGGAGATCGATCGACATCCATGCATATGTGCAGGAGGTGAATAAGGTTGGGAGAGAGACAGAGCTAGAGTGTTGGATGGGGTGGTAGTGGAGTTGCTTCTAACAAATGGTGGGATAGGCTTGCTAGACAAACGGAGGGCACGCCCGCAATATCAATAAGAGAGGAGATGGATGCTTGTTGTCTGTGCACGTGCATGTGAGAGACGGGTCAGGAGGCATGCATGAATGATGAGGGGGGACGATGTGGCTGTGGTAAGCAGACGTAACTACATAGGAAGATCAATCGCCCTTTGTAAGAGAAAGGAGAGACATAACTTGTGAGGTACGTCGATCGATGGGGGGGTAGTTAAAGTCGATCTAGGTATATGTTGGGAGATCGATCGGTATACATGCATGTGTGTGTTGGAAGCAAATGAGGCACAAGGAGAAGGATAGAGAGAGAGGGATGCATGTAGGAGGTGGTACAGGAGGCATACTATATCAAGGGGGAGGAGTGTGCGAGTACGAGAATGATGAAAAGAGTGGTGGGAGTGAGGCATGGACGGTGACAAGAGAAGAGGGGAAGCTTGTGTTTGTGCTAGGCACACCTGGCTAGAGAGGCATATCGATCGATGTGTGCCGTAAAGAAGGAGCTGGGGGGCCTACACACACCGTGGGTGAACGACCTAAAGTTAAAAGACGAATTTGCGCGATGGAGCTAGAGAATGTTGAGGGAGGGTGAGAGGGATGCGGGCGTGTGCATGCACAAGAGAAAGTTAGCGCTAGCTACAAAGATAAGAGGGTTGTGTGGGTGTAAAAGATGAATAGAGATCATATATACTTCATTATAAAAAGCGAATTCGGATATTTGAAGAATTTATCATAGTGTTTCCAACCGACGGATGTGTGAATATATATAACGGTGATACACATGGTGTGGTTATGAACATGGTATACTACATTTAATATGTTTTATCTCTACTCTTATAAAAACGGAGTTGTTGATGATGGTGTGCCTGCCATCCTGCATTATAGGCCGTCTGATTTATATCTGGCGGATAGCAAGGAAACTATGATGGTTGAAGTTGGCAACAATCATGATTGTAGATTCTTATTGAAATAGAGAAACGAATTCAAATTTAGTTCGAATTGCAACGGTAGTATAGACATTTGGAATGCACTAAAATGTTGGTATGAGTAGGTTACATGCATTATACAGCAAGCGAAAAAATTTAATCGGACATAACATGGATTCATACTCCCTCCTTCCATCTATATAGGGCGTAATGAGATTTTTAAGACCGCCTTTGACTATTGACAAGATTAATAGTACATGACATGCATAATGTGCAAATTATATCATTGAAAGAACCTTTCACAGACGAATTTAACGGTGTGCTTTGTGTAAGTTGCATGTCATATATCATTGCTCTAATATTTGGTCAAAGTTAGCATCAAAAAATGCATTAGGCCCTATATAGATGGAAGGAGGGAGTAGCTTTGAATAGCATTTGTATAGTAAAACGGGGCAAGACTCTCTCTTTGTGTGGTGTGAATAGTTTTATTTTTTTCGTTTTATTTTTGGTTGAGGGAAGTGCGAATTGATTTGGTACGTACAAGTACAATATTACTAAACATTAGGCTTGTCCCTAAAATTCAACCCGCGTCTTGTTATATCCCGAAAATTCAGATATCGTGCTCCCAAAACCGGCGCCTTCACAACTCGCGCCTTGCTATCCCGAAATTACAACGCGCGCAAAAACTCCCTCTAGCTGCCAAATCCCGACACGTGAAATCCCCCTTCTAACCCTGAGCCGAAAGGGCCGCTAGTTCAAATCGGTGGGGGGTACTTTTGTAACACACCCTACATTTTGGACAAGCGCGTTCCTAAGTCATGCTTCACCCCCTCCCATCGCCCCCTTTTTGCCATTCGAAATCCCAGGCCGCCATAAGCTCTCCGCTCCAGCCGCGAAACCCCACCCTCCTCCATCCGCCACGTCACCGCTGCCTAGCCGGAGCCTCTTCCCCGACGACGTCGTCCAGCACAACAGCTCGACATCCCTCGTCCACCTCCCCGGATGAGGATCCGTCGTCCATCTTGCCGTCCCGCCGGTTCAGCCGCCCCGTCCTCCACCTCCAAGGAGCTACTCCGACGATCGCCTCGTCTATCGCGGCTGCTCCATCCCCACAGCGCCGCCTTAACCTGCTCCACCGGAACCACAGCATCCTCACCGACTCCTCGGACGAAGCCGAGGCCTACTCGGCGCCACCAAAGAGGTTGTACACTCATCGCATCGCACCTTCTCCTTAACTTGACCTCCCAGCGCCGACGGTCCTCCATCCCGCACCCCCATGGAGCGGCTACCTTGAAGCCGCCGCCGCGGGCGACATCTCCACGGCAGCTCTCCCCCAGTGAGAGGCCCCTTCGGAGGCGGCGTCCATACCAGCCGGATCTGCTGCTGCTGCTCCGGCTCTCGCTCGATCGCTCGCTCGCCCAGCTGCTGCTGCTGCTACTCTCCCCCTCGCTCGTGCTGCTGCTCTGCTCCGATTAAGCCACACTTCAGTCGACTGAATCGACTTTTGGGTCAGTCAATTTTCAGGGGTTGGGGGGCTCGCCGGAGTTAAGGAAGAACCACCCGCAGCGGGGATGGGGGCTCGCCGGAGAGGTACCCCACTATCTATCTTAGGGTTCAGGGTGGGGGCGGGGGGCCTAGAGGGCTGGCCGGGGCGGCGGTGGCGAGTTGTTTTAGGGCGGTGAGGCGACGCTGGGGCCGGCGGTTCGGCCGGTGGTGGATGGTGGCTCAAGGGGGTGCAGGTTGAAGATGAACTGCAGGCCCTCCCTAAACTACATGTCAAGTGCCTCTCTGCTACCATTGCGTTCAGTTTCGATAGTAGCATTCAGATTCCACAGTAAATTTCAGTTTCGACAGTTAAGTTCAGAGTCAATAGTTTTTACCTCATCTGTTGTAGTCAGGTGGTTTTTGGTGATGTTAATTTTACATCCATTTTACATCATCTATTGGAGATGCTATTAGAATCCCACTTGAGATTGACGATGTCTTGTGCTGCTTCAGCCTTGACGTTTTACGGCTCACCGGAGCTGCTCCAACGACAGAACGATCCGTCACAACAGAGAAGTGCCCTGGATGCTGTCTACAGATTCCTGAGATCTTCCTCCACACCTCCGACAGCCACCTCTGCCTCAACTGCTTCAGCGACCAACCCAATGATGCTGAGGTCGACACGCTACGGCAAAGAGGTTGTACACTTGTTGCATCACTTATTACTATACATTCACGTCGATCCAGTAGGGCTATTTTGGTTCAACGGAAAAACATCGATCCACTGGTTGTTACCATCACTCTAAATTTCTGCATGCTCTACTTACATAATCTCGCCATATTTTTTCGTATGCATGTAAGATATTGTAGACAGTCATGCTGAACATGTAGAGAAAAAGAGAAAAGTTTTGCGCGGCAATACAATGTCATGCAGACATTGCTCCATGGTGGGTTCAATGGCAAACCCTCCCCACCCCTCTCCAGATTGTAATCCAGAGGAAGATATCTGTTCTGAGGCGGATTCGGACGCCGCTGACCACTCCTATTTACTCCCCAAGGTGTTTGCTCTACCTTGGCATGATGATGTTAGTCATATCATGCATATGTTGCCTTGTAGTGCCTACTTTTGACATCATATATGTCATCTGCTTAGTTTAGACATGTTTTGTAATGCCACCTGTTTAGTTTCTATATCATATATGGGAATTATGCAGTCTCATGTCTTTTAGCCAGCCATAATATATGTGAAATGTGCAATGCCATCCTTTTTAACCAGGCATCATATATTTGAATGATATCTTGCCCATCATTTTCTTCATTACATTTCCATTTGTCGACAATGTTTGTACATTAAACTACTCTTCCTGTGAATCAGCCATTTGGGTGGGAGATGGAAAAATCTGGAGTGAAAACAAGGCCTTCAGAGCAGACAGTGCTACCTATCAAAGCAGATCTCTTGTTGGGTCCCGATAGCTCCTCAGAGATGGATTCGGAGACAGATGACCAGTCCTATTCCCCCACTGAGGTGTATGCTCTAACTTGGCACGGTTATACTTCTCATATCATGCATACGATGTCTTGCATTGCACAGTTTAGACATCATATACACAATATTCAACACCATGTTCTTAGTTCATACATCATATCGAATGCCCTCTGTTTAGCATATAAATCACATATGTGAATTAAATGATGCGGTCCTGATTACTTAGATAACATGTAGGTGAATTATGTCATGCGATCCTGTTTAGTTATTCATCATATCTTTGAATTATGTTATGCTATGCTATCCAGTTTAGATAGACATCATATATGTGAAATTATGTCATGCTATCCATTTTAGTTAAACAATATACATGTCAACTATTTCATGCCCTCTTTTTTCCACACTATCTATTGCCTCTGTCTCTCATACAATGTCTGTACATTCAACTATGTTTCCTGTTTATCAGCCATTTGAATTGGAGCGGGTGATGCCAGTATCTAGCGGACTAAAAACACGGTCTTCAAATAAAAAAAGTGCTACCTCTTGGTGGAGATAGCACCCTGGTTGTACATGCACAAGAACCAGCCCTACCACCCATAACCCAAACTCTCGCAGATTGTACCCCTACTACAATGGACAGAGAACCAGCTTCACCCAATCTAACCCCAACCCCAGCCGATAGTAACCCAGTTCCTGTTGACACAACACCATCTCCACCACAGAGCTCCCAAACAAGAGCAGTTAGTAAGGCAGCTCCAGTGCCCATAGGGCCAGTACTATCACGGCAAACCCCAACTCCACCAGTTAGTATGCCTATTCCTGTGGAGGAAGCACAACCAGCTAGTCGTAGTTTAGCATCTATGGCATTTGATGTTGTTAAATCGTATGTGCGTATCTTCCCATCTTGGAAATATTATACCGAAGATGAAGGAAAATGCCAGTTGCAGGTGTTTGTCCAGGAGTTATGTGTAAGTAATGTTATTCATGACAATTACTTTGCTTCGTCCCATACATCCTACCTCCATGATGGTTATAATACATCAAATTTTCCCATTTTTCTCTATAGAGAAGGACCGATTTGGAAACTCAGGATGAGGTAACCTATGCTAATACCTCTGCTATCTTCAAGAATGCTTGGTGGCAGTATCGGAATTACCTGAAGAAAACATACTTCACCGGCAAAGAAACTCATCAAATTCCCTTACGTTCTCTTGAGACACATTTACTGGATGATGGCTGGGAACGCCTTGTTCTGTACTGGTCCCGAACCAAGAATGTGGTAAGGTCTATGAGCTCATTTTCTATTTTTAAGTATTATATTCTTGCGTCTTACTGTACTCTGTTCATGTAGAACAAGTGCCTAAACCTGAAGAACAACTGTTCTAATTTAAGATTCCATTGCTACCATAGGACATAGATATATGTTTGTTTGATGCTTTTATTATGTACTAGTACTTGGCAATAGAAGACTTGGTAGTTTAATCATGTCCACATTACTAATGAACTGGTTCACCGAAATGAGTTTCATATACTAGTACATGCTAAACTTGTTATGTGTCTTCTTGTTTCTTCTTTTAGAATGCTGACAGAATATTGGGGAAGAGTGCCTTATTAAGCAACGGTAAAGGAAGTAATGCAGATAAGGTTCATGATAGTGACACATCATGTCTTGGTTTAGTGTTGGAGTTACTGGCCACTACCGCTTGCACAAGCTATTCAAACTCACTATCTGAATCAGTTTGGTTTCTTGAGTCTCAACTACAAGCTGAAAGATATCGATCAGCTGTGCTACAACAAGAAGCGGAAGGTGCGGAAGTCCCTGGAGCATTCAGATGCATACTTTCTGGTGCAACAGCAAGCGTTGGAGGATTTTAGCGCCAAACAGCACAAAGCTAATCAGCTTGCTAAGCTTATTGCCAGCATGGTGGATACCCAGGATAACGTTTCTTGAGCTCTCCTGTAGTTGTTTCAGTTATGCTCTTGTTTTGCTGCCGCGTTTATTTGCACTGGTGGCCAATTTTGACGGCCAGTGTATATGATATGCTGCTTTGTTCCCTATATTTGCACTGGTGGCGAACTTTGATGCCCAGTGGATGTAATATGTGTAATAGCCGTGATAGCCTAGCGTTAGTTGCTTGCTTATTTATTTCCTTGTTGTCTTGTTTATTTGTTTGCTTGTAGTCATTGCAGTTCTTTTTCCGCGGTTAACTAGTGGCTTCAATAACCTATTTTTTAAAACTAGCCCACAATAACCATGGGCTAATATTTACTATAGTGACACTGGGCCTCCTACAGGCCGTAGAAACAGTGGGCCTTCTACGGGCCGTAGAAACAGTAGGCCTTCTATGGGTCGTAGAAACAATGGGCCTTCTACGGGCCGTATCATCAATGGGCCTTATACGGGCCGTATGATCGATTGGCCAAACATGGGCCAATAACAGGCCGCATTATGGCCGTAAATGGGCAAGAGTTGGAATCGTCCGTTCATGGGCCGACCGTAACGGGCCATCATTAATAAGCCGTATTTGATGACGCTATGAAAACGGCCCAAAATATTAACGGACCACAAGCGGGCCGACTGTAACCACGGGCTGAATTTGGCCCACAAGCAGAAAATGACAGTAACGGGCCGTAAGTAAACGAATGCTGGAAATGAGCCCAAGAATAAATGGGCTCTGAGAAGGCCGAAAGATAACATGGGCTGGTAACAGCCCAACGGAATAATGGGCCGTTAATGGGTATAAAGTGGTACACTATTCATTACGGGCCAGTTTCACCACAGGTCGTTAATGGGTGTAAAGTGATACACTGTTCATTACGGGCCAGTTTCACCACGGGCCGTTAATAGGCCAAGAGTTACATAGGGCCTCATATGGGCCGAAAGACGTCATGGGCCATACAAGGGCCAGAAGTGAAAACGGGCTGGAATCATATTGGATGGCCCAGATGACGCTACTGGGCCTAATTAGGATAGGGCGTAACGGGCCTTGGGTTAGCGGGCTGTAAATGGGCTATATGCGAACATGCCGTTAACAGGCTTTCCATGGGCTGGCCCGCCACCTTTTGACCAAGTCAAATGGGCCGGCCTTTTCACAGGAATGGGCCTCTGTTGGGTCGCGCCACGTGTCGACATATCATAGGCGCCTTCCGTCCAATGAGTGGTTGACATCTGTCCCAACGATGAGCCGACACGTGTTTCCTCCAGCCAATGATGATTTTACATGTGGAAAATCCCCATTGGTCGGGGCTGTTAACGGGTTATCGGATCCAAAACCCGACCCAATAGCTTAACGGCGTTCTGTTACGGTGGATGCCACATGTCGGTCACCCTTGAAGAAAGCACTTCTGGGACGCGCGATTTATCGTCATGGAAGTGGACACTTCCGTGAAGATAATTTTGGTAATGTCATGGAACACTTCTACGACAGCGCAGGTATGACTATCTTGATTCTGTCATAAATTTGTCATGGATGTACATGCATGACAAAAAAAAGTGACCTACTGTGACAAACACGTATCATCACGGAAGTGTATTTTTTTGTAGTGGAACTTGCTGCCATGATGTGCGGTTCAAACATGGGTATCCTGCCTTATGGGCTTACCTTATTATGGTTACATGGGGGCTTCCTACTCATTGAGTGAAGCTATGATTACCCTTTGACCCGGCTTATATGCCATGCTTATAAAAAAGTTTGGGGGCTTACTACCCAAGTTAAAGGGACCAAAGAGAGTCTGTTGCACAGCACAACTCAAACATAGGTACCCAGCGAGCACAGCTCACAAATAAGTCACTTGGGGGCTTCCTGTTCAAACATAGGTGTATTCACCAAAGAGAACATAGCATTACTACCCTCTTGACGGGGTTATTTTGTTCAAACATAGGTATATTCACCAAAGAGGACATAACCCTTTCGGGTTATCCTGCCTGTATGCTAGATACTTCTCCATCAGGTAATCCTGATTGACCCGCCGAACTCTTAAACAGTCAATATTTTAAACAAGACCCTGAACTCGTTAAGGTTAAAACGCCGGTTTGTCATGAGAGGGCACGGTTTTACGGATAGTAAGGAGAAGCTCAGGCTGTAAAGCCGCCTTCCTTGGAACTTGGATAAATCGGCCTGTGATGCACGATGCTGCTCTAACCCTGCGTACTCCTGATAAGTCTATCTTTAAATAAGAACTGAACTTATCCAGGTTAAAATGTCGATTGGGTCAATGAGGGCCGGCTCACGGAAAGTGCGTACCTTCTAGTGGCTAAGCTAGTTTCATTGAAGAATATATTTTGGCTTGGCGGCCTATGAAAGCCTCGAATTTTTTCTGTTGTTTTGATTTGAATGTCTTTTTGAGATTTTTTATTTGGTGACATAATAATATATGGTTGAAAACCACTAAGGCTTATAATGCCTTCTGAGTCATATATGACATTAACCGGTGTTCATTAACACGGCCTGGTCTTCGACTATAAGTCACCAGTGTATGATGAGAAATTATCCGGTGTTTATTAACCCGGCCTGGCTTTGGACTATAAGTCGCTAGTATATATTTGGATTGCGCCATTGGAATCATGCGCTTATAAATCATTGGGGTATATTATTCAAATCTTTAATAGCCAACATGGCTGGATTTTTATTATGCTTATTAATAACTAGTATTATGATTGAGGTTTTCAAAGTCGCTTTAGCGCAATGGCTATTATTTTATCAATGGATATGATTTATTCTACAATGGAAGGAATAGTACCGAGTCGCTGCAGGCGTACGACCCGTCACTTGGGGGCTGATGTCTACTACACAACCTTCTTCTTGTAGACATTGTTGGGCCTCCAAGTGCAGAGGTTTGTAGGACAGTAGAAAATTTCCCTCAAGTGGATGACCTAAGGTTTATCAATCTGTAGGAGGCGTAGGATGAAGATGGTCTCTCTCAAGCAACCCTGCAACCAAATAACAAAGAGTCTCTTGTGTCCCCAACACACCCAATACAATGGTAAATTGTATAGGTGCACTAGTTCGGTGAAGAGATGGTGATACAAGTGAAATATGGATGGTAGATAAAGGTATTTGTAATCTGAAATTATAAAAACAGCAAGGTAACTAATGATAAAAGTGAGCGTAAACGGTATTGCAATGCGTGGAAATAAGGCCTAGGGTTCATACTTTCGCTAGTGTAAGTTCCCTCAACAATAATATCATAATTGGATCACATAACTATCCCTCAACATGCAACAAAGAGTCACTCCAAAGTCACTAATAGCGGAGAACGAACGAAGAGATTATGGTAGGGTACGAAACCACCTCAAAGTTATTCTTTCCAATCAATCCGTTGGGCTATTCCTATAAGTGTCACAAACAGCCCTAGAGTTCGTACTAGAATAACACCTTAAGACACAAATCAACCAAAACCCTAATGTCACCTAGATACTCCAATGTCACCTCAAGTATCCGTGGGTATGATTATATGATATGCATCACACAATCTCAGATTCATCTATTCAACCAACACAAAGGACCTCAAAGAGTGCCCCAAAGTTCTACCGGAGAATCACGACGAAAACGTGTGCCAACCCCTATGCATAGGTTCATGGGCGGAACCCGCAAGTTGATCACCAAAACATACATCAAGTGAATCACGTGATATCCCATTGTCACCATAGATATCCACGGCAAGACATACATCAAGTGTTTTCAAATCTTTTGTAACACCCTCGATGCGACTATAGCTCCCACGTGTCGAGGCACGACTTAGAGATATAACCGCATTGAAGGCATATGTCGCAAGTTAGGCAATCTTCACAAACATCCCATGTAATATAATAATAAAAGGGGAGATAACATATTTGGCTTACACTCGCCACGTCAATCAAGTACATAAATAACATTACATCATCCAAACACTCATGGCCCGACTACGGCGCCAAAATAAAAGAGAACCCAACATGCGACACGGTCCCAATCACCCCCAACTGGGCACCACTACTAATCATCGGGAAAGGAAACATAGTATCGTTGAGAGTCTTGGTCGAACTCCCACTTGAGCTCACACGCGTCTCCTGGAGCGGAATCATCAGGCCCTGCATCTGGTGTAATAGTAATCTATGAGCCACAGGGACTCAGCAATCTCGCACCCTCGCGATCAAGACTATTCAAGCTTATAGGTATGGCAAGGTAAAATATGAGTGGAGCTGCAGCAAGCGTCTAGCAATTATGGTGGCTAACTTATTCGCAAAAGAGAGCGAGAAGAGGAGGCAAAGCACGAGTGAGAAACTAGAGAACAACCTGCGCAAACATTACTCCAACACCGTGTCCACTTCCCGGACTCCGCCGAGAAGAGGCCATCACGGTAACACACTCGGTTGATTCATTTTAATTAATTAAGGTTCAAATTGTCTACAACCGGACATTAAAAAATTCCCATCTGCCCATAACCGTGGGCACGGCTTTCGAAAGTTCAATCCCTGCAGGGGAGTCCCAACTTAGCCCATGACAAGCTCTCACGGTCAACGAAGGAATAGACCTCCTCCCAAGACGTTCCGATCAGACTCGGTATCTCGGTAACTCAAGACACTTCGACAGGTTAAAACAAGACCAGCAACACCGCCCGAATGTGCCGACAAATCCCGATAGGAGCTGCACATATCTCTTTCTCAGGGCACACTCAGATAAGCAATCCGTACAACTAAAACCAGCCCTCG
>NC_041388.1:147033889-147036204 GCF_002162155.2 Triticum dicoccoides
GGGGGGGGGTTAAAATAAGATGACCCTTGAGTCTGTAGAACCCAAGGGAAAGAAAAGGCTAGGTGGCAAATGGTAAGACCAATGTTGGGCATTGCTGGAAAAGCTTTAATCAAGGCGAAATATCAAGGGGTTCCCATTATAACCCAACTGCGTAAGGAACGCAAAATCCGGGAACATAACACCAATATGACGGAAACAAGGGCGGCAAGAGTGGAACAAAACACTAGGCGAGAGGCCGAGCCTTCCACCCTTTACCAAGTATATAGATGCATTTAAGATAACATAGCAATATAATGATATCCCAACAAGTAAATAAATGATGTTCCAACAAGGAACGGCCTCCAATCTTCACCTGCAACTAGCAACGCTATAAGAGGGGCTGAGCAAAGCGGTAACATAGCCAAACAACGGTTTGCTAGGACAAAGGTGGGTTAGAGGTTTGACATGGCAATTTGGGAGGCTTGCAAGCAAGTGGTAGGCATCGTAGTAATTGCATAGCAAAAGAGCGAGCAAACTAGCATAGCGAAGATAGTAGTGATTTCGAGGGTATGATTATCTTGCCTGCACAGTTGTCAGAGTTGACTGGATCCTCAAAAGCAAACTCAACGGGCTCCTCGGTAGCGAACTCGTCTCCTGGCTCTACCCAAACAAGAAAAACAAGCAACAAGGATACAACCAACCACGTGCAAACTCAAATAACACGATGCAAAGATGATATGCTATGCGGGATGCGATGCGGGATGCAAAATGCAAGATATGACAGGAAAATGCATGAACCTGGCCTCAACTTGGAATTCCAAGGGTGCCACTGGAAAGATGAGATGAAATCGCTTGAAAACGATATAAAGAACGCCGGAATCGGAGTTACGGTTTGGAAATGGCAAGCGTTTCAAAAACGACACCGGTCTGCGATTTACAGCAAGTAGGCATCTAAATGCAATGAAATGAACATGCGACAGCCACCAAACATGACAACAAAATACATGGCAGGGATGCACAGAAGATGCTGAACAAAAGTCTAGCACTGAGCTACGGCCAATTCATCCATTAATAGGTTCGAACAAGCATGGCGAAAACGCAAATGGTAAAACAAATCTCAGACTTAGTGAAATTAACACTTGTCTGGAATTTCAGATCATATAGCCCTCTTCGGAGCAACAAAACAACATGCTACAGGACCTGAACATGACAAAGAAAGACATGTCATGGAGCTACTCAACAAGCTTAACAAAAGTCCCTTAGTGACCTTGAGCCAAAAGGGATCACAAGATATACTAACAAGCACACGAACATAGCAAAAACATAATCAGTTTTCAGACTTAGTGAAAACTGGGACATGCTGAAACATAACTCACGAAGGCATGTTTACGAGCTCGATGCACTCACCACGGTGCAAGTCATGGCAAGACAAGCATACATCCTTTAAGAAGGCACAAAATACAAGCTAGACATGGCAATAACAATGGCATAGCATGCACGGATCAACTACAATAAAATCGGCAAAATCGCAAACACGTTGACGATCTGCCCAGATTCACAACGAAGCAAAAGTAGAGCTCGATTGACTCACGCTAGGGTGCTCCATAATTTCAAACAAAGACATGGATGAATAGAGCACTACAAGATTAACAAAACTCCCTTACTGATCATCCTCAAAAGAGGCACGGATCACTAGAAAACAACAAGAACATATGGCATCATGAACTAAACAATCCCAGGACTTAGTGAAATCACTAAGTCCCTGAAAACAGAATTATCAAGTGCACCACTTTGCAAGCTTGCACAAGTCACCACGCACATCCTAAAAATACATGGTTTGCACCTCTAGATAGATGACAAAACCCTCAACAAAACATATGAAGAACTCACGGGCATATCATGCACACATTAATCATGGAAAAAATGACAAAAGTGCTAAACGGAGTAACAGATCTGACAATTAACTCAAGTAGCCCTCTTCTAACAGCATTTCGGGAATCAAGATGAGCTCAAATGAAAATGATGCAATGGAATGAAATGATGTACTCTCTGAGATGAACATTTCGATATGCTATATGCCCAAATCGGAGCTACGGATGCAAAGTTAAGGAGCCGCGAACATGAGCATATGAACTAAAAATATTCGGGACTTGGTGAAAAAAAACTACCCCAGATCTGGATCTACGGTTTACTGTTCACGGCACGGAACCCGAGGACGGTGGCGCGGCTCGCCGGGGAAGTCGAGGACGGCGGCGGCCGGGGTTGGGGACGCCGGATCCGGCGAGGTCATCGGTGGCCGGGCCGGAGCTGGGGCCGACCGGGCAAGGGGCGGCGCG
>NC_041388.1:147036525-147045916 GCF_002162155.2 Triticum dicoccoides
GCGCCGGGCGCCACGTGGCGCGTCCCGGTTGGGCAGCGGTGGCGGCAGACGTTGTCCGGCTCCGCCCAGACACGTCTGGAGCAGCGGATCTGGGAATTTTTAGGGTTAGGGGGGAGAGGAACCGCGAATTTGGAATGGGGGGTGTATATATAGGCATAGGGGGAGCTAGGAGAGTCCAAATGAGGTGCGGTTTTCGGCCACGCGATCGTGATCGAACGCTCTAGGACATGGAGCAGAGTTTGGTGGGTTTTGGGCCAATTTGGAGGGGTGTTGGGATGCAACACACACGAGGCTTTTTCAGTCCCTCGGTTAACCGTTGGAGTATCAAACGAAGTCCAAATGGTACGAAACTTGATAGGCGGTCTACCGGTAGTAAACCAAGGCCGCTTGGCAAGTCTCGGTCCAATCCGGAAATGTTTAATCCCCACACACGAAAGAAAGCTAGAAAAGGCCACCGGAGGAGAACGGAGCGCCGGAATGCAAAACGGACAACGGGGAAAATGCTCGAGTGCATGAGACGAACACGTATGCAAATGCAATGCACATGATGACATGATATGAGATGCATGACAACGACAACCACACACGGAGACAAAAACCCAAACCCGAGAAAATAAATAACTTAACACCGGAAACGGCAAGAGTTGGAGTACAAATTGGGAAAGTTACATCCGGGGTGTTACAACACTCCACCACTACGAAAGGATCTTGTTCCGAGATCTAGGACTGAAAGAACGTCGGGTACTCAGAACGGAGGTGATCCTCGCGGTCCCAGGTAGCTTCACGGTCGGAATGGTGTGACCACTTGACTTTGAGAAATTTGATTGACTTGTTGCGAGTCTTGCGTTCAGTCTCTTCAAGAATAGCAACTGGGTGCTCACGATAAGAGAGATCTTCTTGGAGCTCAATGTCCTCGAAGTTGACGGTGCGGTCAGGAGTCTTGAAGCACTTTCGAAGCTGAGAGACATGGAACACGTCATGAACATTTGTAAAGTTTGAAGGAAGCTCGAGTTGATAGGCGAGGTCGCCTCTCTTGCTAACAATCTTGAAAGGTCCCACGTATCTAGGGGCAAGCTTCCCTTTGATACCGAAGCGACGAGTACCTTTCATAGGAGAGACACAGAGGTAAACATGATCTCCGATCTCGAAAGCCAAATCACGGTGCTTACTATCATAGTAGCTCTTCTGGCGGGATTGGGCTGCTTTGAGGTTATCACGAATGAATTTGCACATTTCTTCTGCTTCTGTGATTAAGTCATTACCCAAAAGCTGACGTTCACCGGTTTTAGACCAGTTGAGAGGGGTATGGCACTTCCTGCCATACAGAATTTCAAATGGGGCCTTGCCCGAACTTGCTTGAAACTGTTGTTGTAGGAGAATTCAGCATAAGGAAGACAATCCTCCCACTTCATGCCGAAGGAGATCACACAAGCCCTGAGCATATCTTCAAGAATCTGGTTGACACGCTCGACTTGACCGCTTGTTTGAGGATGGAAAGTTGTGCTAAAGCGGATGTTAGTGCCCATGGCCTTCTGGAAAGAATCCCAAAACTTTGAGGTAAAGATGCTGCCACGGTCTGAAGAGATCACTTGAGGAATACCATGCAGAGAGACAACACGAGAGGTATAGAGTTCCGCCAATTGAGCTGCAATGATCAACTCTTTGATAGGCAGAAAGTGAGCCACTTTGGTGAGTTTGTCAATGACAACAAATATAGCATCATTGCCACGCTTGGACTTTGGAAACCCAGTCATGAAGTCCATATCAATGTGGTCAAACTTCCATTCTGGAATGGCAAGAGGTTGGAGGAGACCAGCTGGCCTTTGGTGTTCTGCCTTCACTCTTCTGCAGACATCACATTCATTCACGAATTGAGCGATCTCGCGCTTCATTCGAGTCCACCAATAAGCTTGCTTAAGGTCCTGATACATCTTCGTGCTCCCAGGGTGGATGGAGAGGAGAGAATTGTGAGCCTCGTTCATGATCACTTTACAGAGGTCACCTTTGGGCACAACAATACGATCCTCGAAGAAGAGAGTGTCCTTGTCATCAAGGCGGTAGCACTTGTACTTGGACTGACTCTTGGCAATCCCAATCTTCACCTTTTTCACCATAGCATCAAGAAGCTGGGCTTGGCGAATCTGGTCTTCTAAGGTAGGAGAAACTTGAAGGTTGGCGAGGAAACCTTGAGGAACAACTTGCAGATTAAGTTTGCGGAAAGCTTCACAAAGCTCGGGTTGATAAGGCTTGAGAATCAGACTGTTGCAGTAGGCCTTTCTGCTCAAAGCGTCAGCAATCACATTGGCCTTGCCTGGAGTATACTCGATACTTGGATTATACTCTTGAATCATCTCGACCCATCGAGTTTGCCTGAGGTTGAGATTAGGCTGAGTGAAGATGTACTTGAGACTCTTGTGATCAGTGAGAATGTCCACTTTTCTTCCCAATAGAAGATGTCTCCAAGTCAAAAGAGCATGCACAACTGCCGCCAACTCGAGATCATGAGTGGGGTAGTTCTTCTCATTAGGCTTCAACTGGCGAGATGTATAAGCAACAACTTTCTTCTCTTGCATCAATACTGCGCCAAGACCTTGGAGAGAGGCATCACAAAAGACCTCGTACGGCTTGGATTCATCAGGTGGAGTCAGAACTGGAGCAGTGATCAATTTCTCTTTCAAAGTGTTGAAAGCAATATCACACTCCGGAGACCAAACGTACTTGACGTGCTTCTGAAGAAGATTTGAGAGAGGCTTCACGATCTTAGAAAAGTTTTCAACGAATCTTCGGCAATAGCTTGCGAGACCGAGAAAACTGCGGAGTTGCTTCATGTTCTGAGGAGGTTCCCAATTCACAATTACAGACACCTTCTCAGGATTCATGGCAATGCCCTTGGCAGAGATGATATGACCAAGATAAAGAACCTCATCGAGCCAAAATTCACACTTGGAGAACTTGGCGTAGAACTGATGTTCCCTGGGCTTATCGAGAACCAAACGCAAGTGCTTCGCATGATCTTCCTTGTTCTTCGAGAAAACCAGAATGTCGTCGAGATAGACCAAAACGAAGTCATTGGTGTAGGCATTGAAGATGAAGTTCATCATGCGAGAGAATGTCGGAGGAGCGTTGGCAAGGCCAAAAGACATGATAGTGTATTCATATGAACCAAAGCTTGTTCTGAATGTTGTATTGGGAATATCTTCTTCACGAATGCGAATCTGGTGATAGCCCATACGGAGATCAAGCTTGGAGAATACTTGGGCACCTTTGAGTTGTTCGAACAGCTCATTGATGTTGGGAAGTGGATATTTGTTCTTGATGGTCTTCTTGTTCACTGGACGGTAATCAACACAAAGTCGGTCCGTTCCATCCTTCTTCTTCACAAAAAGAACACCACAACCCCACGGAGAAGAACTAGGTCGGATGAGACCCATTCTTTCTTGCTCATCGAGTTGCTTCTTCAGCTCCTTCAACTCTTCAGGTATGAGCTTGTAAGGACGCTTGCACACAGGTTCCGTACCAGGCTCAAGATCAATAACGAATTCAACTAGCCGGTGCGGAGGCATTCCTGGGAGCTCTTCTAGAGAGACGTCTTGGTATTCGCAAACGACTGGAATTTGAGAGATGGCATCCAATTCACCCTTCTCATTGAGAGCAAACAGACGGATGGTATTATCCCAAGCGGCAAAGACAATTACATCCTCAGACGAATGAGTCAATTGAATCTGCCTGGCTGCACAATCAAGCTGAGCCTTGTGCTTAGAAAGCCAATCCATTCCGAGAATAAGATCAATATCCGAGTCACCAAGAACATTTGGAGAGGACGAGAACTTATAGTCACCAAAAGTGATAGTAACATCCGGAACACATACTCGAGATGTCATTTGACGGGCCGGAGAGACGATAGCCAACGGCTTCGGCAACACTTGAGTAACAAAATCATGCTTAGATGCAAAAGGTCTCGAGATGAAACAATGCGATGCACCAGTGTCAAAAAGAACTTTTGCGGGAATATCATTAACAGGAAGGTTACCCATGATCATATCTGACGAGTCCTCTGCCTGAGCTGCATTCATCAAATTGACCTTGGCATGCTTGGGGTTATGCTTGACCACAGCTGTACTTGCCGATCTGACAGGAGGAGGAGGAGGAAGACGCCTCTGGTTGAGACACTTGTTGGCATAGTGACCCTTCTGTTGGCACTTGTTGCACGTGACCTCTGAAAGCGGACGGTGATACGGAGCACTCGATCTTGGAGTTTGAGATGAAGTCTTGTTCTGAAAGCCAGGGTTGGGTGGGTGGGAAGAACCACTGCCACCTTTGCTCTTCTACTGATACGGCTGACGGAACGGAGGAGGAGGAAGCCAAAACTTCTGCTGCTTGGCCACTTGAGTAGAGGAAGAAGGAGTAACATCTCTGACTCGCTTCTTGGAAGCATCACACCTCAACTGAGTAGCCTCTTGCTTCAGTGCCATGTTGTAGAACTCATCGTATCTCAAGGGCTCGAAGAGGACAAGAGCGAGCTGAATTTCTTCTCTGAGACCACCCCTGAACTGATATATCATGCTCTTCTCATCAGGGACGTCCTGCTTGGCAAAGCGGGCGAGCTTCTGGAATAACTTGTTGTAGTCATAGACAGACAAAGAGCCTTGCTTCAGATTGCGGAATTCCTCACGCTTGCTTTCAACCACGCTCTGCGGAATATGATGAGCTCGGAAATCTCGACGGAAATCATCCCAAGTGATAACACGTCCACCTCTGGAATCCTTGTACTGCTAGAACCATTCTACAGCTTGATCTTTGAGTTGGAAGGAAGCGAACTTGACAAAGTCCTCAGGCCTGACGTTACTGCACTCGAAATTCTTACACAGATCCACAAGCCAATCGTCAGCATCGGTTGCCTCAACACAATTGCTATAAGTCTTTGGCCCATTAGCAAGGAATTGGTTGAGTGTAGCAAAGTGACTCTGATTGCTGCCTTGATTCCCTTGACTGCCTTGATTGCGCTCTTGAAGAATTTGCATGATCAACTGTGTATTTGCATTGGTTGTGGCCATCACAGCTTGCCATGCCTCTGGAGGAGGTGGAGGTGGTGGCGGATTAGGATTCGGAGTCGTGCGCGTTGGAGGAGCCATCCTGAAGAGGTTGACCACCATTAGCACATTGATAGATAAATATTGAAGCTGAATCCAACGGAATGAAAATTGCAACATAAAGTCTTCACATCCGAACAAAATGAACGAATGCATTCCTCTTGAAATGGTCACATCTCCATAAATTGAGAAGCCACGTAGAATTAAGGTAGAGAAATAAATCAACAAGGTACGGATCAAGAACAAATAATCGGTAAGAAATCCCAATCTCAAACCAATATCCGTGGAAGAAGAACTAGAGCTACTAGAATTCCCACCTACGAAACTTCCGAACCTTTCCGGTTATGCAATCAGGTGTTGGGGATACAAGGGAAACATAATATCTCACCCAAACTAGCAAATCCTACATCCAGCTGTATCCATCCTTCAACACATAACCAAGAAACCTTCGGAAACCATCTACCTCAACCTTCGAAAAGCATCCGTTATACAAGTTATGGCGATACTCCCGAACTCCCGCCCCAGTACTGGGTGGCGTCGAGGTTATCTCACCAACGAACTGCATAAAAGAGATTTTCGATGTCGGCGTACTAGACTCAGGTATTCTAGAACTGCAACGATAAAATTATGATGACAACACCTCAGAGCTCAACTCCCCGGGACACTTCCACTAAACCCCTAACAGGAGGCACCAAGTTAATGTTCTCATCATAAAACCATCGGAACGATTCCAAGATACCCGCGTGATCCTAAATTTTTTTTAATGAAATTTGAGAAGAGAAGAGTCAAAACTCTACGTCAGGATGCCTTACCAGAGCGATGAGGAGACTGAGAAGTAAAAAGAATTCCTAAGCTCTCCGATATATAATTCCTAAATGACTCAAAACATTTTTCTAGACACAACTCGGCTGCTAAAAACGATCAAGCAATGGGGCTCCTAAGGTCGGGGAAGGCTCTGATACCAACTTGTAACACCCTCGATGCGACTATAGCTCCCACGTGTCGAGGCACGACTTAGAGATAGAACCGCATTGAAGGCATATGTCGCAAGTTAGGCAATCTTCACAAACATCCCATGTAATATAATAATAAAAGGGGAGATAACATATTTGGCATACACTCGCCACGTCAATCAAGTACATAAATAACATTACATCATCCAAACACTCATGGCCCGACTACGGCGCCAAAATAAAAGAGAACCCAACATGCGACACGGTCCCAATCACCCCCAACTAGGCACCACTACTGATCATCGGGAAAGGAAACATAGTATCGCTGAGAGTCTTGGCCGAACTCCCACTTGAGCTCACACGCGTCTCCTGGAGCGGAATCATCAGGCCCTGCATCTGGTGTAATAGTAATCTGTGAGCCACAGGGACTCAGCAATCTCGCACCCTCGCGATCAAGACTATTCAAGCTTATAGGTATGGCAAGGTAAAATATGAGTGGAGTTGCAGCAAGCGTCTAGCAAGTATGGTGGCTAACTTATTCGCAAAAGAGAGCGAGAAGAGGAGGCAAAGCATGAGCGAGAAACTAGAGAACAACCTGCGCAAACATTACTCCAACACCGTGTCCACTTCCCGGACTCCGCCGAGAAGAGGCCATCACGGTAACACACTCGGTTGATTCATTTTAATTAATTAAGGTTCAAATTGTCTACAACCGGACATTAACAAATTCCCATCTGCCCATAACTGCGGGCACGGCTTTCGAAAGTTCAATCCCTGCAGGGGAGTCCCAACTTAGCCCATGACAAGCTCTCACGGTCAACGAAGGAATAGACCTCCTCCCAAGACATTCCGATCAGACTCGGTATCTCGGTAACTCAAGACACTTTGACAGGTTAAAACAAGACCAGCAACACCGCCCGAATGTGCCGACAAATCCCGATAGGAGCTGCACATATCTCTTTCTCAGGGCACACTCAGATAAGCAATCCGTACAACTAAAACCAGACCTCGAGTTTCCCCGAGGTGGCGCTGCAAGGGGCTCTAGTTTGGACCAACACTCAGAGGAGCACTGGCCCGGGGGGGGTTAAAATAAGATGACCCTTGAGTCTGCAGAACCCAAGGGAAAGAAAAGGCTAGGTGGAAAATGGTAAGACCAATGTTGGGCATTGCTGGAAAAGCTTTAATCAAGGCGAAATATCAAGGGGTTCCCATTATAACTCAACCGCGTAAGGAACGCAAAATCCGGGAACATAACACCGATATGACGGAAACAAGGGCGGCAAGAGTGGAACAAAACACTAGGCGAGAGGCCGAGCCTTCCACCCTTTACCAAGTATATAGATGCATTTAAGATAACATAACAATATAATGATATCCCAACAAGTAAATAAATGATGTTCAAACAAGGAACGGCCTCCAATCTTCACCTGCAACTAGCAACGCTATAAGAGGGGCTGAGCAAAGCGGTAACATAGCCAAACAACGGTTTGCTAGGACAAAGGTGGGTTAGAGGTTTGACATGGCAATTTGGGAGGCTTGCAAGCAAGTGGTAGGCATCGTAGAAATGGCATAGCAAAAGAGCGAGCAAACTAGCATAGCGAAGATAGTAGTGATTTCGAGGGTATGATCATCATGCCTGCACAGTTGTCAGAGTTGACTGGATCCTCAAAAGCAAACTCAACGGGCTCCTCGGTAGCGAACTTGTCTCCCGGCTCTACCCAAACAAGACAAATAAGTAACAAGGATACAATCAACCACGTGCAAACTCAAACAACACGATGCAAAGATGATATGCTATGCGGGATGCAAAATGCAAGATATGACAGGAAAATGCATGAACCTGGCCTCAAATTGGAATTCCAAGGGTGCCACTGGAAAGATGAGATGAAATTTCTTGAAAACGATATAAATAACGCCGGAATCGGAGTTACGGTTTGGAAATGGCAAGCGTTTCAAAAATGACACCGGTCTACGATTTACAGCAAGTAGGCATCTAAATGCAATGAAATGAACATGCTACAGCCACCAAACATGACAACAAAACACATGGCAGGGATGCACACAAGATGCTTAACAAAAGTCTAGCACTGAGCTACGGCCAATTCATCCATTAACAGGTTCGAACAAGCATGGCGAAAACGCAAATGGTAAAACGGATCTCAGACTTAGTGAAATTAACACTTGTCTGGAATTTCAGATCATATAGCCCTCTTCGGAGCAACAAAACAACATGCTACAGGACCTGAACATGACAAAGAAAGACATGTCATGGAGCTACTCAACAAGCTTAACAAAATTCCCTTAGTGACCTTGAGCCAAAAGGGATCACAAGATATACTAACAAGCACACGAACATAGCAAAAACATAATCAGTTTTCAGACTTAGTGAAAACTGGGACATGCTGAAACATAACTCACGAAGGCATGTTTACGAGCTCGATGCACTCACCATGGTGCAAGTCATGGCAAGACAAGCATACATCCTTTAAGAAGGCACAAAATACAAGCTAGACATGGCAAGAACAATGGCATAGCATGCACGGATCAACTAAAATAAAATCGGCAAAATCGCAAACACGTTGACGATCTGCCCAGATTCACAATGAAGCAAAAGTAGAGCTCGATTGACTCAAGCTAGGGTGCTCCATAATTTCAAACAAAGATATGGATGGATAGAGCACTACAAGATTCACAAAACTCCCTTACTGATCATCCTCAAAAGAGGCATGGATCACTAGGAAACAACAAGAACATATGGCATCATGAACTAAACAATCCCAGGACTTGGTGAAATCACTAAGTCCCTGAAAACAGAATTAGCAAGTGCACCACTTTGCAAGCTTGCACAAGTCACCACACACATCCTAAAAATACATGGTTTGCACCTCTGGATAGATGACAAAACCCTTAACAAAACATATGAAGAACTCACGGGCATATCATCCACACATTAATCATGGCAAAAATGACAAAAGTGCTAAACGGAGTAACAGATCTGACAATTAACTCAAGTAGCCCTCTTCTAACAGCATTTCGGGCATCAAGATGAGCTCAAATGAAAATGATGCAATGGAATGAAATGATGTAACATTTTGATATGCTATATGCCCAAATCCGAGCTATGGATGCAAAGTTACGGAGCCGCGAACATGAGCATATGAACTAAAAATATCCGGGACTTGGTGAAAAAAAAACTACCCCAGATCTGGATCTAGGGTTTACTGTTCACGGCACGGAACCCGAGGATGGCGGCGCGGCTCGCCGGGTAAGTCGAGGACGGCGGCGGCCGGGGTTGGGGACGCCGGATCCGGCGAGGTCGCCGGTGGCCGGGCCGGAGCTGGGGCCGGC
>NC_041388.1:147046204-147103660 GCF_002162155.2 Triticum dicoccoides
GGTTGGGCGGCGGTGGCGGCGGACGTTGTCCGGCTCCGCCCGGACACGTCCGGAGCGGCGGATCTGGGAATTTTTAGGGTTAGCGTGGAGAGGAACCGCGAATTTGGAATGGGGGGTGTATATATAGGCATAGGGGGAGCTAGGAGAGTCCAAATGAGGTGCGGTTTTCGGCCACGCGATCGTGATCGAACGCTCTACGACATGGAGCAGAGTTTGGTGGGTTTTGGGCCAAATTGGAGGGGTGTTGGGCTGCAACACAGACGAGGCCTTTTCGGTCCCTCGGTTAACCGTTGGAGTATCAAACTAAGCCCAAATGGTACGAAACTTGACAGGCGGTCTACCGGTAGTAAACCAAGGCCGCTTGGCAAGTCTCGGTCCAATCTGGAAATGTTTAATCCCCACACACGAAAGAAAGCTAGAAAAGGCCACCGGAGGAGAACGGAGCGCCGGAATGCAAAACGGACAACGGGGAAAATGCTCGAGTGCATGAGACGAACACGTATGCAAATGCAATGCACATGATGACATGATATGACATGCATGACAACGACAACCACACACGGAGACAAAAACCCAAACCCAAGAAAATAAATAACTTAACACCGGAAACGGCAAGAGTTGGAGTACAAATTGGGAAAGTTACATTCGGGGTTTTACATCTTTAAAGATCCGATAAGATAACTTCAAAGGGGAAACTCAATTCATTACAAGAGAGTAGAGGGGGGAGAAAACATCATAGGATCAAACTATAATAGCAAAGCTCGCGATACATCAAGATCGTATCACCTCAAGAACACGAGAGAGAGAGATGAAACACATAGCTACTGGTACATATCCTCAGCCCCGAGGGAGAACTACTCCCTCCTTGTCATGGAGAGCACCGGGATGATGAACATGGCCACCGGAGAGGGATTCGCCCCTCCGGCAGGGTGCCAGAATGGGTCTTGATTGGCTTTCGGTGGCTACGGAGGCTTCTGCGGCAGAACTCCCGATCTATTGTCTCTTCTGGAAGTTTTAGAATATGTAGGTATATATAGGTGAAAGAAGCACGTCGGTGGAGCTTAGGGGGCCCCACGAGGCAGGGAGCGCTCCCTAGGGGGTCCTACCCTCGTGAGCACCTCCCTTGGCTCCTGACGTGGGGTCCAAGTCCATCTGGTAGCTTTCCTTCCAAAAATAACTTCTCCATTTGATTTCGTTCTGTTTCGACTCCGTTTGATATTCCTTTTCTTCGAAACATTGAAATAGGCAAAAAAACAGCAATTCTGGGCTGGGCCTCCGGTTAATAGGTTAGTCCCAAAAATAATATAAAAGTGGATAATAAAGCCCAATATTGCCCAAAATAGTAGATAACATAGCAAGGAGCAATCAAAAATTATAGATACGTTGGAGACATATCAAGCATCCCCAAGCTTAATTCATGCTCGTCCTCGAGTAGGTAAATGATAAAAACAGAATCTTTGATGCGGAGTGCTACTTGGCATAATTTCAATGTAATTCTTCTTAATTGTGGTATGAATATTCGGATCCAAAATATTCAAGACAAAAGTTCATATTGACATAAAAATGATATACTTCAAGCATACTAACTAAGCAATTATGTCTTCTCAAATTAACATGGCCAAAGAAAGTTCATCCCTACAAAATCATATAGTTTAGTCATGTTTCCTTTTCGTCACACAAGAATGCTCTCATCATGCACAACCCCGATGACAAGCCAAGAAATTGTTCCATACTTTAGTAATCTCAAACCTATAAACTTTCACGCAATATATGAGCGCGAGCCATGGACATAGCACTATAGGTGGAATAGAATATAATGAGGGGGTTATGTGGAGAAGACAAAAAAAGTCTCACATCAACAAGGCTAATCAATGGGCTATGGAGATGCCCATCGATTGATGTTAATGCAAGGAGTAGGGATTGCCATGCAACGGATGCACTAGAGCTATAAATGTATGAAAGCTCAACAAAAGAAACTAGTGGGTGTGCATCCAACTTGCTTGCTCACGAAGACCTAGGGCACTTGAGGAGGCCCATTGTTGGAATATACAAGCCAAGTTCTATAATGAAAAAATCCCACTAGTATATGAAAGTGATAACATGAGAGACTGTCTACTATGAAGATCATGGTGCTACTTTGAAGCACAAGTGTGGTAAAAGGATAGTAACATTGTCCCTTTTCTCTTTTTCTCTCATTTTTTGGGCCTTCTCTTTTTTATGGCCTTTCTATTTTTTTGGGCCTTCTCTTTTTTATAGCCTTTCTCTTTTTTTATTTATTCCTCACTTGGGACAATGCTCTAATAATGATGATCATCACACTACTATTTATTTACAACTCAATGATTACAACTCGATACTAGAACAAAGATGACTCTATATGAATGCCTCCGGCGGTGTAACGGGATTGCGATGAATCAAAAGCAACATGTATGAAAAATTATGAACGGTGGCTTTGCCATAAATACGATGTCAACTACATGATCATGCAAAGCAATATGACAATGATAATGCGTGTCATAATAAACGGAATGGTGGAAAGTTGCATGGCAATATATCTCGGAATGGCTATGGAAATGCCATAATAGGTAGGTATGGTGGCTGTTTTGAGGAAGATATAAGGAGGTTTATGTGTGAAAGAGTGTATCATATCAAGGGGTTTGGATGCACCGGCGAAGTTTGCGCCAACTCTCAATGTGAGAAAGGGCAATGCACGGTACCGAAGAGGCTAGCAAGGATGGAAGGGTGAGAGTGCGTATAATCCATGGACTCAACATTAGTCATAAAGAACTCACATACTTATTGCAAAAATCTACAAGTCATCAAAAACCTCGGCAGTACGCGCATGCTCCTAGGGGGATAGATTGGTAGGAAAAGACCATCGCTCGTCCCCGACCGCCACTCATAAGGAGGACAATCAAATAACACCTCATGTTTCAAATTTGTTACATAATGTTTACCATACGTGCATGCTACGGGACTTGCAAACTTCAACACAAGCATTTCTCAATTTCACAACTACTCAACTAGCATGACTCTAATATCACCATGTCCATATCTCAAACAATCATAAAGCATCAAACTTCTCTTAGTATTTAATACTCTTATATGAAAGTTTTTACTATTCTTGGATGCCTAGCATATTAGGATTATTTAAGCAAATTACCATGATATTTAAGACTCTCAAAATAATGTAAGTGAAGCGTGAGAGTTCATCTATTTCTTCAAAATAAAACCATCATGCTGCTCTAAAAGATATAAGTGAAGCACTAGAGCAAATGACAAACTACTCCGAAAGATATAAGTGAAGATCAATGAGTAGTTGAATAATTATGCAACTATATGAAAACTCTCTATCATTTAAGAATTTCAGATCTTGGTATTTTATTCAAACAGCAAGCAAAGCAAAATAAAATTACATTCTAAGAATGGCAAACATCATGTGAAGAAGCAAAAACTTAGGATCAACCGAAACTAACCGATAGTTGTTGAAGAAGAAAGGTGGGATGCCAACCGGGGCATCCCCAAGCTTAGATGCTTGAGACTTCTTGAAATATTATCTTGGGATGCCTTGGGCATCCCCAATATTGAGCTTTTGTGTCTCCTTAATTCCTCTCATATCACGGTCTCCCTAAATCTCAAAAGCTTCATCCACACAAAACTCAACAAGGACTCGTGAGATAAGTTAGTATAAACCATTGCAAAAACCTTATCATACTCTACTGTAGGAAATCACTAAAATTATTATTCAACATTTCATACTAAATTCCTCTGCATATTTAATAGTCCTATCCTCAAATAGAATCATTAAAGAAGCAAACATATGCAAACAATGCAAACATAACAGCAATCTGCCTAAACAGGATAGTCTGTAAAGAATGCTGCAACATCCATACTTCCCTAGCTCCAAAAATTATGAAAGAAAATTCCCACTGTAGTAAATTTATCTGATCTTAATATTCATAAAAATTCAACATTTTATCACATTCTGACTTTTCTAGGGAATTATTGCAACAGTGGTAAACTTTCTGTTTTCAAACAGCAACATGAAGACTTGTAACATAGGCATAGTAAAGACTATTAAGGCCACTCTTTTTGAAATAAAAGATGCAAAACATTTTTATAAATAACATCAAGAAAATCCTAACAAAATAAATTGACGCTCCAAGAAAAACACATATCATGTGGTGAATAAAAATATAGCTCCAAGTAAAGTTACCGATGAACGAAGACGAAAGAGGGGATGCCTTCCGGGGCATCCCCAAGCTTTGGCTCTTGGCTATCCTTTAATATTACCTTGGGGTGCCTTGGGAATCCCCAATATTAGGCTCTTGCCACTCCTTATTCCATAGTCCATCGAATCTTCACCCAAAACTTGAAAACTTCACAACACAAAACTTAACAGAAAACTCGTAAGCTCCGTTAGTATAAAATAAATCACCACTTCAAGGTACTGTAATGAACTCATTATTTATTTATATTTGTGTTAAACATAATGTATTCCAACTTATATATGGTTTATAAACTATTTTACTAGCCATAGATTCATCAAAATAAGCAAACAACACACGAAAAACAGAATCTGTCAAAAAACAGAACAGTCTGTAGTAATCTGAATCAAACGTATACTTCTGGAACTCATAAAATTCTAGAATAAATTGCTGGACCTGAGAAATTTATCTATTAATCATCTTCAAAAATAATTAACTAAATATCACTCTCCAAATAAAAATGGCAGCAATTCTCGTGAGCGCTAAAGTTTCTGTTTTTTACAGCATGATCAACAAGACTTCCCCCAAGTCTTCCCACCGGTTCTACTTGGCACAAACACTAATTAAAAGCATAAAACCACATATAAGCAGAGGCTAGATGAATTATTTATTACTAAACAGGATCAAAAAGCAAGGAACAAAAATATTGGGTTGCCTCCCAACAAGCGCTATCGTTTAACGCCCCTAGCTAGGCATGATGATTTCAATGATGCTCACGTAATGGATAAGGATTGAAACATAAATAGAGCATCATGAAGAATATGACTAGCACATTTAAGTCTAACCCACTTCCTATGCATAGGGATTTTGTGAGAAAACAACTTGTGGGAACAAGAATCAACTTGCATAGGAAGGTAAAACAAGCATAACTTCAAAACTTTAAGCACATAGAGAGGAAACTTGATATTATTGCAATTCCTACAAGCATATGTTCCTCACTCATAATAATTTTAAGTATCATCATGAATGAATTCAACAATATAATCAGTACCTAAAGCATTCTTTTCATGATCTACAAGCATATACAATTTACTACTCTCCACATAAGCAAGATTCTTCTCATTCGGAATAGTGGGAGTATCATAAGAGACTCGAATGCTATAAATTGTTTCCACATCAAAAGAGTAATGTTCAGAAAAGGGGTAACCATAATCATGACAAGTTTTATAAATATAATCCTCACTACTTTTTATAGCATATGTATCATCACAATAATTATCATAAGTAGGAGGCATGTTATTATCATTATAAATTTGCATATCAAAACTTGGGATACTAAAAATATCATCTTCATTAAGCATAGCATCCCCAAGCTTGGGGAAAACATTAATTGCAGCAAATATATTCTCAAAAACATCATATTCATCAAATATAGCATCCCCAAGCTTGGGCCTTTTCATATTATAAGCATAATCACTCTCAACATTAATAGGATGGATAGCACCAATAGTATAGCAATTATCATATTCTTCCAAGCAAGTGCCAAAAAGATTTTCAAGATCATAATAAGTATCATTATATTCCACAAGTATATTTTCATGAGGCACAATAGTAATAGGAGCAGCATTATTTGGGAGAGATATCTTTTTACCTCTCTTCCTTTTTCTTTTCTTCTTCTTCACCACATCATGTGTGGGTTCAATCCTCTTTTTGGAGCTCCTTATTAATGAGATTGGTTGAATAGGAGGCTCCTCCTCGTTACCTGATTCATCATAAGAAATAATAGGAGGATATTGGGAAGTCTCTTCCCTTCCATTAGTATTCTCTTCATCTTCTATTTGTTTTGTTTTCTTTATGTAGTTGGCAATATAAGGATTTTCAATGCAATTCACCGCACAATACATATAAATTTTCTCTAGATCAAAATGAAGAACTTTATCAAGGGCAAATTTTGGAATATCCTTAGTTATACGTTTAATTTCTTCATAACCCAAGAGCAAACTAAGTTCATTATGATGTGCAAGGGAAATCAAGTCATCACAATTTTTGGACATGATTAGATCATGAAACAATTTGCATCGGATAATTAAATGACCATGTTCATTACAAAGCTCACAAGTATGGCCAAGAAAATTTAAATTTTCAGCACACTCATCTAGCTCTTCTTGCAACAATTTAGTTTCTAAGTACTTATGCTTCTTGCAATATCTATCTTCTCTATTTGGTGTGTACTTACAAACCCAATGCACTCCACAAAAATTGACATGTTTATAGGAGACATTTTCATCGTAACTAGTGCAATCATCATTAGTGTCATGGATATTCAAAGAATTCGTACTAACAGCATTGCTATCATGCTCATCATTCAAATATTTAGTTCCAAACATTCCAATGCATTCTTCTTCTAGCACTTGAGCACAATTTTCCCTTCCATCATACTCATGAAAGATATTAAAAAGATGAAGTGTATGAGGCAAACTTAATTCCATTTTTTTGTAATTTTCTTTTATAGACTAAACTAGTGATAAAACAGGAAACTAAAAGACTCGATTGCAAGATCTAAAGATATACCTTCAAGCGCTAACCTCCCCGGCAACGGCGCTAGAAAAGAGCTTGATGTCTACTACACAACCTTCTTCTTGTAGACGTTGTTGGGCCTCCAAGTGCAGAGGTTTGTAGGACAGTAGCAAATTTCCCTCAAGTGGATGACCTAAGGTTTATCAATCCATAGGAGGCGTAGGATGAATATGGTCTCTCTCAAGCAATCCTGCAACCAAATAACAAAGAGTCTCTTGTGTCCCCAACACACCCAATACAATGGTAAATTGTATAGGTGCACTAGTTCAGCGAAGAGATGGTGATACAAGTGCAATATGGATGGTAGATAAAGGTATTTGTAATCTGAAATTATAAAAACATAAAGGTAACTAATGATAAAAGTGAGCGTAAACGGTATTGCAATGCATGGAAATAAGGCCTAGGGTTCATACTTTCGCTAGTGTAAGTTCCCTCAACAATAATATCATAATTGGATCACATAACTATCCCTCAACATGCAACAAAGAGTCACTCCAAAGTCACTAATAGCGGAGAACGAATGAAGAGATTATGGTAGGGTACGAAACCACCTCAAAGTTATTGTTTCCAATCAATCCATTGGGCTATTCCTATAAGTGTCACAAACAGCCCTAGAGTACGTACTAGAATAACACCTTAAGACACAAATCAACCAAAACCCTAATGTCAACTAGATACTCCAATGTCACCTCAAGTATCCGTGGGTATGATTATACGATATGCATCACACAATCTCAGATTCGTCTATTCAACCAACACAAAGGACCTCAAAGAGTGCCCCAAAGTTCTACCGGAGAATCACAACGAAAACGCGTGCCAACCCCTATGCATAGGTTCATGGGCGGAACCCGCAAGTTAATCACCAAAACATACATCAAGTGAATCACGTGATATCCCATTGTCACCACAGATATCCACGGCAAGACATACATCAAGTGTTCTCAAATCTTTAAAGACTCAATCCGATAAGATAACTTCAAAGGGGAAACTCAATTCATTACAAGAGAGTGGACGGGGGAGAAAACATCATAGGATCCAACTATAATAGCAAAGCTCGCGATACATCAAGATCGTATCACCTCAAGAACACGAGAGAGAGAGAGAGAGAGAGATCAAACACATAGCTACTAGTACATACCCTCAGCCCCGAGGGAGAACTACTCCCTCCTCGTCACGAAGAGCACCAGGATGATGAAGATGGCCATCGGAGAGGGATTTCCCCCTCCGGCAGGGTGCCGGAACGAGTCTGGATTGGCTTTCGGTGGCTATGGAGACTTCTGGCGGCGGAACTCCCGATCTATTATCTCTTCTAGAAGTTTTAGGATACATAGGTATATATAGGTGAAAGAAGCACGTCGGTGGAGCTTCGGGGGCCCCACGAGGCAGGGGGGCGCGCCCTAGGGGGCGCCCCCCCACCCTCATGAGCACCTCCCTTGGCTCCTGACGTGGGGTCCAAGTCCATCTGGTAGCTTTCCTTCCAAAAATAACTTCTCTAGTTGATTTCGTTCCGTTTCGACTCCGTTTGATATTCCTTTTCTTCGAAACACTGAAATAGGCAAAAAACAGCAATTCTGGGCTGGGCCTCCGGTTAATAGGTTAGTCCAAAAAATAATATAAAAGTGGATAATAAAGCCCAATATTGCCCAAAATAGTAGATAACATAGCATGGAGAAGTCAAAAATTATAGATACGTTGGAGACGTATCAGGGGCTACATTATTCAAGTTGAGATTACATCAAATATGCAAGTCCCATGTCGCTGCAAGCATGCACCATGACACTTGGGGGCTAATGCAATGTCATTTTTTGCTCACCTTATTGAAGACCCGACTCATCACATTGTAATGAGCCAGCCCTTGGGGGCTACCAGTTGCTCCTATCAACAATTCAAGGTACACAACTTAAATCCATTATTTTGAAGGGTCCATCGTTCGGTTGGTAAAACACAAAGCTCTTAACCTTGTGGACGTGGGTTCAAGCCCTATGATGGGGGTTACATCATATGATTTTATTTTCAATGAAGTATATATAAAGTCCCAGCTCAATATTATCTTACTGAGCCGGCCCTTGGAGGCTACACATTGCTGTTCAAATTTACATGATCATATTTATAAAGTCCCTGCTCATTATTGCATAATGACCCGGCCCTTGGAGGCTACACATTGCTGTTCAAATTTACATGATCATATTTATAAAGTCCCTGCTCATCATTGTATAATGACCCGGCCCTTGGGGGCTACATTGGTTGAAGTTTTTTGAGCATCAGGCAATTACAAGTCCTAGGTTGCTGCAAGCATGACAACCCGGCACTTGGGGGCTACATGTGTGGAATATTCAGTTTATATGATTGAGATGAACAAACCGGATTTCTTCAAGGTTGCAACACTTATTGGAGCAAGTCTTAAGTTATCTCTATGTTCTCCTCTTAAGACTTGGGGGCTACAGGTATTATGCATATAAAGGAGGAACGTCTTCGAAATATCAGTTTTGAGAAAATCAGGAAGATCAATTACATGACCCAGTGTCAACAACAATTATGACCTGGCATCGTCTGTTTTATAACCCGACAATTTTGGTAATGATAAACCGGCAAGTTTTACATCTTCAAGCCGACTGGAAGTCAGATGAGTATTTCAAGACCAATATTTTTAAGGCGGTGCTTTGGAAGCCGATTCAAGTGGATTATTTCTTACAATATTTTTCTACAAGAGACCAATGTCAGCAAATTTTTTCTGAGCTGGCTTATTGACCCGGATTTTCTAGAAGAAGGAAATGACAAGAACTTAAGGATGTTCAGGAGCCGGTTTACAATAATTCTCAACCCGGAGCACAACCTGTCAAATTTGTTCTTGTGTTTATTTTGCAGAATTAGCTTAACATGGATAAATCCAAATTAAAGTGGGGGCTAATGTTAGGGATATACCACGCGGTGTAACCCGACCGAAAGTATCACCCGGCCGAACTTGGTGCTTCATCATGACCCGCCAGAAGACTACCGACTTATGGGTTTGGCGGTTCACTGGTCTGATGATTCACGAGCCTGGAGATTCACAAATGACCCCGACGGCGGGTCAGGTAAAGGACTAGGCCCAAGGCCCAGAAGGCCGGTTTATGTTAATGGTGGGCCGGTTTAAGAGGAAAGGCGTGAGGAATATTTCCCTTACAAAGAATCAAGACCCGGACTTGTATCCGGTTTGTATTAGAAGGTAGACTAGTCCTAATCCTAATAGGACTCCACATGTAACCCGCCCCTCTAACTTATATAAGGAGGGGCAGGGCTCCCTAAGAGGGGGGGGGGAATAATCTTAGGGCTAGACATAACTAGGAGAGTCGGTTTATGGTGACTCCCTCGTGATGATAATGAGACCTAGCCACAAACAGCATGTAGTGTTGTTACCGGATGATGTTTCCCAGGGCCCGAAGCTGTCTAAACCCTTGTCTTGTGTTGCGTTTCTAGATTCCGCTCAACCCCTCTCAAGCTACCACATAGATGCGTTGGCCTCACGACTAAGTCCTCACACTAGGACATCTGCCGTGACAATTCCACGACAGTTGGCTCACAACAAATAACATTTATTTCAGGTTCAACACTAATCCCGAAGGTAAAGGGAGTGTGCTATGGTGATCTTATCAACCTTGGAATCACTTCCAACACACATCATCACCTTGCCCTCAACTAGTTTCTGTTCATTTTGTAACTCCTGTTTCAAGCTACTAATCATAGCAACTGAACCAGTATCAAATACCTAGGGGCTACTATGAACACTAGTAAAGTACACATCAATAACATGTATATCATATATGCTTTTGTTCACTTTGCCATCCTTCTTATCCGCCAAGTATTTAGGGCAGTTTCGCTTCCAGTGACCATTTCCTTTGTAGTAGAAGCACTCAGTTTCAGGTTGGGTCTAGCTTTGGGCTTCTTCATGGGAGTGGCAACTTGCTTGCCATTCTTCTTGAAGTTCCCTTTATTTCCCTTGCCCGTTTACTTGAAACTAGTGGTCTTATTAACCACCAATACTTGATGCTTTTCTTGATTTCTACCTTTGCTGATTTCAGCATCGCGAAGAGCTCGGGAATCATTTTCGTCATCCCTAACATATTATAGCTCATCACGAAGTTCCAGTAACTTGGCGATAGTGACTAGAGAACTCTGTCAATCACTATATTATCTAGAAGATTAACTCCCATTTGATTTAAGCGATTGTAGTACTCAGACATTCTGAGCACATGCTCACTAGTTGAGCTATTCTCCTCCATCTTGTAGGCAATGTACTTGTCAGAGGTCTCATATCTCTCGACTTGGGCATGAGTCTGAAATACCAATTTCAGCTCTTGGAACATCTTATATGCTCCATGGCGTTCAAAATGTTTTTGAATTCCCGGTTCTAAGCCGTAAAGCATGGCGCACTAAACTATCAAGTAGTCATCATACCGAGCTTGCCAAAAGTTCATAACGTCTGCATCTGCTCCTGCAACAGGTCCGTCACCTAGTGGTGCATCAAGGACATAATTCTTCCGTGCAGCAATGAGGATAATCCTTAGATCACGGAGCTAGTCCACATCATTGCTACTAACATCTTTCAACATAGTTTTCTCTAGGAACATATCGAAGCGGAAGGCCACAACTTAGAGCAATGAGCGCTTAAGCGCAGCTTAATCGCACTTAAGTGTTTTTTGAAATTGGCTAGAATTTGACAGATTTTGAATGATATACACATGAAAATAGGAAGCATGGCACATGGGTAATTGAAGTAGCATCTGAAATACAGTTCACACAATAGCAAATACATACCAGGTTCACATGGCAAGCAAAATAACAACTAAAATGCAGTTCAGTTCAAATAGACATAACCTAACAGATATCATGTGGACAAAATTTTGCCAAAATATGAAGGAAATAGTTCTTGAACATAGCCTAGTAATAAGATAAATAGCATATTGCCATTATTGCACAAGCAAACCAGCAGAAGTAGTACAAAAATTGCCAAATTTTGGTCAAATTAAAATAAAAAACGCTTAATCTACCGCTTAGGGCAAAAGCGAAGCGCTTTGCCATCGCTCAGCGCTTAATCACGCTTAACTGTCGCTTAAAAATGCTTTCTTGAACACTGGATAAAACGAGGAAGCTATACGCGAGCAATTGATCTACAACATAGATATGCAAATACTATCAGGACTAAGTTCATGATAAATTTAAGTTCAATTAATCATATTACTTAAGAACTCCCACTTAGATAGACATCCCTCTAATCATCTAAGTGATCACGTTATCCATATCAACTAAACCATGTCCGATCATCACGTGAGATGGAGTAGCTTTCAATGGTGAACATCACTATGTTGATCATATCTACTATATGATTCACGCTCGACCTTTCAGTCATAGTGTTCCGAGGCCATATCTGCATATGCTAGGCTCGTCAAGTTTAACCCGAGTATTCTGCGTGTGCAAAACTAGCTTGCACCCATTGTATGTGAATGTAGGGCTTATCACACCCAATCATCACGTGGTGTCTCAGCATGACGAACTGTAGCAACGGTGCATACTCAGGGAGAACACTTATACCTTGAAATTTTTAGTAAGGGATCATCTCATAATGCTACCATCGTACTGAGCAAAATAGGATGCAAAAAAGATAAACATCACATGCAATCAAAATATGTGACATGATATGGCCATCATCATCTTGTGCCTTTGATCTTCATCTCCAAAGTACCGTCATGATCTCCATCGTCACCGGCATGACACCCTGATCTCTATCATCTTGATCTTTATCAACGTGTCGTCACATGGTCGTCTCGCCAACTATTGCTTTTGCAACTATTGCTATCGCATAGCGATAAAGTAAAGCAATTATATGGCGCTTGCATCTTATGCAATAAAGAGACAACCATAAGGCTCCTGCCAGTTGCCGATAACTTTAACAAAACATGATCATATTATACAACAATTTATATCTCATCATGTCTTGACCATATCACATCACAACATGCCCTGCAAAAATGTAACATCCCAGTATCAGGCGCAAGTTTAAACGCCTCCCTGAGGCATGATACATGTGCAGGAATCAAAAGCAGGACAGGAGCCACGATGGAGTCACTTGACAGCGGGGGAGCAGCGCGGCATGGGTTCGCCTCACGGAGCAGCGGGGTCAACGGCGCCTTGCTCCGGCTTGGTGCTGAAGGCCCGGAACTTCCCCAGCAGAGCCTCTGCGCGACCCTTCACGGCCTCGGCAGCAGCCACCGCGCGCTGGCCGCTCACGGGCTCCAGCAGGCTGTCAAGGTCGAACCCGAGATCACGAAGGTGGATGTGGGTGAGAACCCGCGTTAGTGCTGCAGAAGGCAGAACACGCGCCTCGGCCTCGGCCGTGGGGCCGAGGCCAAGGGCGACATCTTCAGGAGCGTGGACCAAGAAGGGAAGCAGCTTGGCGGGGCCGTCCTCGGCGCCGGCCAGCGGGCTCTCCAGGCCGCTGCCGTAAAGCGTCCTCAGCGAGGAGCGAGCCTTCGCCTCCAGCTCCGTGAAGGCCGCGCAGTCTTCGGCGAGGACCAGGGCCTTGCTGTCCAGCTCGGCCTTCCTCGCCCCCAATTCCTGCTCCAGCGCGCCTAGGCGGTCGCGGCGTTTCTTGAGCTTGGCCTCCCGGCCCTCGACGACCGCCTCGCGAGCCTTCACGTCCTCTTCCTGCTCTTGGCGAAGGCGAACCTCTTTCGCGAACTAATCTCGCAGGCCCTGCAGCTCATCCTCCAGCTCCTTGCAGCGACCACGGGCGTCGACCACCTCTCCCAGGGCTGCATCGCGAGCAGCCTTTGCCTCAAGGACGGCCTGCTTCTCCTCGTCGCATGCCGTCGAGGCCTGGACCAGCGTTGCCCGAATTGAAGCGTCGGAGCGAACCCATCCAGAAACCAGCTCCAAGCGCCCGGCCACCAGGCGGGGGTCGGCACCGAGAAGATCCTGCCGCAGCCGGTCCAGGACGGCGGAAGGAGTCGGGGAGATAGCAGCCGGTGGAGTAGGAGGAGAAGGCGGCAGCACGGCCGCAGCATCCTGAGGCGGAGTCTGCCGCGCCCCAACAGCTGTAGCAGTGGGAGCAGCTCGGGAGCCACTTGGGCCGTGGGGGCTGAGCTCGCCCCAGCCGGCTCAGTCAGGCCCCGCGAGGATGACCGGGCGGGAGAAGCTTGTGCGTCACGGTCACCTTCCTTCAGGGGCGCTGTCACGAACGAAACCTCAGGAGCCCCCTTTGACTTCTTCGCTGCGGGCGCCAACCTATCCAAAGATGCGGACGTCAAGCCTCAGAAGCAGAGCAAGAGATAAAGACAAGAATCGAACACTTACGGGTCGTCGCCAGTGAGCTCAAGCGGCCTCCGGCCAAATTTGAAGCATGAAAGCCGGCTGGAAGGGTCAACCTCGGGAAGCTTGGAGGCGGAAGGTGCATCTGCGGTTCGCCCCGGGGCCGGGGGAGACCCGCGGGAGATCAGCCCGGTCCTGTCCTTCTTCGGGATCGGGGGCGAGCTCCCGCCTTCCTGCTCATCGTCGTCTTCATCGTCATCGTTCGGAGAGAGGCGGAGGACGCGGGACCTGCATCGGGGGAGGGGAGCCCTCGACTCTCCGTCAGTCGCCTCGGAGTCAGGCCCTTTTCCGCGCTCCCCTCCTTCCTCCTCTTCGTTGGAGTCGCCGGAGGGCACGTCCACCGGTCCCTCGGGAGCCTCCAAGGGCACGGGCCCTTCCCCGTTGAAGACGGGCATGGACTTCACTACCCGCTCCCAGTCGTCGCGGAGGAACAAGGGCGTAGGAGCGCCCTCCAACCTCGCCACATTGCCCCCGACCAGAGATTGGAGAACCGCGGCCAAGTCTTTGTCGGCCCAGGCTGCGGGGCTCGGACGGGGCCTCCACATTGGAAGCGAGTACTGCCGAAGCGGAGCCAGCTGGTGCTCCAGGAACTCCCTCAACAACGACGCGTCGGTCAGCTTCGCCGCCGCCATGTCGGCCGGCCTCAGATCCGCGTCCATCTTCTCCAACACCATCTTTGCGCGGGGATCCGTGAGCTCCGCTCGACCCCAGTTGCTGGAGCTCGTGGGCTGCTCGCTGGGCAAGATCAGCTGAGGGTGGATGCGCTCAGCGTCCACCAAGACCCACTTGCTCCTGAAGCCCTCGATCCTCTTCCCAGAGTTTGAGATGGCAATGGCGCCACCGTACGCGACGAAGCTCGTGCACGCGGAAGCAGGACCGCGAGAGGTCCGGAGGGAGAAGTAGTGGCACAGAAAGGCCACTGAGGGCTGCACCCCAACGTGGGCCTCGCAATAATAAGCAAAGATCGCGAGGAGAAGGACGGAGTTGGGATGGAGATGCAGAGCCTGCAGCTTGTAATGGCGGAGGACAGAGAAGAAGAACTCGGAGAAGGGAGGCACCAGGCCAGCGACAATGGCGCTTACGAAGAGTGGATAGAAGGTGCTCCTCTGACCCTCAGAGGTGGCGGAGCCGGCCTTGAACACCTTCGCCCTGTCGATGCCTCGCGCCGTCGCTATCCGGCGCAACCGGGCAAGGCCCGCCTCTGACACGTTCGGCGGGTCCAGGGCAGACGAGTACCAAGCTGCGGTCGGGGCCGGCGAGGCGCCATGGCTTCCTAGGTCGCACGGTCAGAGCAGATCTGGAGATTTCGGAGGAAGGGAGGAGAAGCGCAGGAAAGGGGATCTGAACGGCAACCGGGGGAAGCAAGAAGAAGGGCCTAGGCGGACGCCACTCTCTTATCAACTCGCACGGCTGCTAAGGCGCCCACATCCAGTCAACTGCCACGCGGCGCCCAAGGCCGCAGGCTGTTAGGGCCCGCGGCGCTTCGCCCCTGCCCTTCCGCCTCCCTGCACGGCCAAGTCCGGGCGTGCCTTGGGCCCGGGGGCTACTGTCGGCGTTCTGGGAACGGGGGTCCCCAGACTTGCCTGCCTGCGGCCTGCGGCGTGGCTCAAAGGGGGGCCCAGCATGGCCCATCTTCACCAGCACAAACCCAAGACCCTCGCGATGGGCCAAGCCTCGCGGGGCGGATGACACGGGGCTTCCTCAGGCATGGCCTCGTCAGGCTGGCTCACAAGGAGGCGGAGAGATCAAGGCGGGGTACCTCGCGAGGTGCCCGTGACACAAGCCATGACTACTCAGGGCGCCAGGCGGGTGCCAGCCCGCGCAGCATCCTCCTTTCCTCTTTGGTGCAAAGGGCGCAAGCGCAGCCGTGGAGTACCGAGGCATCAGGCAAAGGTTGCCGTTTTGGTGCAACGAGACCAAGACCAGGAGGACTACGAGACGGAGGTCACCGTGGAGCCCAAGATGGCATCATCACCAGAGCTTTGCGCAAGCGAAGACTACTTTTGTCAGGATAGTTGATACTAGTTGTCCCCCTTCAAATTAGCCCGCCATTGTTGGCTCCCTTCCCGCTCAATATTTGGGGAGAGGACCAGGGCCACTATAAATAGGACCGGCCACCCTCGTAGCAAAGGGTTCGGCTCAGTCTCCTCCAAGGGCTCGACAAGCAGAGGGATGGTAAAGAGAGAGAGAGAGAGAGAAAGGTGGCTGAACTCCTCCCAGCAGTTCATCGCCCCAGCCAAGAACAGACCCTCGCAAGGCTGTTCTTCCTTGTACTATCCATTATCATCAGCCCAAGAGGCAATCCACCGCACCACACACTGGAGCAGGGTATTACACCACAATGGTGGCCCGAACCAGTATAAACCCTGTGTCCCTTGTGTTGTTCTTTTCGTAGCTTTGATCCTAGCGTGGCGGAGGGGTGCAGGGAGGTAGGAGGCGAAATCTCCACGCGCACCCCAGTGTTTGAACCTCAAGGGTCTGCCGGAACCCGAAATCCGACAAGCATACCGATCCAGGGATGGCACAGATACACAGAGACTTGACCGTCTGAGGTCGGGTCGCTACAGATATGGTATCAGAGCACATGTTGACTGTAGGACGTGACCCTAGAAATCGGAAAGCCCCTAGGACAGGAAATCTCTAAAACTCTATTTTCAAAAGAATCCATTACTTCTCATCTTTTCTGATTTTATCAAATATCCTCTCTTACCTCAAATAGTTAGAATATACCCTTTCCCTTTTGACCACACAGAGGATCAACCGAAGCCGCTCCAAGAAGGACAAGATATCGGACAACCGATGACCATTTCAGAGTAAACAGGATTTGACCATGCATTAGAAGAGTTGAAGCTACACCAGTTGAAGACTCCGACGACTTGAAGAATCAGAAGAATTATTCAACCGTTAGAGGACCAAACCCCTATTATACACTTACGTTAGATGCGACGATTGTGAGCTGTCATTTGTTTGATGTTTTTCCGACAGCCATAAAATAAAACTCATTTCTTCAAAAACTATTGTTTGTATTGTGTATATTCCTCCCCACCTCTCTCTTATCTCACCCTAAAACCCTTGGACCCAGTAGATGATGAATGAAGTTGGACTGGTATTCTCTGGACCAAAAACCCAGCCGGAAGCAGAGCTATGGATTCAGAACATGGAGAATCACTTCGGGAGCAATTTGGTTTCAAGGAAGAATGAAGTATCGTACGCTCTTCAGTACTTTGAAGGAAATGCTGCAACATGGTGGCAGATGCATCAAGCTATACAGGGATGGAATGGAGCAAGGACTTGGGAAGAATTCAAGAAGACTCTGACAAGATCTCGTCTTATCCGGAAGCACCATGATATCCCAAGAAATAAACCTTGTGCCTGCAAGATTTGCGGAGAAATAGGACACACCCAGGAGGAACACAAGGATGGATGCCCTCATTGTGAGGAGAAACACCCAGCTGAGGAATGCCCAGTTAGTCAGGTGACTTGTTTCTTGTGTGAAGGAACCACCCACTACCCAGCTCAGTGTCACCTTTACCCCACGGTGCAACAAACTATTCAGAAGCAGGAAGAAGGAATGAAAGAAGCCCTCCGAGACGTTATGAAAGAACATATGATTAAGGAAAGTGTTGAAGACCCTGATGGAGAAAGCCTCAACAGATTTTACTCCAATGCCTGTTATTCATGTGGAGAAGGACATTTTTCACAGTATTGCACCAAGGATAGAAAAGAGTATCTGGGATACTTCCCGACAGAAGCAGTGGAGTTTGATCCACAGGGAATAGGACGTTTGATCAGAACGAAGAAAACCAAGAAGAGAAAACAAAGACACCCTCAAAACAACCCAATTTCTGCAAAGAGGTACAAGAGTCATATTACCTGTTTTGAATGTAAGGATGTCGGGCATTATGCCAATGATTGTCTCGAAAGGAAGAAAGGTACTCAAGGAGCAAGCACCATCACCAAGAAGACTCGAGACATGCTGGAAGTTATTTGTTTCTGTTGCAAGGAAGCAGGACATTTTGCTAGGGATTGTTCAAATCATGAGAAAGCTAGAGCTGAGTAGTGGAGATGTTGATATCAGTAATAAGGGTAGTAAGGAAAACACTTTTTCGTGAGAATGCGGGGTTGAGTTATGTAATAGATTACTCAGAGATTGTAAAAAAATTCATGACTCAATAAATTTGATATGTCATATGATGAAAGGCTTTAAGGAGTTGTTATGTTTTATCTTGGAAATTAATATTCTGGGTGAACATGGAAGAAAATGAGTTGTGATGCATAAACTGGATGTTGGAAATTGAGTTTGAAGTTCTGTTTGGATGATATGAATGTGTACCCAAGGAGATATGTACCTTATTCTGAGCACCATTTTTGTTTTACAACTGCAGATGACGACCCTTTATGAGTCTTTCCTTAAAGGTCCGGAAACGATCATGACCCTGACAAGTGATCATGATTACCCGAAGATCTTGAAGGACATGATGAAGCATATTCACCTTGAAGGAGATGCAGTCTACAAAGGCTACCCCTTCATGCAAAAGGGAGTGGAACTTTGGTATGTGGAGGTACACCTTCACCGTATGAAAGGAGTTTGCCCGAAGATGATGGGGCAGTACTTTTTCATCTCACGTGTACCACAAGCAACTTTCTTCGATGCTGTTCGTGAAGCAGCCATGGAAGCCATACGCCAGATCGGAGAAATACTTGAAGCAAGACTCCGTTATACTCAGGAATACCTAAGAGAAGTGCATGCAGAGATGATGGAAATGAAGCTCAAGGCCACCACGATGAAACAGAAGATTGAAGATTTCAAGGCGCATGTCGCACAATTCCAGTGGGACTGAAGAATCCTCAAGGAGGAAAAATGAATAAAGTAGGAAGTAATGCCTGACCATACCAAACCATGTGGGTGGCAGCATTTGTAACAAAGTACTTTTTGGAATTTGGATTTACGAAAAATGGTTAAGGATGTAATAAAAGATTTGATATGAAAATAATATGATTTATGGATAAACTAGTGCTTTTGGTGTGGTAGTACTCCGTAAAGCCACAAGATCAATGAAGAAAGAAATGTGTTATTCATGACGGTCCATAGAAGGGAGCGGGACCAAATAAGTTGGAGTTTTGTATGATCGTTACCCCAAGAGTATGACAAAATGAAGTACTATTGGATTTAAAGGAGGTTTAATGTTGGAATATGGAACAACTGTAACTCCACGGATGAGTTAACACTATGCAAGCGCTAAAGTGGACCCATAACCCACATGCCCAGGATTTGACAAAGGCACAAGCACAATCTTGTTGAAGGAAGAATTCTGGAAGAAGCTGTGAATTGATCAGCAGACGTTACATAGGATGTTACGTAAACCCTGAGATTGTGAAGAACGATAGATGTTTTGTTCAGCTTGCAGAATCAATGGGTTTACCCGAACCCAGTTCGAGGACAAGAGAAATTTCTGCAAAGCTTGTGAGGATGCCCGACTGTTAGAAATACGAGATTCACTAAACCTTATACATGGTAATGATCTGGGTGCGGAATGAATTGATCACCATACCGACTTACTCTTATCATTCACTCTTGATATTTGGAATGGTAAATCTAAGAGACCTACCCATAGTAAAGTGACGACGCTCGTTGAAGCCTTTCTTAAGCCTTAGAATGGTATGATGATAAACCCATGTACATGGCAGCTGTTGCCAATCGTAGATTATACGGTGAGAATGAAGCCAATGCCCTTTTTCTGCAGAAACCATTAATGGTAGGCCACCATGAGTATTTTGATAGTTGTCTAGAATGGACGCAGACCTATCAGCTAAGATCCAGTCTCGGACGAACTTCATCTTTGACGAAGCGACCAAAGATTTTGAGGAAAACGCTATGCTTCTGACAGAAGAGCATTAATGAAGGAGCTATTGTAAGATATGTGAAGAGATGGATATTGTCGGCACTCTGGAGGAAGTATCTAAGTTTATTGGAACTGTAACCTTGCTTTCAAGTGTGGTAGCACCCCTGACCCTTCCGGCCAAAATATTTGCTAGAAGACCCCCAACCCCTAACCTTTTCTTGCTAGCCTCTTCAAATCTCGAGGATGAGATTCATTTTAAGTGTGGTAGTTTGTAACATCCCAAAATTATAAATTTTCGAATGTTATAATAATTAAAATATATGATTGTTGATTGATTGATTGAGTGAAATTTATTAGAATTTTAAACTTTTGAAGTTTTGTTGAGAGGGAATAAAAAGGACTTTCCAAAAAAAAGTTTTTGTTTGAAAATATTTGAATTTGGAAATATTTCAAACTTCATGCCACTCAATGATCCTCATGATTTCTTCAATGAAAGAGAGTGGGAAGTAAAGAAAAATTTCATTTTGAAGTTGTCATTTAATTTATTTATTTTAACTCAAAGTGGCATTTGAGTTTTATTCAAAAACTTTTCTGACAAAGAACACTTGAACAAAAGTGTTGAGAGGGAGTAACATGACACCCCAAAATGTTGGAATATTTTTTTCATAGAGTTTTGAAAGTCATTTGGTTTTTTGTTTGAATTTAAAAATGATTTTTTCAAAAAGTATTTTATTTGCCCCTGGAAATTATCCCATTAAATTGTGCTTAATTTTCTGATCGTTTTGATATATAATACTCCTATTTTTTTTTATTTAAATGATTTTTATTCGCGGAATCTTTCTAAAAAGGAAAGGTATTTTTTGTTTTGGGCCAAATCCGGCCCGATAGTGGCAGATCATCTCCTTCCTCACGAACGGGATTTCCTTCGCGAGCACAGCCGCGTCGGCCATCGCCGGAGATCACGGGATTCGCGAAATCCCTTGCCCCCTCCTCCAAACCGACCTCCCCCCCTATAAAAAGGCCACCTCCCGCACCCATTCCCGCCCCTAGAGCCGCCTCTCCTCGCCCCACACTACCGCGCCACCTCGCCGGAGTTCGCCGGACCACCGCCACCATTGCCACCCCGCCCCACCACCTCCGGCCATCCCCGCCACCCACGGACCCCACCAATCGCTCCGCCCCGCTCTACCTCCCCCGACCGTCCCTTCCCCGACGCCAGAGGGCCACCGGAGGACATCGCCGGAGCTCCACCAGGACCCCATCACCGGAACTGCTACAGTAAATCCCGACCTACTGTTTTTTTTTTCGTTCTGTTTTTAAAACAGAATAGTTTCAATCTTGTAAAATCCATAGTTAATTATCTACGAGGTATTTTTGAGTGATTCCAACTGCCTTGGATCACAAATTTTATGAAGTTTCTGTTAGTTCAATTTTATTTCACATTTGAGCAGTTTAAATTTGTGTTTGTATGAATTTGCTCAAATCACTAGATTTGAGCTATTTTGAGTTAGGAATATTATTTTTGACCGATTATTTTTGCTAATGGTTACTTATTAGACTAACTACGCAGTAGTGTTTAGTTTGCATGTTAGTGAGTTAGTTATATTAGCTTTTTATTGTAAACAGTACTGATTACTCTGTTTTTAGTACTGTTTGTAGTTTAATTATTATAAATTAGTTTTAATTAGTTTCTTTTGCTAGTTTTTGCCAGTGTGTTATATATTCTATTGGTTAACAGTAGGTGATTTCTAGGATTTATTAGACTTAGTATTCTTGAGGTTCTAGGTGTTGTTTGTTGTATGACTAGTTGCTAGCAATAGGAATAGTGTTAGAGGTTCTAGGTACTGTTAGAATTTTATTATAGGAAAAATACTTTATGTTACATAGCGGATACTTATTTTTACTGTGTGTTAAGTATTTTTTGTTTTAGGATTTTTACTTGTTGTTAGGTAGAGTTGTTGTGGTGTAGATTAGCCCTATAAGTTTATTTGAGTGATTTGGAGTTTTCTTTGGTTTTTACCTTTGATCCTATTTCTATTTCGTTGTTATTTTGATTGTTATGATTGAGTGCTAGAATGATTGCTTATGTGAATACTATGCTTGCTTGTATAGATTTCATCAGAGAGTGACGACTAGTTTATCAAGTTTTTAAGAGCGATAATATCTTCACCAACTGGCCAGGCAAGTTCACTTCGATCATGTTTTCCATACCTATGTTTATTTGCATGTAGTATCACCCTTTTAACAGTCTCTCCAATAGTGTTATTGAATCTTGTAGTTGAGTAGAATGCATGAGGTAGGAACCATCTCCTTGTTACCAAACCCGGGACGTTATATATTTTTAATACTACGCTATAGTAGACGGGGTTTGGTATGAGTGCATGAGAGTGGTGTGAAGAAGGAGGACTCAACGTCAATGGCGACAACTTCATGATGGCACCGGCAAGGACTGCACCTTCAGGACTCCTCAAGATTTTGAGACTCGAGACAAGAATTCAATACACACTACTGGGTGAAGGACGGTTGACGGGCACCCTGGAGAAACCAGTGGTTGGCCGGGATGCATGGAGAAGTGCCATGACATCTTGCGGAAAGCTTCACCCAGGCTCAAAGAGACGAAAGAATACTTCATGCCCGGAAGCTTACCTGTGCAACCGCAAGTCACTATGGGCTCTGGCTTGGTTGACCTTAGTGGTGACTCTGGCTGGGACGGTGCTAGCAGATGTAGAACTACGGTAGGATTGGATGAGCACCGGACAGTGGTCAGAGGAACTCTTCGGAAGACCATGTTTCGGTCATCTTGTTCTCAAACACCCTGAAGTGCGAGAACACAAAAGAGGGATCGAATCTTGCGGGTAAAGTGTACAAACCTCTACAGAGGGTTAAAACCTAATCGGTTAGCCGTGTCCCCGGTTACGGACAATTTGAGCCTCTGGACTTGGATCTATCTCGGAACTCTCAACACCGGACTGATAATTTAATTGTGGGCAACTTATGATGCTTTGGGTACGAGACATCGGTTGGCGGAACCATGTCATGACAGAAAACTCCGTAGTACAGACTCCTGATATTCCTTTGTTGTAGGGAAAATAAAACCAGCTTTTACGCAAAAACATCAGACACAGAGCCACAAAGCCATATTGCATATAGAATAGTTTTATCATCTGCTTTCCTCATATTGTGATCTTGCCGGTACATTCAATGTACTGACCTACACGGCTGCAACGTCTCATGTTGCAGATATGTTCCTTCCGACGAGTAAGAGTACGGTACAGGGTTACGGTCTACACTCAACCCGCCGATGGCGTTGATGGGACTCCACACCCGATTATTTGTTTCCGCTAAGACTTATGAGGTATATATCAGTTTTACGTTATTTATACATGTGATTGCACTTTGATATATACATTGATGTACTGTGTGTGCCAGCATACCGATCCAGGGATGGCACAGATACACAGAGACTTGACCGTCTGAGGTCGGGTCGCTACAAAAAACAAGTTAGACGTCCTCTACTTTGTTGTTGCAAGTTTTACGTGGCTGCTACGGGCTTAGCAAGAACCGCTCTTAACTACGGCATAAAAACCACAACATGGTATAGTGATTGCTTTTTGATCTTTAGAAAGAACCCTATTCATTGAATCTGATTCAACTAAAGTTGGAGAAACAGACACCCACTAGCCACCTATGTGCGAAGCACGTCGGTAGAACCAGTCTCGCGTAAGCGTACGCGTAATGTCGGTCTGAGCCGCTTCATCCAACAATACCGCTGAATCAAGAATCAACTAGTGACGGAAAGCAATACGTATATACTCATGCCCACAACTTCTTTGTGTTCTACTCATGCATATAACATCTACGCATAGACCTGGCTTGGATGCCACTATTGGGGAACGCAGTAATTTCAAAAAAAAATCCTACGCACACGCAAGATCTATCTAGGCGATGCATAGCAACAAGAGGGGAAGAGTGTTGTCCACATACCCTCGTAGACCGTAAGCGGAAGCGTTATGACAACGCGGTTGATGTAGTCGTACGTCTTCACGATCCGACCGATCCTAGCACCGAAGGTACGACACCTCCGCGATCTGCACACGTTCAGCTCGGTGACGTCCCACGAACTCTAGATCCAGCTGAGTGTCGGGGGAGAGTTTCGTCAGCACGACGGCGTGATGACAGTGATGATGAAGTTACCAGCGCAGGGCTTCGTGTAAGCACTGCAACGATATGACCGAGGTGGAAATCTATGGAGGGGGGCACTGCACACGGCTAAACAATCAACTTGTGTGTCTATGGGGTGCCCCCTGGCCACGTATATAAAGGAGGGGAGGGAAGAGGTGGCCAGCCCTAAGGAGGCACGCCAGGTGTGGGGAATCCTACTAGGACTCCCAAGTCCAAGTAGGATTCCCCACCTCTTTCCTATTCGGAGTAGGAGAGAAGGAAAGAGAGGGAGAGGGAGAAGGAAAGGGCGGCCGCGCCCCCACCCCTTGTCCAATTCGGTTTGGGCAGGGGGAGGCGCGCGCCACCTCTTGGTCCTTCTTCCCTCTCTCCACTAAAGCCTAATAAGGCCCATTACTTCTCCCGGTGAATTCCTGTAACTCCCCGGTACTCCAAAAAAAATTACCCGAATCACTCAGAACCTTTCCGATGTCCTAATATAGCCTTCCAATATATCAATCTTTATGTCTCAACCATTTCGAGACTCCTCGTCATGTCCGTGATCTCATACAGGACTCCGAACAACCTTAGGTACATCAAATCACATAACTCATAATACCAATCGTCATCGAACGTTAAGCGTGCGGACCCTACGGGTTCAAAAATTATGTAGACATGACCGAGACTCATCTCCGGTCAATAACCAATAGCGGAACCTGGATGCTCATATTGATTCCTACATATTCTATGAAGATCTTTATCGGTCAATCCACATAACAACGTACGTTGTTCCCTTTGTCATCGGTATGTTACTTGCCCGAGATTCGATCGTCGGTATCAGCATACCTAGTTCAATCTCGTTACCGGAAAGTCTCTTTAGTCGTTCTGTAATACTTCATCCCAAAACTAACTCATTAGTCACATTGCTTGCAAGGCTTATACTGATGAGCATTACCGAGAGGACCCAGAGATACCTCTCCGATACACGGAGTGACAAATCCTAATCTCGATCTATGCCAACCCAACAAAAACCATCGGAGACACCTGTAGAGCATCTTTATAATCACCCAGTTACGTTGTGACGTTTGATAGCACACTAAGTGTTCCTCCGGTATTCGGGAGTTGCATAATCTCATACTCATAGGAACATGTATAAGTCATGAAGAAAGCAAATAGCAATAAATTAAACGATCATTATGCTAAGCTAACGGATGGGTCTTGTCCATCACATCATTCTCTAATGACGTGATCCCGTTCATCAAATGACAACACATTGATAACCCACAAGTATAGGGGATCGCAACAGTTTTCGAGGGTAGAGTATTCAACCCTAATTTATTGATTCAACACAAGGGGAGCCAAAGAATATTCTCAAGTATTAGCAGCTGAGTTGTCAATTCAACCACACCTAGAAACTTAATATCTACAGCAAGGTATTTAGTAGCAAAGTAATATGATAGTAGTGGTAACGGTAGTAAAAGGTAACGGTAGCAAAAGTAATATTTTTGGTGTTTTGTAGTGATGATAACAATAGCAACGGAAAAGTAAATAAGTGAAGAACAACATACGGAAAGCTCATAGGCAATTGATTGGTGATAGAGAATTATGCAGGATGTGGTTCATCAGGTAACAATCATAACCTAGGGTGACACAGAACTAGCTCCAGTTCATCAATGTAATGTAGGCATGTATTCCGAATATAGCCATACGTGCTTATGGAAAAGAACTTGCATGGCATCTTTTGTCCTACCCTCCCGTGGAAGCGGGGTCCTATTGGGAACTAAGGGATATTAAGGCCTCCTTTTAATAGAGTACCGGAACAAAGCATTAACACATAGTGAATACATGAACTCCTCAAACTACGGTCATCACCGGGAGTGGTCCCGATTATTGTCACTTCGGGGTTGCCAGATCATAACACATAGTAGGTGACTATAGACTTGCAAGATAGGATCAAGAACTCTCATATATTGATGAAAACATAATAGGTTCAGATCTGAAATCATGGCACTCAGGCCCTAGTGACAAGCATTAAGCATAGCAAAGTCATAGAAACATCATCTCAGAACATAGTGGATACTAGGGATCAAACCCTAACAAAACTAACTCGATTACATGATAAATCTCATCCAACCCATCACCGTCCAGCAAGCCTACGATGGAATTACACATGCACGGCGGTGAGCATCATGAAATTGGTGATGGAGGAAGGTTGATGATGACGATGGCGACGGATTCCCGTCTCCGGAGCCCTGAGCGGACTCCAGATCAGCCCTCCCGAGGGAGTTTAGGGCTTGGTGGCGGCTCCGTATTGTAAAATGCGATGAATCCTTCTCTCTGGGCTTTTATCCCCAAAAGTGAATATATGGAGTCAGGGTTGAGGTCGGTGGAGCGTTAGGGGGCCCACGAGGCAGGGGGCACACCCAGGGGGGTAGGGCGCGCCCCCCACCCTCGTGGACAGGTGGAGGCCCCCCTGATGTGGATCTTCCTTACAATATTTTTTATATATTCCAAAATAATTATTCGTTGATTTTCAGGTCATTCCGAGAACTTTTATTTCTGCACAAAAATAACACCATGGCAATTCTGCTGAAAACAGCGTCAGTCTGGGTTAGTTCCGTTCATATCATGCAAGTTAGAGTCCAAAACAAGGGCAAAAGTGTTTGGAAAACTAGATACGACGGAGACGTATCAACTCCCCCAAGCTTAAACCTTTGCTTGTCCTCAAGCAATTTAGTTGATAAACTGAAAGTGATAAAGAAAAACTTTTACAAACTCTGTTTGTTCTTGTTGTTGTAAATATGTAAAGCCATCATTCAAGTTTTCAGCAAAGATTATGAACTAACCATATTCACTATAACATTTAGGTCTCTTGTTTACTCATATCAATGACATAATCAACTAGCGAGCAATAATAATAAATCTCGGATGACAACACTTTCTCAAAACAATCATGATATGATATAACAGGATGATATCTCGCTAGCCCTTTCTGAGACTGCAAAACATAAATGCAGAGCACCTTTAAAGATCAAGGACTGACTACACATTGTAATTCATGGTCAAAGCAATCTAGTCAAGTCATACTCAATGTAAACTAACAATAATGGATGTAAATGACAGCGGTGCTCTCCAACTGGTGCTTTTTAATAAGAGGATGATGACTCAGCATAAAAGTAAATAGATAGGCCCTTCGCAGAGGGAAGCAGGGATTTGTAGAGGTGCCAGAGCTCGGTTTTGAAATAGATATGAATGATATTTTGAGCGGTATACTTTCATTGTCAACATAACAACCGAGAGATGGCGATATCTTCCATGCTACACACATTATAGGCGGTTCCCAAACAGAATGATAAAGTTTATACTCCCCCTCCACCAACAAGCATCAATCCGTGGCTTGCTCGAAACAATGAGTGCCTCCAACTAACAATAGTCCTAGGGGAATTTTGTTTGCAATTATTTTGATTTGATTTGCATAAAGCGTGGGACTGGGCATCCTGGTGACCAGCCATTTTCTCGTGAGTGAGGAGCGGAGTCCACTCCTCTTGAGAATAACCCTCCTAACATGGAAGATAGGAACAACCCTAGTTGATACATGAGCTATTCGAGCATACAAAACAGAATGTTTATTTGAAGGTTTAGAGTTTGGCACTTACAAATTTACTTGGAATGGCAGATAGGTACCGTATATAGGTAGGTATGGTGGACTCATATGGAACAACTTTGGGGTTTATGGAATTGAATGCACAAGCAGTATTCCCTCTTAGTACAGGTGAAGGCTAGCAAAAGACTGGGAAGCGACCAACTAGAGAGCGACAACAGTCATGAACATGCAATTAAATTAATCAACACCAAATGCAAGCATGAGTAGGATATAATTTACCATGAACATAAATATCGTAGAGGCTATGTTGATTTTGTTTCAACTACATGCGTGAACATGTGCCAAGTCAAGCCACTCGAATCGTTCAAAAGAGGATACCACCCTATCATACCACATCACAACCATTTTAATAGCATGTGGGAACGCAAGGTAAACCATTATAAGCTCCTAGCTAATTAAGCATGGCATAAGCAACTATAATCTCTAATTGTCATTGCAAATATGTTTATTCATAATAGGCTGAATCAAGAACGATGAACTAATCATATTTACAAAAACAAGAGAGGTCGAGTTCATACCAGCTTTTCTCATGTCAATAAGTTCATCATATAATCATCATTATTGCCTTTCACTTGCACGACCGAATAGTGTGGATAATAATAATGGTGCACGTGCATTGGACCAAGCTGGAATCTGCAAGCATTCAATTCAAGAGAGAAGACAAGGTAATATGGGCTCTTCGTCAGATCAACAATAATGCATATAAGAGCCACTTTAACATTTTAATCATGGTCTTCTCCTCTCGACCCCAAAGAAAAGAAACAAAACTATTTACATGGGAAAGCTCCCAACAAGCAAAAGAAGAACGAGAAATCTTTTGGGTTTTCTTTTTAATTACTACTACAAGCATGGAAAGTAAACTAATTAAAAGCTACAACTAATTTGTTTTGTTTTTATTAAGGTTTATTAAACACACAAGAAGAAAGCATAAAAAGGAAAATAAACTAGCATGGATGATACAATGAAAAAGTATAAGCACCGACAACTAGCAATGAGTGTGTGAACATGAATGTAATGTCGGTGAGAAATACGTACTCCCCCAAGCTTAGGATTTTGGACTAAGTTGGTCTATGGACACGGCTAGCCTGGCGGATATCCAAAGTTATAGCTGGGGTCGTATTGTGAAGAAGCCTCGGATTGCCACTTGTTGGCAATCACCTCCGGATCCCACTGGTAATCATACTGTCGTGGAGGATCATATTGTGGTTCCGGCTCTGGCTCTGTAGCTGATGTAGGGTTCCGGTAGACGTGAATGGCCTCCAACGGAACAAGGTACTTGCCTGCAGATAAATCAAACAAGGAAGGAGCAGGCAAGGTAATAGTCTCAGGATGATTTTTACCAAATATTAATTTGTACTTAAGCGGCTTTTCCCTATTCTTAACAATAAAATCATGTGCTACCATACTCTTATAATCTAGATAAACAGGAGGCAACCATTCTTCTTCTTTCTCATAATGCCTAATAGGTATGTTAAAGTGTGCAGTGAGGCGCGAGGCGAAGATGCCCCCAAGGACGGGGCCCTTAGTACGGTTAAGATTTAACCGCTTTGCAACAATAGCGCCCATACTGAATGTGTCATCACGAAATAAGACATGGCACAAAATAACAATATCAGGGGCACTCAGGTTTCCACAGTTTTCATGCCCAATTAAGCATCTACTAGCAAATATAGCAAAGTAACGTAGAACAGGAAAGTGTATGCTAGTAATTCGTGCGTCGAAAACCTTCTTCGTTTCCCCTACAGCAATGGTATCAATAAACCCATCCACATCGTCACGATGTGGTTCCTCTATGCTGCCCTCGAAAGGGATCAAACAAACCTGACAAAAATCACAAAGTGACATCTCCTTATGCTCATCATATAAATAAAATTCGATCGTAGGTGGTGAGCTCCTAGCATGGAAGTGAAAGTTTTGCACAAAGATATTGGTGAGTAAGAGATACTGTTCGCTTTGGTCGTGGAGGAAGGAGGTGAGGCCTGCATTCTCAACCAATTCATAGAAATCATCATAAATCCCGGCTACTCTCAAGAAGTCATCACAAGGCCATTCACATGGCCGAACCTCCGCGGTGCGAGGAAGATTATATTTGGGCCTCTTATACTCCTCACTTTGCTTATCCTTCGAGCTTTGGCTCGATGAGCCCCTCAAAACTATCTTCATCTTTTTCTAAAAATTTCTGAAATTTTTAGTAACTTCAAAATAAAAGTGAACCAAACTCAACAATATTGATATCAACTACTCCTACAAGTGCCTAGAGGCAATATCATGCATCAAAACTACTTTTGACCACATAAATTTGACATGCAAGCTCAAGAACAGGGTCACCTAAGCAGCAAAAATATGCAATGAATAAAGAACTAGAACAAAAACTAATTGGACCATTGGAGGAGTCACATACCAAGGAACAATCCCCCAAAGCAGTTTTTTGAATGGAGCTTTGAGCAAGGAGATCGAAAATGGCAGCAAAATGAGCTTGAACTTGGGTTTGAGCTGGTTAGTGATGTTTGTGGCAGGAAGAAGGAGTGTGTGGTAGCTGGAGTAAGTGGAGGGGAGCCACCATGGGCCCATGAGGCAGGGGGCGCGACCAGGGGGTAGGGCGCGCACTCCACCCTCGTGGCCAGGTGCTTGCTCCCCCTGCTGTGTTCTCAGTGCCACATATTCTCAAATATTCGAGAAAAAATCATATTTAAATTTCAGGGCATTTGGAGAACTTTTATTTTCGGGGTAATTTTTATTGCATGGATAATTCAGAAAACAGACAGAAATTACTATTTTTGCTTTATTTACTATAAATAACAGAAAGTAAAAAGAGGGTACAGAGAGTTGTGTTTTCTAAATTCATCCATCTCATGCTCATCAAAAGGAATCCACTAACAAGGTTGATCAGGTCTTGTTAACAAACTCATTCCGAATAACATGGAACCGGGGAATTTTCGAATAACACTAGGTTACCTCAACGGGGATATGCAGATCCCCAACAATAAGAATATCATATTTCTTCTTGACAGTAGGAAGAGGAAATTCAAAACCTCCAAAAATAATCGATGGAATTTTTCCAATAGAGTTTATACTATGAACTTGAGGTTATTTCCTCGGAAAGTGTACCGTATGCTCATTGCCGTTAACATGAAAAGAGAGATTGCCTTTGGTGCAATCAATAACAGCCCCTTCGGTATTCAAATAGGGTCTTCCAAGAATAATAGACATACTATCATCCTCGAGAATATCAAGAATAACAAAGTCCGTTAAAATAGTAACGTTTGCAACCACAACAGGCACATCCTCACAAATACTGACAGGTATAGCAGTTGATTTATCAGCCATTTGCAAAGATATTTCAGTAGGTGTCAACTTATTCAAATCAAGTCTATGATATCAAGAGAGAGGCATAACACTAACACCGGCTCCAAGATCACATAAAGCAGTTTTAACATAGTTTCTTTTAATGGAGCATTGTATAGTTGGTACTCCTGGATCTCCAAGTTTCTTTGGAATTCCACCCTTAAAAGTATAATTAGCAAGCATGGTGGAAATTTCAGCTTCCAGTATCTTTCTATTATTATTAACAATATCCTTCATGTACTTAGCATAAGGATTCATTTTGAGCATGTCAGTCAAACGCATACGCAAAAAGATAGGTTTAATCATTTCAGCAAAGCACTCAAAATCCTCATCATCCTTTTTCTTGGATGGTTTAGGAGGAAAAGGCATGCGTTTCTGAACCCATGGTTCTCTTTCCTTACCGTGCTTCCTAGCAAAAAAGTCTCTCTTATCATAACATCGATTCTTTGATTGTGGGTTATCAAGATCAACAGCAGGTTCAATCTCTACTTCATTGTCATTACTAGGTTGAGCATCAACATGAACATCATTATTAACATTATCACTAGGTTCATGTTCATTACCAGATTGTGTTTCAGCATCAGAAATAGAAATATCATTGGGATTCTCGGGTGTGTCAACAACAGGTTCACTAGAAGCATGCAAAGTCCTATCATTTTTCTTTTTCTTCCTTTTAGAAGGACTAGGTGTGTCAATATTATTTCTCTGAGAATCTTGCTCAATTCTCTTAGGATGGCCCTTAGGATACAAAGGTTCCTGAGTCATTTTACCACCTCTAGTCATAACTCTAATAACACTATCATTTTTCTTACTATTTAATTCATTGAGCAAATCATTCTGAGCCTTGAGTACTTGTTCTACTTGAGTCGTAACCATAGAAGCATGTTTACTAATAAGTTTTAGTTCACCTTTAGCATTAGCCATGTAATCACTCAAGTGTTCAATCATATAAGCATTATGTTTCAATTTTCTACCAACATAGGCATTAAAATCTTCTTGCTTAACCCTAAAGTTATCAAACTCATCTAAGCATTGGCTAGCAAACTTAGTAGGAGGGATTTCAGCTTTATCATATCTATAGAGAGAATTTACCTTTACTGCCTGTGTCGGGTTATCAAGACCATGTATTTCTTTAATAGGCGGTAAATTAAGACCATGTATTTCTTCAATAGGAGGTAAATTCTTAACATCTTCAGCTTTAATACCTTTTTATTTCATATATTTCTTTGCCTCCTGCATATCTTCAGGACTAAGAAATAGAATACCCCTTTTCTTCGGAGTTGGCTTAGGAGTTGGTTCAGGAATTGGATCAAGAATGTGATCAGGAAGTGTCCAATTATTTTCATTAGTCAACATATTATTCAATAGAATTTCAGCTTCATCTGGTGTTCTTTCCTTGAAAACACAACCAACACAACTATCCAGGTGGTCTCTGGAAGCATCGGTTAGTCCATTATAAAAGATATCAAGTATTTCATTTTTCTTAACAGGATGATCAGGCAAAGCATTAAGTAATTGGATATGCCTCCCCCAAGCTTGTGGGAGACTCTCTTCTTCAATTTGCACAAAATTATATATTTCCCTTAAAGCAGCTTGTTTCTTATGAGCGGGCAAATATTTAGCAGAGAAGTAATAAATCATATCCTGGGGACTACGCACACAACCAAGATCAAGAGAATTAAACCATATCTTAGCATCACCCTTTGATGAGAATGGAAATAATTTAAGGATATAATAATAGCGAGTTTTCTCATCATTAGTGAACAGGGTGGCTATATCATTTAATTTAGTAAGATGTGCCACAACAGTTTCAGATTCATAGCCATAGAAAGGATCAGATTCAACTATAGTAATTATCTCAGGGTCAGCAGAGAAATCATAATCCTTATCAGTAACAAAGATAGGTGAAGTAGCATAAGCAGGATCATATTTCATTCTAGCATTCAGATTTTTTTGTTTCAGCTTAGCTAATAATTTCTTAAGATCACTCCTATCATTGCAAGGAAGAAAATCTCTAGCAGTTTCTTGATACGTCTCCAACGTATCTATAATTTTTGATTGCTCCATGCTATATTATTTACTATTTTGAATGTTTATGGGCTTTATTATACACTTTTATATCATTTTTGGGACTAACCTATTAACCCAGAGCCCAGTGTCAGTTTCTGTTTTTACCCTGTTTTAGGGTTTCGGAGAAGAGGAAACTCAAACGGAGTCCAATTGACCTGAAACTCCACGGAACTCATTTTTGGAAGGAAAGAAGCCCACAAGACTTGGAGTGCACGTCGGGGGATCTGCGAGGAGGTCACGAGGCAGGGGGCGCGCCCACCCCCTGGGCGCGCCCTCCACCCTCGTGGCCCCCCTAACGTACTTCTTCCGCCTTTATATCGCCATATACCCTAAAAACATCCGTGAAGACAATAGATCGGGAGTTCCGCCGGCAGAAGCCTTTGTAGCCACCTAAAACAAACCTAGACTCATTCCGGCACCCTGCCGGAGGGGGCAATCCTTCTCTGGTGGCCATCTTCATCATCCCGGTGCTCTCCATGACGAGGAGGGAGTAGTTCTCCCTCGGGGCTGAGGGTATGTACCAGTAGCTATGTGTTTGATCTCTCTCTCTCGTGTTCTTGAGGTGATACGTTCTTGATGTATCGCGAGATTTGCTATTATATTTGGATCCTATGATGTTTCTTCCCCCCTCTACTCTCTTGTAATGAATTGAGTTTCCCCTTTGAAGTAATCTTATTGGATTGAGTCTTTAAACATTTGAGAACACTTGATGTATGTCTTGCTGTGCGTATCTGTGGTGACAATGGGATACCACATGATTCACTTGATGTATGTTTTGGTGATCAACTTGCGGGTTCCGCCCATGAACCTATGCATAGGGGTTAGCACACGTTTTCGTCGTGATTCTCCGGTAGAAACTTTGGGGCACTTTTTGAGGTCCTTTGTGTTGGTTGAATAGATGAATCTGAGATTGTGTGACGCATATCATATAATCATACCCACGGATACTTGAGGTGACATTGGAGTATCTAGGTGACATTAGGGTTTTGGTTGATTTGTGTCTTAAGGTGTTATTCTAGTACGAACTCTAGGGCTGTTTGTGACACTTATAGGAATAGCCCAACGGATTGATTGGAAAGAATAACTTTGAGGTGGTTTCTTACCCTACCATAATCTCTTCGTTCGTTCTCCGCTATTAGTGACTTTGGAGTGACTCTTTGTTGCATGTTGCGGGATAGTTATGTGATCCAATTATGTTATCATTGTTGAGGGAACTTACACTAGCAAAAGTATGAACCCTAGGCCTTGTTTCAACGCATTGCAATACTATTTACGCTCACTTTTATCATTAGTTACCTTGCTGTTTTTATAATTTCAGATTACAAATACCTTTATCTACTATCCATATACCACTTGTATCACCATCTCTTCGCCGAACTAGTGCACCTATACAATTTACCATTGTATTGGGTGTATTGGGGACACAAGAGACTCTTTGTTATTTGGTTACAGGGTTGCGTGAGAGAGACCATCTTCATCCTACGCCTCCTACGGATTGATAAACCTTAGGTCATCCACTTGAGGGAAATTTGCTACTGTCCTACAAACCTCTGCACTTGGAGGCCCAACAACGTCTACAAGAAGAAGGTTGTGTAGTAGACATCAAGCTCTTTTCTGGTGACGTTGCCGGGGAGGTGAGTGCTTGAAGGTATATCTTTAGATCTTGAAATCGAGTCTTTTAGTTTCTTGTTTTATCACTAGTTTAGTTTATAAAAGAAAACTATAAAAAATGGAATTGAGTTTGTCTCATACACTTCACCTTTTTAATATCTTTCGTGAGTATGATGGAAATGATAATTGTGCTCAAGTTCTAGAAGAAGAAATCTATAAAATGTTTGGCACTAAATCTTTGAATGATGAGCATGATTGCAATGTTGTTAGTACGAATTCTTTGAATATCCATGATACTAATGATGATTGTACTAGTTATGATGAAAATGTCTCCTATAAACATGTCAATTTTTGTGGAGTGCATTGGGTTTGTAAGTACACACCAAATAGGGAAGATAGATATTGCATGAGGCATAAGTACTTAGAAACTAAATTGTTGCAAGAAAGGCTAGATGATTGTGCTGAAAATTTAAATTTTCTTGGCCATACTTGTGAGCTTTGTAATGAACATGGTCATTTAATTATCCAATGCAAATTGTTTCATGATCTAATCATGTCCAAAAATTGTGATGACTTGATTTCCCTTGCATATTATAATGAACTTAGTTTGCTTATGGGCTACGAAGAAATGAAATGTATAACTAAGGATATTCCAAAATTTGCCCTTGATAGAGTTCTTCATTTTGACCTAGAGGAATTTTATATGTATTGTGCGGTGAATTGCATTGAAAATCTTTATATTGCCAATTATATAAAGAAAAGAAAACAAATAGAAGATGAAGAGAATACTAATGAAAGGGAAGAGACTTCCCAATATCCTCCTATTACTTCTTATGATGAATCAGGTAACGAGGAGGAGCCTCCTATTCAACCAATCTCATTAATAAGGAGCTCCAAAAAGAGGATTGAACCCACACATGATGTGGTGAAGAAGAAGAAAAGCAAAAGGAAGAGAGGTAAAAAGATATCTCTCCCAAATAATGCTGCTCCTATTACTATTGTGCCTCATGAAAATACAATTGTGGAAGATAATGATACTTCTTATGATCTTGAAAATCTATTTGTCACTTGCTTGGAAGAATATGATAATTGCTATACTATTGGTGCTATGTATACTAGTAATGATGAGAGTGATTATGCTTATAATATGAAAAGGCCCAAGCCTGGGGATGCTATGTTTGGTGAAGATGATGTTTTTGAGAATATATTTGCTGCAATTAATGTTTGTCCCAAGCATGGGGATGCTACGTTTAATGAAGATGATATTTTTAGTCTTCCAAGTTTTAATATGCAAATTTATAATGATGATAGCATGCCTCCTACTTATGATAATTATTGTGATGATACATATGCTATAAAAAGTAGTGATGATTATTTTTATAAAACCTGTCATGATTATGATTACCCTTTTAATGAACATTACTTTTAATGTGGAAACAATTTATAGTATTCAAGTCTCTTATGATACTCCCACTATTCCGATTAAGAAGAAATTTGCTTATGTGGAGAGTAATAAAGTTTCTATGCTTGTAGATAATGAAAAGAATGCTTTAGGTGCTGGTTATATTGTTGAATTCATTCATGATGCTACTAAAAATTATTATGAGGGAGGAACATATGCTTGTAGGAATTGCAATAATATCAAGTTTCCTCTCTATGTGCTTAAAATTTCGAAGTTATGCTTGTTTTGCCCTCCTATGCTAGTTGATTATTGTTCCCATAAGTTGTTTGCTCACAAAATCCCTATGCATAGGAAGTGGGTTAGAATTAAATGTGCTAGTCATATTCTTCATGATGCTCTCTTTATGTTTCAATTCCTATCTTTTATGTGAGCATCATTGAAATCATCGTGACTAGCTAGGGGCGTTAAACGACAACGCTTGTTGGGAGGCAACCCAATATTATTTTTGTTCCTTGATTTTTGTTCCTGTTTAGTAATAAATAATTCATCTATCCTCTGTTTAGATGTGGTTTTATGTGTTTAATTAGTGTTTGTGCCTAGTAGAACCTTTGGGAAGACTTGGGGAAAGTCTTTGCGATCATGCTGTAAAAAACAGAAACTTTAGCGCTCACGAGAATTGCTGAAATTTTTATTTGGAGAGTGATATTTAGTTAATTCTTTTTGAAGATGATTAATAGATAAATTACTCAGGTCCAGAAATTTATTTGAGAATTTTATGAGTTCCAGAAGTATACGTTTGATCCAGATTACTACAGACTGTTCTGTTTTTGACAGATTCTGTTTTCTATGTGTTGTTTACTTATTTTGATGAATCTATGGCTAGTAAAATAGTTTATAAACCATAGAGAAGTTGGAATACAGTAGGTTTAACACAAATATAAATAAAGAATGAGTTCATTACAGTACCTTGAAGTGGTGATTTACTTTCTTATACTAACGGAGCTTACGAGTTTTCTGTTAAGTTTTGTGTTGTGAAGTTTTCAAGTTTTGGGTAAATATTTGATGGACTATGGAATAAGGAGTCGCAAGAGCCTAAGCTTGGGGATGCCCAAGGCACCCCAAGGTAATATTAAAGGACAACCAAAAGCCTAAGCTTGGGGATGCCCCGGAAGGCATCCGCTCTTTCGTCTTCGTTCACCGGTAACTTTACTTGGAGCTATATTTTTATTCGCCACATGATATGTGTTTTGCTTGGAGCATCATTTTATTTTGCTTGCTGTTTGAATAAAATACCAAGATCTGAAATTATTAAATGTTAGAGAGTCTTCATATAGTTCCATAATTATTTGACTACTCATTGATCTTCACTTATATCTTTCGGAGTAGTTTGTCATTTGCTCTAGTGCTTCACTTATATCTTTTAGAGCATGGTGGTAGTTTTATTTTGTAGAAATAGATGAACTCTCATGCTTCACTTAGATTATTTCGAGAGTCTTAAATAGCATGGTAATTTGCTTAAATAATCCTAATATGCTAGGCATCCAAGAATAGTAAAAACTTTCATATAGAGTATTGAATACTAAGAGAAGTTTGATGCTTGATGATTGTTTTGAGATATGGAGATAATAATATCAAAGTCATGCTAGTTGAGTAGTTGTGAATTTGAGAAGTGCTTGTGTTGAAGTTTGCAAGTCCCGTAGCATGCACGTATGGTAAACGTTGTGTAACAAATTTGAAACATGAGGTGTTATTCGATTGTCCTCCTTATGAGTGGTGGTCGAGGACGAGCGATGGTCTTTTCCTACCAATCTATCCCCCTAGGAGCATGCCGTAGTGCTGATGTTTTTGATGACTTGTAGATTTTTGCAATAAGTATGTGAGTTCTTTATGACTAATGTTTACTCCATGGATTATACGCACTCTCACCCTTCCATCCTTGCTAGCCTCTTCAGTACCGTGCATTGCCCTTTCTCACATTGAGAGTTGGCGCAAACTTCGCTGGTGCATCCAAACCCCGTGATATGATACGCTCTTTCACACATAAACCTCCTTATATCTTCCTCAAAACAGCCACCATGCCTACCTATTATGGCATTTCCATAGCCATTCCGAGATATATTGCCATGCAACTTTCCACCATTCCATTTATCATGACACGTTCATCATTGTCATATTGCTTTGCATGATCATGTAGTTGACATCGTATTTGTGGCAAAGCCACCGTTCATAATTCTTTCATACATGTCACTCATGAGTCATTCCACATCCTGGTACAATGTCGGAGGCATTCTTATAGAGTCATCCATGTTCTAGTATCGAGTTGTAATCATTGAGTTGTAAATAAATAGAAGTGTGATGATCATCATTATTAGAGCATTGTCCCAAGTGAGGAATAAAAAAAGAGAAAGTCCATAAAAAAGAGAAGGCCCGAAAAAGAGAAAGGTCATAAAAAAAGAGAAGGCCAAAAATAATGAGAGAAAAAGAGAGAAGGGACAATGTTACTATCCTTTTACTACACTTGTGCTTCAAAGTAGCACCATGATCTTCATAGTAGAGAGTCTCTCATGTTATCACTTTCATATACTAGTGGGAATTTTTCATTATAGAACTTGGCTTGTATATTCCAACAATGGGCCTCCTCAAGTTCCCTAGGTATTTGTGAGCAAGCAAGTTGGATGCACACCCACTAGTTTCTTTTGTTGAGCTTTCATACATTTATAGCTCTAGTGCATCCGTTGCATGGCAATCCCTACTCCTTGCATTAACATCAATCAGTGTGCATCTCCATAGCCCATTGATTAGCCTCATTGATGTGAGACTTTCTCCTTTTTGTCTTCTCCACATAACCCCCCTCATTATATTCTATTCCACCCATAGTGCTATATCCATGGCTCGCGCTCATGTATTGCGTGAAAGTTTATGAGTTTGAGATTACTAAAGTATGAAACAATTGCTTGGCTTGTCATTGGGGTTGTGCATGATGAGAGCATTCTTGTGTGACGAAAATGAAACATGACTAAACTATATGATTTTGTAGGGATGAACTTTCTTTGGCCATGTTATTTTGAGAAAACATAATTGCTTAGTTAGTATGCTTGAAGTATTATCATTTTTATGTCAATATGAACTTTTGTCTTGAATCTTTCAGATCTGAATATTCATACCACAATTAAGAAGAATTACATTGAAATTATGCCAAGTAGCACTCCGCATCAAAAATTCTGTTTTTATCATTTACCTACTCGAGGACGAGCAGGAATTAAGCTTGGGGATGCTGATAGGTCTCCAACGTATCTATCATTTTTGATTGCTCCATGCTATATTATTTACTGTTTTGAATGTTTATGGGCTTTATTATACACTTTTATATCATTTTTGGGACTAACCTATTAACCCAGAGCCCAGTGCTAGTTTCTGTTTTTACCCTATTTTAGGGTTTCGAAGAAAAGGAAAATCAAACGGAGTCCAATTGACGTGAAACTTCACAGAACTCATTTTTGGAAGGAAAGAAGCCCAGAAGACTTGGAGTGCACGTCGGGGGATCTGCGAGGAGGTCACGAGGCAGGGGGCGCGCCCACCCCCCTGGGCGCGCCCTCCACCCTTGTGAGCCCCTCGTGGCCCCCCTGACGTACTTCTTCCACCTATATGTCTCCATATACCCTAAAAACATCCGTGAAGACAATAGATTGGGAGTTTCGCCGCCAAAAGCCTCCGTAGCCACCGAAAACCAATCTAGACCCGTTCCGGCACCCTCTCGGAGGGGGCAATCCTTCTCCGGTGGCCATCTTCATCATCCCCGTGCTCTCCATGACGAGGAGGGAGTAGTTCTCCCTCGGGGCTGAGAGTATGTACCAGTAGCTATGTGTTTGATCTCTCTCTCTCTCTCGTGTTCTTGAGGTGATACGATCTTGATGTATCGTGAGCTTTGCTATTATATTTGGATCCTATGATGTTTCTTCCCCCCTCCACTCTCTTGTAATGAATTGAGTTTCCCCTTTGAAGTAATCTTATCGGATTGAGTCTTTAAAGATTTGAGAACACTTGATGTATGTCTTGCCGTGCGTATCTGTGGTGACAATGGGATACCACGTGATTCACTTGATGTATGTTTTGGTGATCAACTTGTGGGTTCCACCCATGAACCTACGCATAGGGGTTGGCACACGTTTTCGTCGTGATTCTCCGGTAGAAACTTTGGGGCACTCTTTGAGGTCCTTTGTGTTGGTTGAATAGATGAATCTAAGATTGTGTGACGCATATCGTATAATCATACCCACGGATACTTGAGGTGACATTGGAGTATCTAGGTGACATTAGGGTTTTGGTTGATTTGTGTCTTAAGGTGTTATTCTAGTACGAACTCTAGGGCTGTTTGTGACAATTATAGGAATAGCCCAACGGATTGATTGGAAAGAATAACTTTGAGGTGGTTTCGTACCCTACCATAATCTCTTCGTTCGTTCTCCGCTATTAGTGACTTTGGAGTGACTCTTTGTTGCATGTTGAGGGACAGTTATGTGATCCAATTATGTTATCATTGTTGAGTGAACTTACACTAGCGAAAGTATGAACCCTAGGCCTTGTTTCAACGCATTGCAATACCATTTACGCTCACTTTTATCATTAGTTACCTTGCTGTTTTTATAATTTCAGATTACAAATACCTTTATCTACTGTCCATATACCACTTGTATCACCATCTCTTCGCTGAACTAGTGCACCTATACAATTTACCATTGTATTGGGTGTGTTGGGGACACAAGAGACTCTTTGTTATTTGGTTGCAGGGTTGCTTGAGAGAGACCATCTTCATCCTACGCCTCCTACGGATTGATAAACATTAGGTCATCCACTTGAGGGAAATTTGCTACTGTCCTACAAACCTCTGCACTTGGAGGCCCAACAACGTCTACAAGAAGAATGTTGTGTAGTAGACATCATTTCTTCATCCATAACATTGCCCTCAGGCACAACAGGTAATTCATATCTAGGGGGAGAATCTTCATCATCACTTTCATCAATATTATCAGTTTCAATAATTTCATTCTCTCTAGCCCTAGCAAGTTGTTCATCAAGAAATTCACCAAGTGGCACAGTAGTATCAAGCATAGAAGTTGTCTCATCATAAGTATCATGCATAGCGGAAGTGGCATCATTAATAACATGCAACATATCAGAATTAATAGCAGAAGCCTAGTTGCTGGCCTCCCTTTTCCCCCTCCCATCTCGCTCCCCCGCTGGGCAAAGCCCTGGTGGCGCCGGTGGCAGCGGGAAGCTTTTCCCCCATTGCTCAGCCTGGGTTAGCGCGGGACAATCTGGCCGGGCGGGGGCGCCGCGCTCGCGAGGGGCTGGCGGCACGACAACAGATGCATGTGGTGATGGCATGCGCAGTGACGCGGGCGGCGGGGCCAAGCGCACGAGCGGGCTGTTCGACGGCTCTCTGGCGGTTGCGGGTGCCGTCGGGTCGCCCGATCTGGTGGCCTGGCGGGTGGCGGGCGTCGTGGAGGCCTGGTCTACGACGCTACGGGGAATGGCAGCTCGCTCTTCGGGCGGGCGGCATGGTGGGCGGCGGACTCGGGCCGGCAGCCTGGATCTGGGGCAGATCTAGCAGGGCAGCACGGGTCCGGCAAGGTGGTGCTGCTCGGGATCCCTTGAGGGGCAGCGGGGCGGCCTATTTCTCTTTGGCAGTGGTGGTCTGTGCTTCAGGAGGTCGGTGCTGGCGGTTTGTCTCTCCGGCTTATTGTGACAGTGCGGATCCGGTATGCGGTGGTGGATGTCGTTCAACAGCGTGCAGGTGTAGGGAACCGACTTGGTCTGCACGGGTGCAAGGTTATGCGTTAGTGCTCTTCTCCCTTGTTGCGTTGTGGTGGCGTCAATCTGAGGTTGCTCATCGGGCGTCGCTGTGCCATCATACAGATCGACACCATTGAGCACGGACATGGCGTCGTTCGAGCATGCTCGCGGTGGCCATCGGTAGTCACCGGGTTGTCTCCCCCCTGGTCCACCGGGACCGGATGGGGATACAGGCGTGGGCGCTTCCTAATGTGGAGGTGCCGACCCAAACCCGATGGCTGATGCCGGGCTAGGAGTGAAAGGTGGTCCCTTTCACTATTACTACTGTGGTCGGGTGCTCATGACGGAGATGGTCGGCGGTCCCAAGGGGCATGGATGTCGGGGCGACGGCCCTGGACGACGGGCCTCATGGTTGGCTTTCTGGCAGGCTTTGTGGTGGCGCTGGTGGCTCCATCTTTAGGTCGTGAGGGCGACTAGGGATGTAGTGGCGGAGGCCCAGGACTGCTCTAGCAGTGCCCAGATCTAGGATGGGCAAGCTTGACCCTCATTGTGGTAGTGGCCGGGTCTCCTTGTAGTGGTGCAGGCGAGTGACCGAGTGAAAGCTCCGCTCTTCTGGCGCCGACGACGGCGACGCATGTGGGTGCCGCTTGCTTCTTGAAGACGCGTCGTGGATCCCGTACCTGTGCCAAGGCTCGCGGTGAAAACCGTTATCTGTTCTTAGACTCGTCAGCGGCAACGCTTCACGCCGCAACCCTCCTGGGGGCGTTGTCTTTGAGCTCAGGGATCCCTGTCCAAGCCTCGGCGAGGTGTTAGGATTGTTCTAGGCTTATATTTATCTGTTGATATGCTGTGTAAGGGGGCCTCCCCACCATATTGTATTGTTCGGTCATGTACTTTGGTTTGTTGCTTTATTTATAAAGTGGGGCGAAATCCTATTTCAAAAGTTCCATTGAGTCTGATTTTTCTGTACCGTCATACTTATTCGTTGATGAACTGCAAACATCCATACAACTCAAGTCCACAATGGCACAACAACTGTTAGAATAAGTCCGAGGCCATCGCCGATCATCCAAGGACCAACCAATCACACTAGCATGACATCGAGATTTGTTAACGAGGTTCACTGATATAGCTACATCCCCGGGCGTGACTATGGGCGCTCCTCCCCATGACACCGCTAGAATACCGCACTCGGTCGCCCTGGACGTCAGCACATGTCACCGGCTTCCCCTGCGTTCCTGTGCTATTATGTTGGCATAGGTTACATCGTGTATCTACCCTCGCTATATATGAGAGACCTAGGATACAAGTGTCCTACTAGGACACAACTCCATATCCTATCTAAACACAGTACAACTACAAGTCCAACTGTAACCTACCTTGTACACTATATTCGACACAATTCCAACAAACTCCACCTTGGCGAATATTCTCCACCACCCTGAATTCGTCCATGTGTCAAACTTCCATGTACATTATACTTGAGCTTATCCCATGAGCACCGCTGCTACTCCAAGACTCCATGTGACTCCACCTGTAACTTGTAGTCCCTTCTTTTCTTGACCACAGTCAACACTTGAGCGAAATTAAGTTCCATGTTACTCTAGTTTGTGCTCCCAATTTGCAGAGTATCAGCCCAACGCCATCACACACTAATCACTGACCTACGTGAAAGTGAAAAACTCACATTGGTTATCACACATAAGAGTTACATGAACTCAACATCACCGCTCTTCCTTGACCGCCTGTCTGAAACTTGAAGGAATTTCACCATTGCTTGTAGTCATCCCGAGTCAAATTCGTAGTTGTCTCACCACATGTATGACCACCAGAGCCCTGGCCCGTCTCCATGTCCCGTGCATACTGCACGCCTCGCTGCTATTACCGTGTCGAGCCTCCACTGTCCCGGTCGAGTCTCAAGGGTCGCTAACCCGCACCACTCAACCCCCACTGCAGAGTACCATCAATCATCGCTGACCGGTGACGAGTTTCACGCTTCCATCAGACCACTGGGATCCAGTCCAAACAGTGTGTAACTCGATTCACCCACTGAATAGTCTTTGACTCTCTGTCGGCTTACTCTGTAGCCCCTCAATCAGCACCGAGTGAAGTCTTCCAAACTTCAGCTCCACCTTCAACATGACTCCATGGTGGTTGTGCGTGCCACCCCACGCCCCGTCGACTCCAAGATCTCATGTGCACTGTCTTGAATCAACCCCGCACCATAGTTTTGTTGAAGCCACACAAGCCCTCGGGCCTGCACCATGTGTCTCCACGCCCAGAAGTCGGTCACCATCAGCATCATGCTCCTATGTTATAATTGTCGACCCCACAACCATCTTCTGTACCAACCGACTTGCGTCGATCCATCAAACTGTCTAGTCTGACCCAGGCTCCCAAATCATTCCGCGAATTTCCATCCATCACATGATAATTCCATCTTAAATGACATTATCAGTTGCTGTCGCTGCTACCTGCGCGTAGGTCTCCGTCTAACAGAGATGAGGAGAACACGACTCCTCATGGGACTCGGTCCTTTTTGTTTCCAAAACAAATCTCGTGACCAAAACATCTGGCTTCCAGCATATTTAGCTTCGAGCATCCCTTGCATGGCCCGTACAGCGTATCCAGTGCACAACTCCATAGGGTCACACGCCTCCACGCGCAACTGCCTAACCACACAGATCGATTTGATCTGCCCCAGCCGCTGATTGGACAATCACTGTCACCGCCACATACACGCTCCCCACCGTAGCGATCAAGTCTCGCCGAAATAATGCACCGCCACCAATGCTTATGCCTATTATTGCAATTCCAAAAAAGAACGCCAACCTGTAGGACCGTCCCTCGTCCACACAAATCTCTCTACGACGACGTCTTCCATACGAACAATGTTGATCCACACCGAGCGCTTTTCCTCCTCTAATCAACAATCCACGACCTTCAAATAACCTTATTGTCATGGAATTGTCATGGCAGATGTCCTAGCGAAAGGACTTAGTCGTAGGGCCATCGCAACTAGGAAGCTTAAAGGGGTTAATAGGGACAAAGGACACGAGAGGTTTATACTGGTTCGGCCCCTTACGGTGAAGGTAAGGCCTAGTCCAGTTGATGTTGTATTGCTAGGTTTCGATGACCAAGGAGCGAATCCGCTAGCTTGGCTATCGATCTCTTGTTTCTTGTCCTAAGCCGCCGCCGGGTCGTCCCCTTATATACACGGGTTGAGGCCTGGCGGCCTATAGAGTCCCGGCCGGCTCATAAAACGTGTCCGGCTCGGTGACTTCTTTTATATGCCTTTCTTTACAAGTCTTTCTTTACATATGGCGGTTTACAATATTGGGCCTTAAGCCGCCTCTGGGCTTAGGCCTTCTACAAATCTTAATAAACTATCACCTTGAATATTACTGGGCTTCTTTTGTAACCCGCCATCAGGGTTGAGTCGGCCCCTCCTTGGCGGGTCATACCTGGTAGCTATATCCCCAACATTAGGCCCCAGGTTGACTTGAACTTTGTTCTTTGTCAATCTTCAACACTTAGACGAAATCCGTCTTCCTATTTCTGAAAAACTCTGTAACCCGCCATGACGCCATCTTCTGAAAATATGAAAGCCTGCTATGACATCATCTTCAATGGATCTTTTATCTTTTAATGTCTTCCGAGAATCGAGGCGTCCATTTAGCTGGATAATTATTATTTTGGTCTTCCTCAAATTTCGCGCCCGCCTGTTCACTTATCTCCTTATAAATAGTCTTGGCCGATCCTTCTTCTCCCTTCTTCTTCTTCCTTCCATCTTCTCGCTACCTCTCTGCTTCTCGAGCTCTGCCGTCACCATAGTGCCCGCCGCCGCTTCTCAACGTCAGCCGCTACATCACCCTGAGCTCGTCCCGAGAACCGCGGCGACCCTTCGTAGAAGCTCTGCATTCATAAGTTCCTACTCGCGCCCTTAGATCTATTTAGGGTTACGAGTTCATCGATGTTCTTCACCGTTCATCACATACCTCCTTGTAGTTTCTTCTCCGTACCCTCTTTTGATCCAGAAGGAAAGTAGAACTTACGCGGTAGTGGTTTTACGCCCATTTTAGATGTTAGTAGATCCTTTTCCTTTGCACAGATACCTTCTTAGAGCTGATGAACTCCTCCGCGCTCATTCTTTAGGTCTAGATTTATTTTTCTTTTCTGACACATTTTGATCCAGAATGCTAGTGATAGCTTTGGGAAATCTGTTTGTCTCAACACTTAGCCAATTCTATTCCTGGTTTCCTTCAAATGTCTTTAGTCATGGCGGCTTATTACGCCGGCTCACTTTTCCCTTATATGACATTAGCCTTTACTTAAGCCGCCATTACTCATTTGCACCATCATCATTTAACTTTTAATTTCACCATTGAATTGAACATGCACGTTACTTTCTTTTCAGTTTGTCCTTTGATCGTCATGCCGTCAAAAGCACCGACTGTCTGCAACTGGGTCCTTTCCACAGTCACTGAAGATACCTTGAAGGAATTTTTCACCATAGAATTTTTGCCAGGGAAAAATGTTATGTCTTATCATGCACCTGACCCGGACGAGGAACGACTAATCCCGAAGACGGTGAAGTTATTGTCTTCACTGCCCATATGAATCGGGGTTTTTCACCACCCAGTTCAATGTTCTTCAGAGACGTTCTTCATTTTTTCAAACTTCACCCTCAAGATCTTGGACCCAATTCTGCAATTTTCAAGTTCTTTGTGAGGTGTATCTTCAAGAAGAGCCGACTATGGAACTCTTCAGAGAGTACTTTTATTTGAACCGCCAGAATGAGTGTCCCAATGGCCCTAGCTTGGAACTCGGTGGAATCTCAATTCAGCGCTGACAGGGCACCGTCTTTCCGTTAATAGTCTTACCAAGTCATCCCAAAGATTGGAATCAGACCTGGTTCTATTGCCAAGATACGTCTCCAGCCAACAAAAAACCACTATCGGGTTATCACGCGGAGCGTCTGGATTCAAAGTTTGTGCTCCCTGATAAGCTTACTGCTGCTGAATGCAAAAAGCTTATTCCATCTATTAAAAGGATCAATGCCTTACTGGGGAATGGCTTAACCAGAGTTGACTTGATCCGTTGCTGGATCTCGTAGAGGGTCATTCCTCTAAGCCACTGATCCAAATTGATGTATGAATATGGCGGAGGCCCAGATGACTCTCTGCGTCACAACTCTGTACAACTAACTGAAGAAGACATTGTTTCAATGTCAACCATCCTTGTGAACGGCAAGTATGAGGATTGCAGTAAGGTTGGGTTAAACCTCTTCTGTAAACTTAACCCAGCACCAGAGGTAAAAAAACCCTGACCTCTTTCTCTTTTGTGCTTTCCTCAGTAGTTTTAAATACTTGCATGACCTTTTATCCTGTTTGTTTGTTTATAGTCCAAATCTGACTTCTGGAAAGCCAAGTATGACCATGAAGCTGCCAAGAAGGCTAAAACTGCCGCCATAGCCATCAGGAAGACGACCGGGAGGTCCAAGAAGAAAAAGAGCACTACTTCGGACCTGTTAAAGCTTCACGATGATACTGAGTCGGAGGTAGACCTTGACTCCCTTGGCCAATTTTTTAATAACCTTATTGACTCTGACTATTGCTAGGACGACACAGGGGCCAGCCAGGCCGTAGAAGAAGAGGTAACTATTTCCTCTGACTCAGCCCATTTGCCAAGACAGAAACTTCGACTGGTAAACCAGAAAGTAAGGTTTTCGCACCCTTTGGCTTATTTGGACCCTCATTTTCTTTTGAAAAAAAGCAACATTAGAGCCACCGTCAGGCCCAGAATAATGACGATGATGAACCGCCTTCCATTTTACAACAAACTCCTCGAAAATGCTAGAATGAGGTTTCTTTCATCTTCATCTTTTGCTTCATTAATGAATCTATTCCCTTGCCTCACTGACTTTATTTTACCTTTTACATGAGGTTTCTCGCTCTTCTGGCGACTCATCTCAGACTCAGTTTTCGGCTTTCAAAACTGCTCCTGGGTAAGGACAAATCAACTTTCCTCAGTATCTTTAAAAACTGCATCCTTACACTAACTGTCTCATAAAACTTTTCTTAGCGGCCAAGCCAAATCCAAGAAGGCCAAGGTGATTAAGCCGTCAGAAGACCCAAAGGTTCCTGCACCTGAGCCGACCATGTCAACTCCTCCCTCTGAAACTGAAGCACCTGAAGACCCGGCTGTTCATACTCAATTGGATCCTCCTGAGTTGTCAGCCGATGAGATCGCCCTTAATCCGACTATCACTGAACCCGCCAAAAACTTCTGATACTGACGTGTTGATTACTGGTAGTCGATTTGTTGAACCGGGGACCCCCACTGTGTTAGCCCGGCACACTGCTAAGCAAGAAGCCTTGGAGAAGCAGAAATTGTGTTTTGATATCTCTCACTACACTCATCTGAATGCTTGTGACATACTGTCTGGTTATCTCAGTCATGTTCATTTCATCCGTGAGTCGGAAATTGAGATGGTCAAGCAATTACAGCTAAAATATGAGGTATGTTCTCCAGTTCACTTATACTCTGCCAGCCCCCAAGTCTTCAGATGATGAACCTGAATGATCTGTAGACTTTATGATATAGGTTGATACTTTGTCTCTAAGCTTTTAGAAAGTCCAACAAAGTAGCGTAAACTTCACCTGTAGTCCCCAAGGGCCGGCTCAATTTATCATAAATGAATCGGTACTTAACTTCATAACTGTCTTTTATTAGTCCCAATAAGTATTGCAATCTGGCTTAATCTTGAGAAACTTTCTGAATATCATGCATTATCCCCCAAGTGCCAAGTGCTGTTACTTTGTAAAACACTTGGGACTTGAAACATATAAGAGTCGTAAAAAATTGCTTTGGCAGACATTAGCCCCCAAGTGTTAAGTGGTATTGTGGTGCATAGTACTTGAGACTTGAACCCTTATAACTTTTAGTTTAAGCCTTGACACACCTGTGCATGTTTTGTAGAACGCCCTATCTAAATTGGGCTCCCAATTAACTGATGCAAAGACCCGGCTGACAGATCAAGAGGCAGAAATCAAGACCGGTGACTCTAAACTCCAATTGAGTCTTTCTGAGACAGAAAAATTGAAGACCAGCTTGACTGCAAAGAAGAAATCTTCGGCCGAAGAAAAGATGATGCTGATACAACATGCTGAAACAGCTGAGGCGGCTCTTGAGGAGGTTACTACGGAGCTCACCGGCTTAAAGAACCGGGTGTCTCAAATGGTCTCCTCCATCTTTGGTAAGTCATTTGTATTAGTCACTCATACCTTTTGTTGACCCGGCATATAAGCCGCCTGCTGAGCCTTTGTTTAAAAAACACTCGCAGGTCCACGAAGCAAAAATCTGAGCCAAGACAGTGTGACCAAATTGAAGGTGGTGTATACCTTAGTGGAGTAATTGTATACTGGCGCTCAATGAGCACTTGCCACCATCTCCCCTGCCAACCAAGGACCCAATCGGTTGAGCGATGTATTGAAGAAGTTATCAATCTTACCCGCCAGGTTTCAAGAAGTCAAACGATCATCTGCCAGAGCCGGAGCCATGACTACCCTGAGCCGCTCCAAAGCCTGGGTGGCAGATCCAGACTCGATGAATGTGGCTAAGGGGTACCCTACCGTGAAGGAAGATGGGACTCCATTTGATCAAGATGACTTCATTGCCTGTGTGAGGGGAGTTCGACCTCAAGCTACCATTATTGGAGATGAGACCAGCATCGATAAATATCAGCCGGGTTTTGATATGGAAAATAAGAATATGGCGACTCCCTCTTATAAGGTGACAGATCTTATCCCGTCGGTTCGTGTCGGCGTACTAGACTAGGGGTACCCTATTACCCCGAACTCGTGCACGGGCAGTTGCAGCGCCCCGCGGCAAGGCTTGCCGGGTAACCGCCAAGACCCTCCGTGGTTCCCTTGAAGACCATTCAAGAACAAAGTACTCAAACCAAGGCCCCGGCAAGAGGAGCTTGCCGGGAAGGCCAACCAAGGCCCCGGCAAGAGGAGCTTGCCGGGAAGGCCAACCAAGGCCCTGGCAAGAGGATCTTGCCGGGAAGAGACAAGACCCCAGCAAGAGGAGCTTGCCAGGAAGACCACTCAAGGCATACCAAGAAAGCTTGCCGTGACGCGCCCTGCGTCCCGGCAAGATCCGGCGAGCGACAAGCTTCCGGACGCGACAAGGTGACGGCCGCGGCAAGGAGCTTGCCGCGGGAAACCCCCACTTCGTGCCCGCGCTCCAGCACACCTGCTAACGTGTTGCTCTAGGACTCTCCCAAGCACACGTGGCAGGAGGCCGTGCAGCTAGGGGTATGTGGTGGCAAGTGGAGATGAAGAGAAGCCCATCGTGGCAAACGGTGGCGCTCCTAACGGTCACCTTTTGCACTGTTTAGGAGACTCAGACAGGCATTTAATGCCCTTGTCCCCTGCCGTCAGAGTTAGGTAGGGCGCACTGTATCCACAGTAGCGGTAGCTGCACCTACCGCATCCTTTTCCATTTTTACCCTTCTTGTCTACGTTGCCCCCTGTCGGTGACCCCTTGAGAGTATAAAAGGAGGCCCAAGCGCAACGTAGAAGGTGGTCAGCTAGAGGAGCAGGTTCGGCCAGTTCGGCTCATTCAACACCAGGAACACTCTCGCGCTCAGTCTGGCAGCGTCCATCGCTCCTGAGCAAGAATCCAATACACACAAACAAGCAGCAGTAGGGTTTTACGCATCCGTGCGGCCCGAAGCTGGGTAAAATCGCCCGCGTGTACTGCCTTGATCCGCTCTTTGTGCGCTCTCCGCCCCCCACCGAACCGAAAGAGGCCCTGTCCCCATAGGTGTTGGTGGAATCAGCATCCCCCCCGACATCTCTGGCGCGCCAGGTAGGGGGCGTCGAGATCGTGCGAATCCGATCCGGCGTACACGCAAGCTAAATCTTCATCGTCATGGCTCCTAAGGAGCGGGCGAGTAAAAGAATGACGCCAGTGCGGCAACAGAAAAAGCTAAGTCGTGCGAAACTTTAGATATTTCCTTTCTATATAAGGTTATCCGCCTCGGAGATCTTGTTCTTTGTACGGAAAACCTGTGCACGGAGGAATCAACTCGTAGCTAGTTGCGCCCTTACTCTGTTTTGAGTCTGCTCAACAACTTAAGTGAGCTGCTAGCGCCCTTACTTTGCTTAGAGTCCGCTCAGCAACTTAAGTGAGCCGCTAGCGCCCTTACTTTGTTTTGAGTCAGCTCAACAACTTAAGCGAGCTGCAACTAGTTGCGACAAGATTGCTTGTCGGTAGCGACCCCGCCAGCAGGCTGCTGAAGTTCCGCACTCAGCGCTCGCGGCAAGGGTGCCTGCACCGGCAAGTTTCCCTAGAAAGCGTAGGGTGGACGTACAAAGAGAGGTTGAACAGGAAGATAGCATGCGCTATTTATTTGAGATTTCTGCATATACCTGTATGCCGAGGAGCCTTCTCGGGGCTAGTTGCGCTCCATGTTGCCTCGAGTCCGCTAGGCAACTTGTGCGGTTGCGCTAGAACCAAGAAGGTAAACCTTTCCGGGAGGCGATGTTCCCGAATAGCCGCTAAGGGCCCGTTCCCTCAAGCGCTACTGGCTGGATCGTACGCACCGGAAAGCATTCCAGCAGGCATAGGGAATATGCAGCAAAAGTCGAAATTCGCAAGCGAGTTAAGTGCACTTCGGATGCTAATCACTTGTCATGTTTAAATGCAGTCATGGCCCGGGGGCTGGCAACGCCCCTAGGGCCAATCTTTCCGGCAACGATCTTGTCAGGAGCCGGCGTCAAGAACGACGAAGTTCTTCGCCATAAGCCTTTCCGGCGACGATCTTGCCGGGAGCCGGCGTCAAGAACGACGAAGTTCTTCGCCATAAGCCTTTCCGGCAACGATCTTGCCGGGAGCCGGCGTCAAGAACGACGAAGTTCTTCGCCATAAGCCTTTCCGGCAACGATTTTGCCGGGAGCCGGTGTCAAGAACGACGAAGTTCTTCGCCATAAGCCTTTCCGGCAACGATCTTGCCGGGAGCCGGTGTCAAGAACAACGAAGTTCTTCGCCAAAAGCCTTCCTGGCAACAAGCTTGCCGGAAGCCGGCATCGAGAATGTCAAAGTTCTCTGCTGAAGATAAAAGCCTTCCTGGCAACGAGCTTGCCGGAAGCCGGCATCGAGAACGACAAAGTTCTCTGCTGAAGATAAAAGCCTTCCTGGCGACCAGCTTGCCGGAAGCCGGCATCGAGATCGTCAAAGTTCTCTGCTGAAGATAAAAGCCTTCCTGGCAACGAGCTTGCCGGAAGCCGGCATCGAGAATGACAAAGTTCTCTGCTGAAGATAAAAGCCTTCCTGGCAACAAGCTTGCCCGAAGCCGGCATCGAGAATGTCAAAGTTCTCTGCTGAAGATAAAAGCCTTCCTGGCCACGAGCTTGCTGGAAGCCGGCATCGAGAACGTCAAAGTTCTCTGCTGAAGATAAAAGCCTTCCTGGCGACCAGCTTGCCGGAAGCCGGCATCGAGAACGTCAAAGTTCTCTGCTGAAGATAAAAGCCTTCCTGGCAACGAGCTTGCTGGAAGCCGGCATCGAGAACGACAAAGTTCTCTGCTGAAGATAAAAGCCTTCCTGGCAACGAGCTTGCCGGAAGCCGGCATCGAGAACGTCAAAGTTCTCTGCTGAAGATAAAAGCCTTCCCGGCAAGCCAGTATTGCTGGGGGCTGTGAGTGCCAAGAATCGTCCACGGCAAACCAGAGTTGCCGAGGGCTGCAATATCAGATAAGTCTTTCATCCCTCATCATGCATCCTCTTATGGACTGGGGAATGCGAAACCACGTTTCTTCCCGGAAACTGCCGTGCTCCCTCGACTCTAGGCCCTGGGGCTCGTTCTCAGGGCCAAGTTTGGTCGTAGTCGCGGCAGCAAAGGGATGAAACGAGGAGACCGCACCCACCTCGTTCCTGCCTCCGTCAAAAGCGTGAGAAAGGTCGAGCGACGTGGGAAGGCGGCAGGGTCTGTTGCCGGGAGGTGAAATGTCTGTCCAAGGGATACCAAGGATTCGCTCCTTGGCGTGGGTTTAGCTCGTGAGACAAATAACCCGGCAAGCATGCCCTTTTCATTAAAAAAACATCCCACTCAGGTACAGTCCATAGAGGATGAAAAACATGAAAGAGAGGATTACAAGTTCTAGATACAGCTAAAGCCCGAAGGCTTACAAACTAAAAAGATAAGATGCCCGTAATCCCTTTCCTGTCCCTCTTTTCAGGAGGTAGGTCAAGGAGGCGAAAAGGGCAAAAGGAGTGCCTAGGCGAGCTACGGGTGCCAGAAGACACCAAGGGAACATCCCGGGGGCCGTGCGCAGTGGGGGCGGAGAGATATGCGGTGTGACCTAGGCCGCGCGTGCCCGTGCACTGTTTTGGGCCTGGCCCAACAGCGCTCAGCACCGTGTGTGGCCCAGGCCCGGGGGCTCCTGTCGGTGTACTAGAGTAGGGGTACCCTATTACCCTGAACTCGTGCACGGGCAGTTGTAGCGCCCCGCGGCAAGGCTTGCCGGGTGACCGCCAAGACCCTCCATGGTTCCCTTGAAGACCATTCAAGAACAAAGTACTCAAACCAAGGCCCCGGCTAGAGGAGCTTGCCGGGAAGGCCAACCAAGGCCCCGGCAAGAGGAGCTTGCCGGGAAGGCCAACCAAGGCCCCGGCAAGAGGATCTTGCCGGGAAGAGACAAGACCCCGGCAAGAGGAGCTTGCCGGGAAGACCACTCAAGGCATACCAAGAAAGCTTGCCGTGACGCGCCCTGCGTCCCGGCAAGATCCGGCGAGCGACAAGCTTCCGGACGCGACAAGGCGACGGCCGCGGCAAGGAGCTTGCCGCGGGAAACCCCCACTTCGTGCCCGTGCTCCAGCACACCTGCTAACGTGTCGCTCTAGGACTCTCCCAAGCACACGTGGCAGGAGGCCGTGCAGCTAGGGGTATGTGGTGGCAAGTGGAGATGAAGAGAAGCCCATCGTGGCAAACGGTGGCGCTCCTAACGGTCACCTTTTGCACTGTTTAGGAGACTCAGACAGGCATTTAATGCCCTTGTCCCCTGCCGTCAGAGTTAGGTAGGGCGCACTGTATCCACAGTAGCGGTAGCTGCACCTACCGCATCCTTTTCCATTTTTACCCTTCTTGTCTACGTTGCCCCCTGTCGGTGACCCCTTCAGAGTATAAAAGGAGGCCCAAGCGCAACGTAGAAGGGGGTCAGCTAGAGGAGCAGGTTCGGCCAGTTCAGCTCATTCAACACCAGAACACTCTCGCGCTCAGTCTGGCAGCGTCCATCGCTCCTGAGCAAGAATCCAATACACACAAACAAGCAGCAGTAGGGTTTTACGCATCCGTGTGGCCCGAAGCTGGGTAAAATCGCCCGCGTGTACTGCCTCGATCCGCTCTTTGTGTGCTCTCCGCCCCCCACCGAACCGAAAGGGGCCCTGTCCCCATAGGTGTTGGTGGAATCAGCATCCCCCCGACAGTTCGTCAACACACTTTTGCTCCGGAAGTTGACCTGGCCGACCTGATTGATGATGAGGCAGAGTTCATTGCTTTGGACGGCTTTGACTGGTCCAAGCCCAGCTTCCAATCAGCAGAAGGAGATGAACCGGCAAGGGGAGGGTCATAACCATCTTGTGGGCGCTCAAAGCCTTGTAATAGATCTAGATTAAAAACTGCATGTGTTGCTTATGCCATTGCACACAAAATGTATCTGCAATGTTTTAACTTTGCTCCTACAAAAAATGAAAGAGTTGGCCTGGCGGTTTAACACCGGACGGGTCAAAAACACCCGATATATGTCTTTGTTGGAAAAGATAAATAAGGCTGAAAAAACCTGTTCGTGAACAACACTATCATACCTGTGTTTCTAGACTGCCGGTTTTCATGATCCGGATGATGAGGTTGATGACCCAATATTTTTGAGAAGTTAATGCTTCCATATACCTGATGACTATCATGCCTTTGGCTGCTTATTGTCAAATAATCAAGCCGGCTTAAATAAAAACCATACTGATAGTTTAGATTTGAGACAATAAAAAACCAGTAAGACAAAATAGAAGATTTCAAACAACATAAATTTGGGGGGTTCTGATTCGAATACGATCAGTAAACCGGACCAAAGGGGTTAAGCTAAGATTCGAATATGATCATATAGCCCCCAATGGCTTTGGCGTTGCGTCGATCAAGAGGGTACCAACAACTATGTTCTCTTTGGTTCGAATACGACCTATGTTTGAACAGGAAGCCCCCAAATGACCTTGAGAGGTTTTTAACGACCCTAATTCGAATACGATCCAAGTCGGACCCAAAAAGGGGTTAAGCTATGATTCAGATACGATCAAGAAGCCCGCTAGTAAGTTTGGCTTTGAGCCGATCAAGAGGGTTACGACAGCTATGTTCTCTTTGGTTCGAATACGACCTATGTTTGAACAGGAAGCCCCCAAGTGACCTATGAGGTTTACAACTAGATTCGAATACGATCATAAGCCAGACCAAAAAGGTTAAGCTAAATTCAGATATGATCAGCTCCTTAATAGTCACTTAAATAATGAAAATAGTAAAGATATATGATCTTTGAAGAGGAAAAAGACAGAAGTCCTGCTTTATTACTTATCATAATATATACAACATCAAAATATGTACATGATTAGAGCCGGTAGCTCAGGTGTAGTATGGCCGAAGCTGAGCAATGTTCCACGGCCGGCGGGTCTCCTCCTCCGACTTACGTGAGTCTTTGTGCTCTCGAACGTCAATGAGGTAATATGACCCATTGTTTAAATTCTTGTTGACCACAAAAGGTCCTTCCCAAGGCGGGGATAGTTTGTGTGCATCAGACAGATCCTGGATGAGCCGGAGCACCAGGTCACCTTCTTGAAAAGTCCTGGACTTAACCCGGCGGCTATGATAACAGCGCAGGTCCTGTTGATAAATTGCTGATCGAGCCGCCGCTAAATCTCTCTCCTCATCTAACAAGTCAAGTGCATCCTGTCGGGCTTGTTCATTATCAGCTTCAACGTAAGCCACCACGCGAGGCGAGTCATGATGGATGTCACTAGGCAGCACCGCTTCCGCTCCATAAACCATGAAGAAAGGTGTATAACCTGTAGACCTGTTAGGAGTGGTGTTGATGCTCCACAGCACTGAGTGTAATTCCTCTACCCAACAACTCGGCGTCCGTTGTAAGGGAACCATAAGCCGGGGCTTCAGACCTTTTAAGATTTCCTAATTTACTCTCTCAGCCTGACCATTAGATTGAGGGTGAGCTACGGAAGAAACATCAAGCCAGATATGCTCACGTTGACAAAACTCCTTCATAGCACCTTGGGACAAATTAGTGCCATTGTCAGTGATAATATTGTGTGGAAAACCAAAGCGAAAAATCACCTTTTTCATGAACTGAACGGCCATGGCTGCATCACACTTACTCACTGGCTCTGCCTCAACCCATTTTGTGAATTTGTCAACTACCACTAAAAGATGTGTCTTTTTATCCTTGGACCTTTTGAAAGGTCCAACCATGTCAAGCTCCCAAACTGCAAACGGCCAAGTGATTGGAATCATCCACAACTCTTGAGCCGGCGCATGCGTTTGTCGTGCAAATTTATGACATCCATCACACCTACTGACCAGATCCTCTGCATCAGCGTGAGCCATTAACCAGTAAAAACCATGACGAAAAGCTTGGGCCACAAGAGACTTTGACCCAGCGTGATGACCACAATCCCCTTCATGGATCTCACGAAGTATTTCTTAACCTTCTTCAGGAGAAACACAACGCTGAAATGCTCCAGTGATGCTGCGATGATACAACTCTCCGTCAGAAATCGTCATTGACTTGGACCGCCGGGTTATCTGTCGGGCCAAGGTCTCGTCCTCTAGCAAATCGCCCCGGGTCATGTAAGTCAGGAACTGTACTGTCCAATCTGGAATAACATGAATAGCCGCCACTAACTGTGCCTCCGGGTCAGGAATGGCCAAATCTTCCTCTGTAGGCAACTTAAGAGACGGGTTATGTAAAACTTCCAAAAAGGTTTTAGGTGGTACCGGCTTACCACTACTAGGTAAAGGGCTATAGATGAAATTGACACTAATGGCGCACCAGAGAAGTGGTGCGCCACTACTATATACTAATGGCGCACCATCTGGCGATGCGCCATTAGTGTGGAAGACACTAATGGCGCACCAGGCACAAGGTGCCCCACAAGTAACAATTTTTTTTCATTTTTCCAAACATACTAATGGCGCATCCTGGCAAAGTGTGCCATTAGTAGTTCTAACTAGTAATGGCGCACCAGCCATGGAGTGTGCCATTACTGTATTTTTTTTATTCTTTTTTTTGCAAAACTACTAATGGCGCACCGTTGCAAAGTGCGCCATTACTAGTTTAAACTAGTAATGGCGCACTATGCCACGGTGCGCCATTAGTAT
>NC_041388.1:147104305-147105019 GCF_002162155.2 Triticum dicoccoides
TCCCCCGCACCCTCCCCGGCCCGCTCCACCGTCACAAATGAATGCAACTAAAATTGCAAAAAAAACAAATTTGATTATATTTTCAAATAAAAAATTTGATGATATATTCAAATAATAAATTTGATGATATTTTTTCATATTCATAAATATTTTCAAATAACAAATTTGATGATATTTTTTAAAAAATTATTACTGTTTTTATAAAAAATATTGCTGTCATGATTTAAACAGGTTTGAACATATTTAAACACAAATAAATATCAAACAACATTTTAAATGCATAAAAAGAAAAATTGGGGAGCCTGGGAATCGAACCCAGGACCTCCTAGTGTGTGTGTGCTGCATGTTGACCAGTCGGGCTAGTGGGCGTGTTCTGATGGAGATAGGGTTAGGTGGAATATAACCGGAACAGTCGGGCTAGTAATTAAAACAAAATTCTAATGGCGCGCCAGGGGGAGGTGCGCCATTAGAATCGTTGTACTTATGGCGCACTAGGGGGAGGTGCGCCATTGCTAACCCTCCCCCACTCCACCTATTCCCCTCGCACTGTGGCCTCCCTCCCTCCCTCGCCAGATCCCCCACTCGACCCCAACCCTACGCCGCCGCCCCCTTGCTCCGCCCCCTTCGTCCGCCGCGCCTGCACGCTGTCGGCGACGCCGCCGCCGTTGTGGTCTTGCGCTGCCCCTTCCGCCACTGCCGGCCCTCCGCCACGGC